>NC_136982.1:44804262-45226019 GCF_032717465.1 Coenobita brevimanus | reverse complement strand
CTACACACATCAGAAAGAGAGAAGGAATCTAGGTGTGATTATCAATAACAGACTATCTCCATGACCACATCAGTGAGAAGGTACGGAAATATGTATACACTGCTTGCAAATATGAGAATAGCATTCACATACATAAATGAAGACATGTTGGAAGGATAATAACATCATTCATGAGACCAATCCTGGAGTATGCATCAGTAGTCTGGAGTCCTCATCTCAAAAAAACACATAGACAAGATTGAAAGAGTTCAAAGGGCCGCTACAAGATGGATACCAAGCTTAAGGGATCTAAGCTACGAAGAAAAACTGAATCTACTTACACTACAGGAGAGAAGGAAAAGAGAAGACATGATTATACTATATAAATGCATATCAAGGAAGGAGAAAATAGACATAAATGAGTATATAACCTATGGGGATGCAGCAGTAAGAGGACACTGCAAAGAACTGCATAAAAGGAGAGGCAATAAAGACGTAAGGAAATTTAGTTTCCCAAATAGAGCAATAATTGACCAGTGGAATGCACTACCGAATGAAATAGAGTGTGCCAAAACAATTCACAAATTTAAGGATATGTACGATAAATATGGTCTAAGACACGGGACAATACGAGCTTGACTCATTCCTGTAAAGATACAATTAGGTAAGAACAATTAGGTAAGAACACACACACACACACACACACACACACACACACACACACAGTACAGGGAAGTTAGGGAACCTCTACAAATGGTAAGAAGCAGACAAGAAACATTCAGATATTATGGATCTACAGTAATAAGTGTGAACGTCGGGGGTAGGGTTGCGAGAGGCAGACCGAAAAAGACCTGAGACGAGGTCATAGAGTGTGACCTCAGGGATAAGGGACTGAATAGGGAGGTTGCCAGAGATCAAGCAGCGTGGAGAGCCATCATGTGACTAAGGCCGACGCATGCAAACTTATTGGAGCTTTTATAAAAGATACGATACGATCACAGTACAAGGCAACTGATTAAGCGGGAAATAACTTAGTGTAGAATCTGAACAGCAGTATACAGTAGATATCACAAAATAAGCCAGGAAAGATGTGATAAACTGTAGATTAGCTGGAAAGAATGGAAAACACAATCCACTGAGTGTCCACATGTCGAGCCACATGGAAATGTATATTGCACCACCGCCATTAAGAAATAAAAGTACCTTTTAACATGAGGCAACGTAAGAACAAGAGAGAGAGCGAGAAAATAAAAACGAAACGACAATGGACGGTACAAAGATTCGTCAAAGTTACATAAGGCTCCCCTTAATTTTGTGGGAATTCTCTTTATTGCAAGCCCCGCCCCCAATGCGGCGTCTACCTGTCTGCTTCAACCCATTTAAAACCCCCATACCCAGTCAGCGACCCCCAGTGTCGCTCTTGATGTGGGGGTGTACATCTGATTCGGTTAGGCCATGGCGCCAGGCCGTCTAGTTCTTCATCCGGATGTCCCTGCCACACCAGGGATCAAAGCCTTAGTTACCAAATGTTGGAGGGTGGATGTGGACGCGTGCCGCCCAGCTCCGCGGCGCCTGGCTGTCTAGTTACACACACACACACACACACACACACACACATGGTACCAATGCACACCAGTCTCGCGTCATGGCAGGGGTGGAACATGTTCGTGTTTCGCTGAGGGTTCACTTACAATAAGCACCAATAGTTTATTTATTACTGACCCTTTTATTAATCAACTACTTAGTTCACACTCTGCAATTCACTTAAGACTCTAAACCACCCCTACACCCATTATCAAGATCACGGCAACCACGTAATAACCCGCCATCCTCATATCGAGCACCCCCGCTTCAGACCCTGACCCCCATACTCCCCTTCCTCCACCCCTCCCTTTTCCTTATCCCCCTACCCAAGCCCCCCAGGGCTACAACACCTTACCCTAACACCCGTATCCTACAATCCTACCCAGGCTTCTGGAGCCGGAAAAATCAGATGAACCTGAGAGGCAGCCAATAAGCTAATGCTTGGCAGAGAAAGCCGTAGCTATTCACTCCTCCCGCCCTTAAGTAACAACACTGTGCACGTGCGAGACCCCCCCCCCTTCCCAACAGCAAACACACGCACGTTGGGTTAAGCCCCGACACTCTTTCTCTTAGTCTAAATTCTTCCTCTCCTACTTATTTAAAAAAAAAAACACACATGCACTTTACACAATGCAACCAGGACCAGAGCTCTCAGTAAGGCCGGGAGACTAAACTAAGGCCCAGTTCCTGCCGTCGTGTCGTCGCCCTGGTTGCATAACACTCATCACATATACACAATCATTCTTTACCTTCCTTCCTTTCCCACCCTTTTCTATACGTCATTATTATATTATTATATTAGACATCCCCTTCACCCTTTCCACCATCCTGGGTGATGGGGACATTGTTATGACTGATAAATTGATGGCTTTCTTGAGAGAGACCGGACTGATCAGAGAGATATGACTTTTTTTACTGTGTGGTTATGGCTTTTATCAACGGTAAATATGTATATATTGTAATATTAATTAGGGTTGACAGTTGACATATTTGAAATAGTTCCTCCTCCCACCGATCTATTTCTAATATAGATGTCCCCTACATTAAACCCCGTTCCTCGACTAACAGTCACCAGCTGATGAGTGCAGGTGTTCAATATAGGAAGGTATTGGGCACTTGCAGTCGATGGTGGTCTGCTGGGCGAGGTTCTTCACTTTTTGTACATATTATGTAAATACATTATGCTATCTTGCTTTAGTTATTCTAATTAGGGACGACAGCTGACGTATATGAAAATGTTCCTGACTCGTCTGGTTCCCTTTCATATATTGATGTCCCCTATATTAGGTTGTGCCTCGACTGACAGTCACCAGGTGATGAGTGCAGGTATGTCATGTAGAAAGGCATTACATATCTGCAGTCGATGGTGTTCTGTTAGTCGAGGTATTTTTACAATTAGTATAGGTCTAGCTATTTGTCTCTGTAGGATTTAGTATAGGTTAGCGATTTGTCTGTTAGGTGGTTAGTTTTAGGGTCTTTAGATTAGGTATTTTTGATTATAAGTAATATAAGGTTAAAAATATAAAAAATAAATAAAAATAATAAAAATTAAACTACAAAAAAATAATAAAATAAAAATTATGATATATATATGTACGTGTGCATGAAAGTGTGTATGTTCATTTGCATGGATGTGTGTATGTATGTATGTATGTAATATATATATATATATATATATATATATATATATATATATATATATATATATATATATGTTTGTATATATATGTATATATGTGTCAATATATATACATATATATATATATATATATATATATATATATATATATATATACATATATATATATTTGCCTTAATGACCAGAGGCTCCGGCCTCAATGGTCGATAGGAGAAAAAAAAAACATCGACAGCAGTGGGGTGGGACTGATAAAAAATCAGTCCCTAGTAGCTTTTTGGCGACGGCCATAGTTACACCCCTCAAGGGCAGGAGGCCCTTTGGTGAGCCACGAAATGTCCCCACCTCTGCCACAGTGAGCCACGAGGGAACACCACCCTCTGCAACACCTTTGGTGAGCCACGAGGGGCCAGTACCCTCTGCCACAGTGAGCCACGAGGGAACACCACCCTCTGCCACACCTTTGGTGAGCCACGAGGGGCCAGTACCCTCTGCCACACCTTTGGTGAGCCACGAGGGGCCAGTACCCTCTGCCACAGTGAGCCACGAGGGAACACCACCCTCTGCCACACCTTTGGTGAGCCACGAGGGGCCAGTACCCTCTGCCACAGTGAGCCACGAGGGATGATATTGATGATGCTGAAAATGATGTTGATGCTGATGATAATGATGATTTAACTTCAGTACGAGGTAACAGAGTTGGGATAACGGTGATGATGATGATGATGATGATGATGATTACAGTCATGATAACAATTTTAATGATGATGATGATGATGACTGTAGTTATAATAATGATAATAATGGTAATAATAATATTAATGATAATTATAATAATGATAATGAAGATACTGATGATGATTTTTGTCGGTAGGTGGACGGACGGACGGAACTGCAAGAACTTGGTCAGCAGTCAAAGATCCACGATTCCCCATCCATCCATCCATCCAGCTCCCCTTGATGTTAAAAGCTAAGTCAAATTTCTGTGTCATACGCCTTTTGGAAACAGGGCAGTATTTTAGGAAGCACGGGAGTCTTCTCAGTGCCCCTTCCTTAGCTATTTAGTTTTGCATAGCACGTCTTAACATTTTCTTGTAAGCTATTAAAATCGGCTTCATATCGGCAGAGTTTACATCTCTCTCATAAAAGAGGGTGTTGTGGTGTAATGTGCTGATTAAATCGCTAAGGAAGAGATGTAAAGAATTTCCAAAGCAGCTTACAGTACGATCCTGGAGGCAGAAAAAAAAAAACTGAAGCGAAGTTAACTCATGTTTTCAAGTCAAGAAAAAGATTAATTTTATTTATATTTTGTTATGGAGAAATATGTTCAGATTTTCACATTAAGGTGCAGTATATTCCTAGATTTCCACTTTCCTTTTTATTGAGCCAAAAGCTTAATAGTGAAAAAATCTAATGAAAAATCGAATAGTCTCTGTCTTGACCCAGTGCCCACCTACCTACAAGATTCCATTGAAAGCCGATAGCAAGTTTTTGATATATCTTGGCCATAGACAGACAGATAGACAGATAGAAAGACAGACAGACAGATAGAAAAACAGACAGACAGACAGACATATAGATAGACAGATAGAAAGACAGACAGATTGAGAGATAGATAGACACAGACAAGGGTGAATACATAACCTCCTTCAACTTCACTGGCGGAGGTAACAATAGGCACATAAAGCAGTCACCACATAAGCATTATCAAACCCTCCAGCATCCCACCACACGCATCCAACCACGAGCATCCCACCACCACCATCCCACCACCACCATCCCACCACCACCAACCCACCACCAGCATCCCACCACCAGCATCCCACCACCAGCATCCCACCTACAGCATCCCACCTACATCACCTCACCACCGGCACACACACACACACACAGACACACAAACTTGTACACAGAACAGGCGAAACTTGGACTGTTACACTCGTAGACTTTCAGGCAGCAAAATTTCTTAACGAATATATAGCCGATCGAAAGTTAGGTTAGGTCACTTTGGGCAGGGTTTGGTCTGATTAGGTAATTTTTGGTTGGGTTGGCTTCAGTTCGACTAGATATAGACGGATTAGGTTAGATTGCTTTAGAATACGTCGGTTTTGATAGGTTTTGGGTGTGGTTTTATTTGGTTGGGTTAGGCTGGGTTAGGTTCGGTTGGATTAGGTCATTTTAGGCTTGACTGGGTTGGGTTAGGTCGGGTATGGTATGGTTAAGTGAGACTGGGTAGGATTAGGTAGGGTTCGATGCGGTTAGGCTACGTCAGAATTGGTTAGGTTACGTATGAGGAGGTTAAGGGAGATTGTGAGGTTAAATACAATTAGACTGGGTTAGGTGAGGTTAAGCTAGATTAGGTTGGGTTGATTTAGGTTGGATTAGGTCATTCGAGGTTAGGCAGGGTTCAATTCGAGCAAATATTGATGGGTTAGGTGAGACTGGGCTAAAATAAATTGGTTTAGATGTGATTAGGTTGGTTTGGGTTAGGTGAAGGTGAAATAGGTTAGATATGGGTAGGATTAGTGAGATTAGTACAGATTAGATATGGTTAAGAAGGATCCGTGCACCATAGCATTGTCCTCGTCTGGTCAATATACATTTTCCTTTCACTTTTCTCTATATATTTCAATTTCTTTTTTCGACTCATCTTTCCTTGTAGCCTCACTTCATAGTCTCGTTTCCGATTCCCATATTCCAATCAAGTTTCATATCCTTTTCCTTTTCCCTTTACGTATTTTCATATTTTCATCATTTTTTTTTTTCTCGTCCGCATTATTTCCATTAAACTTCAGTTCCTAACGCACCTTTGTTTCTCTTTCTCGTCCAGCCTGCCTTGTCGTCACTGTTTTTATACTCACAGTTATACAAACGTTCCTCACTTTCTTCCCTCTCCCCCGAGAGGAGAATGGTGGACTGCTGGAGAAGCGCTACGTAAGCCTGTAGTCCATCGGGATCATGTTCAGATAAGCCTCGGGGTACAAAGATGATGATGATGATGATGATGATGATGAGGAGGAGGAGGAGGAGGAGGAGGAGGAGCAGAAGGAGAGACATGACGAGGATGAGGACGAGGAGTGAAGTTTAAAATATAAGGAGTCAATCAAGCATACACAAATAAGGCTCAGAAATCCTTATAAACACAACCCCCTCCTCCCATCTGATTCTGTGACCTACGTTTTGCCTTCAGTCTTTCTCTCCCTATTTCACTCTCTCGTAAAAGTCTTGGTCCCTGTCGAAACGCGTAAATTTACTGTATCGTCAGTGGTTTATGCATTGCGGTCTTTTGTTGGTCGGTCCTTCCAAAGTCAAGCATCACCGGAAGTGGACGTGGTTTTGTGTGTGTGTGTGTGTGTGTGTGTGTGTGTGTGTGTGTGTGTCCGCGCATGCTTGTGTGTATTTGCGTGCGTGCGTGCGTGTGTACAGCATTTCCCTCACACTCGAACTATTTATATCATAAGAGTGCAAATGAGGTCAGGGATATTGCTCTTCTTGGCCATACAAATACTAAACATTTACACTATATTCTGAAAAAAACATACTGGATTCCTAAGGTCACTCAATGGGTTTCAAAAATCATTGTTCACTGTCTCTTTATTTATCGCAAGGAAAGGGATGGCGAATAAGAAAATGACTAGAAGAGTGCACATGAGTTAGCTGGAAGGATAGAGGGGGATGGGGAGACCGACGATGAGATGAAGGGAAAGAGAAGAAACATATGACTGGGATACTTGAGCTAGATGGTGGAGGACAGTACATCATGAAGGCGATTTGCTTGTGGTCACCCCTTACGGGATTAAGGCGTCTGGCTATAGATAAACAGATATAGATAAATAGATAGATAGGTAGGTGATGATGATAATATGATATTGATGATGATGATGATGATGAGAATGGTAATGATAATGAGAATGACGGTGTATATAATGATGATGATGGTAATGACGACGACAGCTATGATGATGATGAGGAGGAGGAGGATATTGATGATGATTTTTGTCGGCAGGTGGAAGGACGAAACAGCAGGAACTCTACCATCGGTCCAAGCATCCACGATTCCACATCCATCCATCCATCTTGCTTGATGTTAAAAGTCTATTTAACTTAAGTAGTACCAATTGCTTCTTCATAGGCTTTCCAGCTGTCTGAACAGATCTGCAGTAGCTTTTAACTTCTAGAATAACTCGGTTCTGGTACTCAGTTTGGTACTTTTATTTTCCTTTCATCAGAACTGCCGCGGCAGATTTTGAGAAAAGTCCCTCAAGTAACTCCTATTATTTTTTTTAGTAGGTTTCTAATGCTGTCCATAGATCCGTTGTTGCTTTAATAGTTTCCTAGACAACACAGTCTTGGCGCTGTTCTCTGCCACCTTAATATACCATGTCATGTAGTGTTCTCGCTCGCTTGCCCTGTTCGCTCGCTCGCTTGAACAATAAATCACTGAAGAAAAGGTGGTATAAAAACCCCCTAAGCCGCCATAGTATTACACCCTCGGTATGCAGTCCGTTCCCTGTGGCATTGTAACTTTGTGTACCCGGAGCGCTTACAAAATAACTTACAGTAATTTTCCTTTCGTAATTATACTTGTTTCACTTTAACTTGGCCTGAGTTGTTGTTGTTGTTCTTTTTACATCTTAGGCTCCTCTGGATGTGAACCCAGTGCTATGTTGAAGGACTGTCTGTGTTGTGGTGGTGTGGTGCAGGATATGAGTGGGTGTGCTGTGGTGTGGTGGTGCCACTTTGCAGTATGAGCACAGGGGATTGTATGTGTGTCATATTTTGTGTTAGTATTGTAGCAAGGAAGGTTGGTGTACTCGTGTCTCTGGGTTCGGTAGTGTCTGAAGGGTGTATGGCTGGTGGTGGCACATGAGGGATGCTGTTTGGGAGAAAGTTTTGGCTGGCAGGGGTGTTTGTGTGTTTATGTATGTGTTTGGCAGAAAGTTTTGGCTGGCTGGAGTGTTTGTGAGTTTGTGAATGTGTCTGGGAAGTGTAGAGTCGGGTGGAGGAGGGGATATGTTGCAAAGATACTCTGTGTAGTGTTGGGCGGTTGTTCGATTGTGTTTGTGGAGAGGATGATGCAACATAAGGTTACAAAGGTGGGACGGATCTTGAGCTGAAGTGATGAACTGTGTGCCTTTCATATTCACTTGGTCTCTGACTGAAATTAGTTATGTTTCTTGGTGTAGGCTGTCAGTACTTGTGGTCTTAGTGTCTTATGCTATCAAGGTATTGTTTTCTGTTCTTTAAAGCTCCTTCGTGTTTGTGTTGGATATGATTACGGCTCAGCTTGTGCGGCAGTAATTCACGGTTGTTTTAATGTATTACTTATAAGTGGAGGATGGAGTTGTGATGTATATGAGAGAGGGTGTGAATTAGGGGGAGTGATGCATAATGACGGGGGACAGGGTGGCATAGAGGCGACTTGTTTGTGGCCACCTCTTACGGGATTAAGTCGTCTGGCTATAGATAGATGGATAGACAGATAGCTTATAGTTTCCATACGGTTTGCCGAGTAGTAGCGATAGTTATCACTAGAATATGATGGTAGTCACGAATGAGTGCCGTGGAAAGGATGTTGGGCTGTAGTATTGGCTGTTTCTGCTACTGATCTGCTTGACATTCTCATATGCTTGAAATGAAACTCTGTGTCAAGTTAAAGTGAAAGGCGTGTATGTTTGTGTAGGAGGAACGAGAGACAAGGAGGTATTCTGTGGCCTGTTTTCTTTGTGCTTCCTACAAGACACAGTAATAGTTATGACGGGGCATTGATGGCAAGTTTGTGGGTCAGCACACACTTACGACCTCTCATTATACAAGGTGGTCCATATATTACGCCACCCAGTTCTTGTGTGTTGCGGGCACGGCTCAGTGAACATTACCAGTGTCTACCCTGCATCATTATCTACTTCCCACAACCCTCTTCAGGCTTAGCTTTATAATATAGGCTTTAATTTAGGTCCATTGATTGCATGGTGGAGAATTCCCATAACCTTTTTTATGCTTAGCTGTATATCATTGTATTGTATAATCTTTTACGTCCACTGATCACACGGCTGAGCAGTAATTTGGTGAAGCGATCAGAATGTCTTAGCTCATCACAAAAGCCGTCCCCACAACACACAAGACTGCAGAGCGCAATATACTTATCACCTATATTAAGTCAAAGCCACAGTTAAAAAGGTAATGAAACAAGACAGAAAATTTAAGTTTTCATTATTAATACTTCAGTACAAAATACATTAACAGAGACAGCAATATAAAATATGCATTCAAAAGTAGCATTTGTCCACAGAACATCCTGGACTTGCAAGGCAGATCACACCATCACCACCAGGCTTCTCTGGGCAGGTCAGGGCAGATCACCAGCAGCAGCAGCAAGTAATCTCACGGCTGGGGAAGACACGACACCCTGCCGCCGCCGCCGCCACCACCACCACCACACCACCAGGCATCTCAGAGTAGGGGAAGACACCACACCACCGTCAGGCTTCTCACGGCAGGGCAGACCAAACTTCAGCAGGGTATGACCAGTGTGGCAAGGAAGCAGCAACAAAGCAGCAGACTCCAGCACGACCTGTGGACCAGATGTGTATTAGTTCAAATCAGTGTTAGCTTTAGTTATTTAATCTTCTATCTATCTCTATCTATTGCCAGACGCCTCAATCCCGTTTGGGGTGGCCACAAACAAATCGCCTCCAAGTCGCCCTGTCCCCCACCATTTCACTGCCCTGCTCCCAACTCACACCCCCCTCTCTCATATACCTCTCCACCCCATCCCTCCATCTCATCCTCGGCCTCCCCCTCCCTCTTCCCCCTCCACCTCCCTCTTCCCCCCTCCACCTCACTCACATACATTCTCTTCGTCAGTCTTTCACCCTCCATTCTCTCCACATGGCCAAACCACCTCAGTGTGTTCTCCTAACGCTTCCTATCACATCCACATCCACACCACAACGCTCCTTTATATCCTCATTCGTCAGCCTGTCTCTCCATGTAACTCCACAGGCTCCTCTTAAATAACTCATTTCCACTGCTCTCACTCTTGACTTGTGTCCTTCCAACAACGTCGAAGCTTCACTTGCATACGTTAGAGTTGGTATCACAATACTGCCATGTAGTAACTTTTTCACTTCCATGCTCACTTCCCTGTTTCTTATCACTGCTTTCAAAGAACCAGCAACCTTTCTTCCCTGCTGTACCCTTTCAAGCACTTCACCCTCCAAACCTCCATCCTTACTCATCACACTACCCAAGTACTTAAACGTACTCACATTTTCCAATTCCTCACCATCCAACCTCGCTGTACATTCACTGACTTCACCTATCTCAAAGACCATCACTTTACTCTTCCCTACATTCACCTTTAGATTCCGTTTCTTATACACTCTCCCAAACTCATCCAACAAGCCTTGCAGCTCTCCTTCGTCTTCATTCAACAACACAGTATCATTTGCAAACAACAGTACAGGGAGTTTCCAAACACTACCCTCTCTCACCAGGGCCACTCCAACATCCACTACCCTACCTTGTACCTCTTTTATTACCCCATCCATATACAGATTGAACAACCATGGAGACATGACACATCCCTGTTACAACCCAACCTTCAAAGCGTGGACTTATTAGACTGCTCAGATTCTGTTGGGAATGGCACACAGTTATGGAATTATATCTCCAATATTTTATCCAAATTTCCCATACAGGGTGTTGCATGAAATGTTTGACAAACTTCAGAAAGTTGTTCTTGGGGCAATTTTGAGTTAAGAATTTCTGCATCAACCTGGACTAATTTCTCGTCTATTATGCTCAGGTTCTGTAGGGAATGGCAGCAGATTAGAGACTGGTATCGCAAAATTTTATCCCCTGCCACCACCACCAGGCCTTTTATTTTTAAATCCCCTTGTAAAACTGTAGAGATATATCGGCAGGACAGTAAATAGTGATCGCACAATGGTAGCCTACTCTGTATGGAATTTCAGAGAGAGAGATGATGATGCCACTGATTCATGGGGTTATCTTTAATTTAACAAGAAACACTTTACTTACCTCTCTATTCAGTTTGCACGAAAATTAATGTTTAAAAGACTGATAATATATTCACGAAATTTTCTTCTTAAAATTTAATAAGTAAATGTTTATTTTGAAGTGTGACGTCACTGTTGCATTATGGGAGCAACGTTGAGAGATGCAGGAGGTGAGTGAAGATTTTATTCTTTACGGTGTTAGTCTACTTCTTATTATGGTAATTCTTATGCCCATGTGTTTATCAGTGTTTGCTGTCATTATCGAGAGGTGTAGTCGGCTGATGTAAGTTGTAATTATTAGCTATAAGGATGATATACGGCGGTGTGTATCTCCAGGTGACCAAGATGTCCCTTTAAACTGGAGTAAGCAGTGCTACTTAAATCCCCCGATATTCACACCATCTGTTTAGGTTTTAAGGTCGAATGTGATCCTGTACATGGGCAGGCATAGTAGGTTAATTGGCTGGAAAAAATGAGGGGATGTGTGTAAAAACTGTAATGGGTAGTTTGTTTACATCGGGGATATAAACTCCGTGAGTCCCTTTAACTCTTGCAATCCCGGTGATGCCCTTTTCAGTTTATTCATAGTGCCAGAAGGCAATTTTATTCAACTTATGCAAAGTCTCTGCTATTGCAGGAGTTCAGTGAGGCTGTGCCTAACCCCTACACTTCCAGAAGTCTATACAAAGCTAAATATAATCATGAGATGGCATGAAAAAAAAAAAAATCCCTGCTCTGTGAGTTAAACTAGTGAAGACTGAAGGTATTAAAAAGAAAATATTCATTCCAGTGCCTGATAGCAGAGGAGACGGTGACATGGAGGTGAATTGCTTGTGGTCACCCTGGTGGGATCATGATATCTAGCTGTTGAGGGGTACGTTTCCAGGTCAGCAGCTGCCCCAGTCAGAACGGTAAATGTGAGTATTTAGCAGAAACCACGTCTGGAATTCAAGCACTGTATTTTGAGGTATTTTCTGTTTATATCTCACCATTTGTTGATTTTCTTTTCTTCTATGAGATTTCAGTTGTAATTAACTCCTTCCTTCCTTGGATTATTTAATCCTCAAGGGGAGTCATTGATGCCCCCAGGGGGATTCATCAATGTCCCCAGGGGGCATTTGTGACAGAAATGGCTTATACTGTAAGAAAAATGTCAGCAAATGATGAGACAAACAATGCTTCAGAATACAGAGTACTGTAATTGCAGTTGTGGTTTCAGCTATATACTATACTGTATTAACCCTTGCCTGCTGGTAGGTAGGTAGATAGAAATTAACAAATCTAGTGAGGAAATATAGTCCATTTGCATATACAGCGAGCACTCACATAATGCGGATATACAGTACTGTACCCTGAAACTCCTGCTTTATGAGAATTCCACCTTATCAGGCCATATGTTTACATGTTAAAGGGTTTCATGTTACCTAAGCCAGCCCCAAGTTCTCCATTTGGGGCGATTTTCATTCTTTTTTTTTTTCCCAAGACATTTACATACTTAATAAAGACATCACTACAGTAATCCCTCGGTTATCTGATGTAATAGAGCCAATGGCATGTCTGGATAGTGGATCCTTCTGGATAATGGACTTCTCCCCTGGCCCCCCTTCATACATACCCTAACTTTGAGAGCTATTGGAAAAGGCCACAACAGTACCCTCCTGTTGTTCTCAAGAACTGTGCTTCTGTGCTTCCACCCTGCCTAGGCAAACTCTTTCGCCTTTGTCTGTCAACTTGTACCTTTCCTTCTTGCTGGAAGTTTGCTCTCATTCAGCCAGTCCCAAAGAAGGGTGACCACTCCCAACCCTCCAACTATCGTCCAATTGCTTTAACGTCCTGTATTTCAAAAGTTTTCGAGTCAATTCTCAATAGAAAAATTTTAAGGCATCTTTCCTATCACAACCTTCTTTCCGATAGTCAGTACGGGTTCTGTCAGGGACGCTCCACTGGCGATCTTCTCACCTACCTTTCAGACTCCTGGTCATCCTCCTTTCGGGACTTTGGCGAAAGCTTTGCCATTGCACTTGACATCTCAAAGGCTTTCGATCGAGTCTGGCATAAATCTTTAATTTCCAAACTGCCCTCCTACGGTTTCTATCCTTCTATCTGTGCCTTCATCGTTAGCTTCCTTTCTGGTCGTTCTATAGCCGCTGTTGTAGACGGCCATCGTTCTTCTCCTAGATCTATCAACAGTGGTGTTCCTCAGGGCTCTGTCCTATCACCAACTCTCTTCCTTTTATTCATCAATGATCTTCTAAGCTGTACATCTAACCCTATCCACTCATACGCTGATGACTCCACCCTTCACCTTTCCATTCAGTTCCCGCAACGCCCATCTCAACAGTTACTTCAACAGGGAAGGGATGAGGCTATGGCACACCTAATGTCTGACTTGGCTCGTATCTCTGACTGGGGTAAAAATAATATGGTTGTTTTTAATGCATCTAAGACTCAGTTCTTACACCTATCAACCCGACAAAATCTTCCACAGGTATACCCACTAATGTTTAATAATATTCAGCTTAATCCTGCATCATCCTTTAACATGCTTGGGGTTTCATTTACTCGGGACTTATCTTGGAAAGATCATATTACATCTCTTGTAAAATCTGCATTTGTCTTTTTAGTATAATAGGAAAAGTGTATGGTAGGATACTTATTGACAGAGTTAGAGAAAGAACAGAGAAATTAGTTGGAGAAGAACAGGGAGGCTTTAGGAAGGGAAGAGGTTGTGTAGATCAGATATTCATTCTCAGATCTTTAGTGGAAAAGTTTCTAGAGAAGGGAAAGAAGTTGTATGCGGCTTTCATGGATTTGGAGAAAGCATATGACAGGGTGGATAGACAAGGATTGTGGAAAGTGTTAAGAATATATGGAGTAGATGGGAAGTTGTTGAATGCTGTGAAGAGTATGTACGATGGTGCGAAGGCTGCAGTGCGTGTGGATGGTGAACTAAGTGAATTTTTCTCTTTGAAAGTTGGGTTGAAACAGGGATGTGTCATGTCTCCATGGTTGTTCAATCTGTACATGGATGGGGTAATAAAAGAGGTACAAGGTAGGGTAGTGGATGTTGGAGTGGCCCTGGTGAGAGAGGATAGTGTTTGGAAACTCCCTGTACTGTTGTTTGCAGATGATACTGTGTTGTTGAGTGAAGACGAAGGGGAGCTGCAAGGCTTGGTGGATGAGTTTGAGAGAGTGTGTAAGAAACGGAATCTAAAGGTGAATGTAGGGAAGAGTAAAGTGATGGTCTTTGAGAGAGGTGAAGTCAGTGAATGTACAGCGAGGTTGGATGGTGAGGAATTGGAAAATGTGAGTACGTTTAAGTACTTGGGTAGTGTGATGAGTAAGGATGGAGGTTTGGAAGGGTGAAGTGCTTGAAAGGGTACAGCAGGGAAGAAAGGTTGCTGGTTCTTTGAAAGCAGTGATAAGAAACAGGGAAGTGAGCATGGAAGTGAAAAAGTTACTACATGACATTATTGTGATACCAACTCTAACGTATGGAAGTGAAGCTTGGACGTTGTTGGAAGGACACAAGTCAAGAGTGAGAGCAGTGGAAATGAGTTATTTAAGAGGAGCCTGTGGAGTCACATGGAGAGACAGACTGATGAATGAGGATATAAAGGAGCGTTGTGGTGTGGATGTGGATGTGATAGGAAGCGTTATGAGGAACACACTGAGGTGGTTTGGCCATGTGGAGAGGATGGAGGGTGAAAGACTGACGAAGAGAGTGTATGTGAGTGAGGTGGAGGGGGAAGAGGGAGGAGGAGGCTGAGGATGAGATGGAGGGATGGGGTGGAGAGGTATATGAGAGAGGAGGGTGTGAGTTGGGAGCAGGGCAGTGAAATGGCGGGGGACAGGGCGACGTGGAGGCGTTTTGTTTGTGGCCACCCCAAACGGGATTGAGGTGTCTGGCAATAGATAGATAGTTACACTACACGTGGCCTCGGAGTCCCCAGGGGAGGGACCATAAATGCCCCCACCTTCTGCCCCTCTCCCGGTGACGACTCGAGCTGCCTGGAATCACTGTCTGACTCTCTTCTTCTTCATTTCTGCAACATTCGCGGCCTTTCCTCTAACTTTCGCCCTGTTGAGCACCGCCTCTCCTTCTCTAAACCTCACCTTCTTTTTCTGAGACTCAGCTGTCTGAGGCAACTGACAGCAGACCCTTTTGTGTATCCTCCTACCTTCTCTATACTCATTTCAAAGCCAAAGGTGGCTGTTGTGTATATATACACAACGTCTTATCTTGCTCTTGTGTTCCTGAACTCGATACTTCTGAATTCTCTACACTCTGGCTTTGGCTTTCCTGTCATTCTCTGACTAATTAGTCATTCTCTGACTCTGTTTACTTATCTCCTAATTCTACTGACTATCAAAAATTCTTTGACTATCTTACTTCTACAATGGAACACATTCTATCCATTTCTCCTTTCTCTGAACTCTCCATTCTAGGAGATTTCAATGTTCACCACCACCTTTGGCTCACCTTTCCTATCACTGATCCACCTGGTGAACTAGCCTACACCTTTTCTATCCTTAATGACCTAGAGCAGCTTGTACAGCACCCTGCCCGTATTCCAGACCGCCTTGGAGAGAGCTCCAACGTACTTGACCTCTTCCGTACAGCTAATCTTTCTGCTTACACTGTTAACCTTTTCTCTCCGTTGGGCTCCTCCGATCACAACCTTATCACCTTAACGTGTCCTATCACTCCGGTACAGCCTGTGGACCCTCCAAAGAAACGTTGTCTGTGGCACTTTGGAGCTGCGGATTGGGAGGCCCTCAGGCAGTACTTCTTTGATTTTCCCTGGAATGATTATTGTTTCCATGGCCGGGAGCAAAAAAAAAAAGCATTTAGACACAGGAAGTTGACTGCTGGGATTAAATATAATTAATTAATAAAGCATGTTGCTGGATTTGAGGGGTTGTTGTTGTTGATCAACCCCAGAGTGTCTGGCTGAGCTGACCTATCAACCACAGGCCTGCAGTCCCTGCAGGATATTCCCATGCAGTGATCCACTAGATATGGGGAAAAGTGCAGAGGTTTGGTTCCTGGATGGATGTCATGTTTGCATCACTCCACTCATTTAGCAAGGACACCGTAGCAGGCCCCACAGCTTCATCCTGACTTAGCTGTTATCCATTAGTTCATCCCATTCCGTGTTTCTGCATGTACTGTGTTGTTGATCTTCCTGATGCCTTTCTCCTTCTCAGGAACTTCCCCTCGAGGGACGGCCATGACAGAAGTCTCTCCAGACTTCAGTGTCATTTCTTGTCTTCTTTGCTTTCTCTCCCATTCTTCTTCAATTCCCACTGCTCTTTTATGTAACCTGTTCAGTCTAATGATGTCATTTGTTTTTTATTGCTTCCCCAAGATGATTTTATTCAGATTATGAGAGTCTTTTCATGCTGGATAGGTTAGATACAGCCCTCATTAATCTCTTCACCACTAGAGATCCTTCCTAAAAAGAATAAAGATCATCTGGAGGTAGCAAGAATAAGTTATAAAGACATCACCATACGGAAGGAGTTAAATTGTTCAACTTCAAGGTAGCCAAATGTACTAACCATTTTTTTTTTTTTTCCACCTTCATATGTGGTCTTAATCTTCTAATGTTCTCACCTCTTGACTGATGTAGAACTCTTGTCATTCTTTTGTTCTCCCTAGATACCATGAAACTCAGCAGTCACAATGCCCTTCATACGGTTAATTAAATTGCATCCATTAGCATCCCACATTAATATATTCATGTTCATTTGTTTGCTTATCCTTCCAGATTACTTATAATGATACTTTAGACCACTCATTTTCATAGGCTTGACTTATACTTTATGGTCCTCTTACATTTGTCTATATGTAATCATAATGAAGCTTTGATATCATTAAGATATTAAATTGAAGTACCTGTACATGATGGGATGAATACAACCTATGTACTTTTTGCAGGTAGTAATTTCTTTTCATGGGCATTTTTCCTGGAGGGGATGGGAGGATAAATGGGCAACCCCCCGTCATTGGGACGGGGATATTCTATATAATATTACCCCCACCCCCCTCACCAACAGTTCAAATAATCCAGGGGAAAAAAGCAGAAATTAAACCTGCAATTACGTGAAATAGTTTTTGTTTGCATGAAAAATACAGTTATTTTAAGTCCTGAATATTGAATATTATAACATCAGAGAATGTAAGTTGATCTGATGTAGGAAGCACAAGTTTAAAAACAAATATAACTGTGATGATTAAATGGTGCCATATTTGGCTGCAAGTAATGAATTATGCTATTTTTCTTGTCATCATACTACAGTACTTAACTGACATTTTGCTTGCTTTAATTACATTATATACAACCAGTTATAGAAGCTCACTTAGCAGTGGCCTGCTTGTCTCAAAAGTACTGAACATCTACTTTTTAGTCTTGGAGGTCACACCTCCAGTAAGCGGAATAAATCTATGCCAATGTCTTTCACAGTATTAAGCAACTAGTGATTCTTTGTTTATCCCATGCATCTCCATCTCCTTCTCCTATGTAGCTGAACAGTCATAAATATCCTGCACCTGACATTTCATACTTTATTAAAATTAAAAACAATTGTATAATGGTCCATCCTGGTAGATTACTTTATCTGCAATAAAACTGTATTACTGTACTGTATAATACTCCATCCTGGAAGGTGAAGGCAGTCAGTGTTCTGACATTTAATAAGGTCCTGCCTTCATGTGACTGAATACAGCATTGTGTAACAAGTCAGATTGTTTCCTCCAACCCAGGAAACTATTTACTGCATTGGGTGGTAACCATATAACCAACAAATCAATGCAGGGTGGTAAAGTGGGTAAGGGGCTCCAGCTGGATATGGCCCATTTAGGTTTTAAATCTAAGAGGTGGGTGGGGTTTATTGCTCACAACACCACTTAGGGGTGAGCAAGTGATCATTCTTGCCTTAATGTCTGATATTAGTAGACTAGCCCCTGAGCCCCAAAGCTTCAGATGGATCAATAAAATCATAAGCAGTGCCCATTGTATGCAATATTCAGTTTGTCCATATTTGCCCACCACTACACACACATACACAGTTCTTCCTCATAATAACCCGTTATGGGTGACATAAACTACTTTTTTACGTGTCCGACTCCGGGCAAAGGCTCAGGGCCTATTTCTTGGGGGCAGTGGCCTATCCCAAGGCCCAGTAGTCCTCCTACACCTCCACCTGTCACCACTTCGGCGCTAACACCCACCGTCCATATTGAATACATGCTAGGCTATCTCATACAAGACTGGTGTATTGGTATTAGCGGGGGTACTTTACGACATGTCGGCGGGTCATCTGGTAGATCAGGAAAGTCTGCTTTTTAGGAAATTCAAATCCTTAAACTGTTCCCTGCCCCAGCCGGGATTCGATCCTGGGTCCATTAGGACTGCAAGCCGCCTCTCTACCGATTCAGCCACCGTTCTTTATGACATGCAGTCTGTGAGCAGTATGTTCTCAGACTGCTCGTATAGGCAGCATCTCTCTGAGAACACAGTTTTTCAACCATTTTTCCTACATTATGATCCATATATTGCATGCATAGAAATGGTGCTATTAATCACAGAAACTATGCAAGTTTCTTAATTTTAATGATGGTAGGGCTTGCAGGGGTAGATAAGATGGGGTTTCCCAACTGACAGCTGAGGAAGAGGTATGTGTTTTGGCTCAGAGCAGCGTGTGTTTTGTCTTCAGTGGTGCGGGGTTGGGAGGAGCAGCTTGGTAAATAGGAGTTTGTGATGTCGGAGGTGACACTGGATTTGGCCCACTTCTGCCTGCTATTTCACATCTTTTGGGGTGTTAGGCATGTCCAGGGGTATACTGCACATGGATTGTTGACCCGTCTGTGTACAAGGCCAAGAGGGACACCGTGAACATGGTACTAAGGAGAAGGACTGTATATATCTGCTGGAATGTCTGTCATTTATACCTAGCCTAGCCTAGACTTTTCAACCTCCTTATTCTATCTTAACTTTGTTTATTTGCCATCAAGCCTTTTTATAGAGCAGAGCTTTGGCTACCATCCTTTTTCTGTAATTTCTTTATTATCATTCCACTTACAGCTCAACCTTTTATCTGTGTAGCTTTTGAAAGTACCACAGCTAGTATCCATAGGAGTTCTTAAACCATCAGTTCTTTACATTATTGTGTCCCTATTATTCTTGATGTTTTGATGTTGCTGTTTCCATTATCTTAAAATTTAAGAGAAAAGTTTTCATTTGCTGAATGTGAAGGTAGATAACGAAGACATTTTTAAAGGAAATGATCTGAATATGATACCCTGATATACAGTATTTTTCACATTATATTCAGTACTGGAATGAAATCATCTGATGTCATTAAGTGTGTTCTGCCAGGATTGCAGTGACCTTTTGCTAATTACAGACATTGTTAGATTGTTGCCCAGCAGAAGTGCACCATTCCAATGTCAGGAGAAGGAAGAATGTCTTAATTCATTGGTACTAAAGATAAAAGCTTATTTTAAAAACCCAATCACACAGTATGTCTAGTAATGGGCAGTGGGTCTCCTCTCAAAAACTACCCAAACTATGGAGCAGCCTTCATACTGGCATTTACCTTTGCTGTAAAGGCAGTTCCAGGACAACTGCCATGGTGAAATGGGGCTGTACTCCTGTTTGATACCACGGCATCATGAACTGACCAGTCGCTCACACTAATCAGCGGAAGTGTTTGTAAGATGAAATTCATCATTTGGGTCATACTAAAAATGAAATTTAAATTTAAATATTTTATATTTAGTGTAGATTGACCCATCTGAAAAGCAGCGAGATAGCTGGTTCTTATGGTGGGTGATAAAAAGTGAATCAGATAGGAATATAGGAGACTGTTTTACTTTTTATAAAATATCAAGATGATGGTACCAGACACACATTAGGTTGACAGGAAAATAGATTTGGTGCCTGATAAGCTCATGCTGGACGTGACATAGTATCCCTTTCCACTGATATTGTAAATGGCCAAGTATAGCTTTCAGATTTCTAATATATTGTACTTTTGTGGGCAGCTGAGGTTCTGTATTAATGATAATTATTTTTATTAAAGTTTTGGCTTACCAGCTGTTTGTAACTGTAAGAGATTTTGTTTTTCAGCATAATAAAATATAAATTTTGCTTCACTTGAGTGCATGTGTGTGCTGTTGTATACAGTATTTCTAAAGCTTATATAAACTGTAATATCTGGGGATGGAGATAAAGAATAATGTATGTGTATGCCCTGTGTTATAAAAGACAACTAAGAGGTGTTGGAGTTAGAGTTTGGTACCTGCTATGATGCTAGTGGAGGGAGAGAGACCAACCTAGGTTCTGTCTTTTTCTAATTTATTTCCTCAGTGAGATATCTTTGCTCTAAATCTGCTTATCCCATATGAACATGTAAAATTGGGTCAGGTTGATTATAAAGAAAGATCAATATGATTTGCAGGACGTGTACATTTCGTATGTCATGATAATGCTGGCTTTGTTTAGAAGAGAGGAAGATTGGTATAGTATTAGTCTAGAATTGATTAGCCTGTTCTAGTATGGAGCTGTTTACAACTTTTTCATGGCAGTGTTATGAGCAGCTTTATGTAGAATGAAAAACTTGTCACATATATTGAATACTTACAAAGATTTTTTATCATATGTAAATTGAACATTAGGACACATACAGTTTGGCGTACAGTGTAAGGCTGTGTGCATTAGTTATATTCATAGAATTAATACAGTACCAGTATTTAACATAATTTTCAGTGTTTTTTTACTTGGAGTATAACCCAAGAAGTGAAGGAACATTGTGGTGTGGATGTGGATGTGATAGGAAGCATTAGGAGAAACACTTTGAGGTGGTTTGGCCATGTGGAGAGGATGGAGTGTGAGAGACTGATGAGGAGGGTGTATGTGAATGAGGTGGAGGGGGGAGAGAGGTAGAGGGAAGCCAAGGATGAGATGGAGGGATAGAGTGGAGAGGTACTGTATATGAGAGAGGGGGGTGTGAGCTGGGAACAGGGCAGTGAAATGGAGTTGGAAAGGGTGACATGGAGGCGATTTGTTTGTGGCCACCCCTTACAGGATTATGGCATCTGGCAATAGAGAGAGAGATAGATGACCCATTACCAGTGTCCTTTTCTCTCTCTCTCTCTCTCTCTCTCTCTCTCTTTTTTTTTTTTTTTGTATACCAAGTAATTTCATATTTTGTATCATAAACAGTGTAACAAAGAAAACTTGTACTGGTTATAATTAAATGGTATGTATGTGAACTAGGAGTTGAATAATTCCTTAGCACAAAGCAAGAGGATTAGTTAATGTAACTGCAGATTATCATGACATATAGCTGGTTGTAATAGGTTAATGCTGAAATTGCATTATATAGTATTAACAGCAGTTATAATTTTTGGACTCTGCAGTATATTAAAGATGTTCGTAAATCCTGGCACACTAAACTCATATTGTATTCCAGCTGTTCTTTGTGTGGTGTTCTGGTGCTGTGGCTACTTATTTTCTTTAGGTTATTCTATCTATCTATCTATCTATAGCCCGACGCCCTAATCCCGCAAAGGGTGGCCACAGACAAAACGCCTCCAAGTCATTCTGTCACCCACCATTTGACTCCCCTCCCCCCAACTCACCCCCCCCCTCCCTCATATACCTCTCAACTTCATCCCTCCACCTCATCCTCGGTCTACCCCTCCCTCTCCCTCCCTCCACCTCACCTACATACACCCTCTTAGTCAGTCTTTCATTCTCCATTCTCTCCACATGTTGATTATTGTATAATGTTAGAATAAAACTAATCATTTTGAATTCCTTTTTCAGTGAACCTAAACTAATCTTTTTAAAATTTGTTTTTCAGTGAACCTCACTCTCGGTTCTATGCTGCCCAGATTGTGCCAGCATTTGAATACCTCCACTACCTTGATCTCATTTATAGAGATCTAAAACCAGAAAATTTACTAATAGATAGCCAAGGATACCTCAAGGTTTGTTGTTGTTTTCTTGGGGAGGGGAGGGGAGGAGCATTTTTTTTATTTCCAATATACACATTACAGTTGCAAGGAGTGTCATTTGAAGTTATTGATAGACATATTGAATAGTTTGATAAATTGCAATGCAGGTAACTTTATTATATGGAATGTTTGTAAATTATGTTGAATTTCTTTCACATACAGTAGGAATGCATTATTGTTCATTATATGCATAAAATGTGTGTATTTTAGTGTATTTGTATATTTAATTAATGATGTTTATCTTGAATTTAGTCAGACAATGTGCATGTCATTTCAATGATTACTTTTAATATTTCATTACTTTTAATATTTCAGGTGACAGACTTTGGATTTGCCAAGCGAGTCAAAGGATGGACGTGGACATTATGTGGAACCCCATGAGTACTTGGCCCCAGAAATCATTCTTTCTAAGGTTCATTCTTTTCTGATACTTCTACTGTATTTAATTTCTCTTTCTATTTGGCCGATTATCTGGACATTGATATTATCCTTATCTGGCTAGAAAGTAGGTGTTTTCTGTAATATATAGATATGTTAGAATACGGAGTATGAAATGGAGAGAGTACAGTAGTCAAGGACTTAGACATAATTATCACACAACATTGTTATAGAAGTTGGTCAGGCATATAGCTTAATTGATACATGTCCATAGTGGTGCTTTTTATATTATGAAGGTTGGGTTTGAATGTAATACTGAAACTGTTTTGACAGTAACTATGTTGGACATGTGGTTATAAGAAAGAGTTATGATGGCAGTTGTGTTTTGATGGAAGTGATGAAAATGCTAGTGATGTTAGTAGTGTGAAATAGGTATTAGCTGGTTGGTTCCCATTACAGCCATGAGAGTGATTTATGGCAGTTGGTTGATATACTTCTTTTGTTATTAAATGTACTCAGCTACAAGTCCAAGGTGAGAGTCTCAGGCTATAGCAGGTAACAAATTGTCAACATTAATGTAATTTTCTCCCATCATGCAGCAGTTTGAACCATCTTGATCATAATCCTGAACCTGTTTCTCATCAAAAGACAGTGGTGGTAGAATCAGTTTAGGCCAGACAACCATAAATACATGTCTATCTGTTGCAAGAAAGTGGCTTGGTGTCACTGGTGGCATGGTTATTCTTTGATCCCCAGACATAATGTGCTGCATTGTAGGGCTGGTGCACTGCCTATGCTGAAGGGTACAGGGAAGGAAAATTTTACTGTACTGTATTGGGTTTGCACTAAAAAAAGAGAGGCCAGAACACTGGTTTAATGATGTGGATAATCTGCTGTGTCAATGATTATGATGATATTAGTGGTGATGTAGTTATGTGCCATGAATAAATAATATCTGTCAGCTGTAATGCCAGGCTGTGCTCAGAAATGTGTTTGAGCAGCTGGCATGAAGGGCTTCCCCACCAGCCCTTGTTGGCAGTGGTGGATGGATGAGTTTGGTCGGCTGCAGTGACGTTGCAGTCAATCTGTGTTGGACAATATGTGATGAGTGTTGGAGTAAACTTCAGCATACTCAGTGGATGTAAAGGACTAAAGGGGGAAGTTGCTCTCTAAGTTCAGACTAGTCAGTCATGAATGTGGGGATGTTATTGGGAGTACAGTGGAGCGTACTGGAGATGTTAAGTGGCCTGCCCTGTTGTGGATAGGAAACACAGTGGGTGGGAGATTACAGTAATTGTAAGCAAGTTGAAGAAGGTATTAGTATTTTATTTATTTTTTGTAAAAGTGAAAGGTCTAGAATTGGTGGGGTGTGAATTCTGGCTGCTTAGCAGTTGGTAGATACAGTGGAGTGTGGAGGTGAAAAGTGAATACAACAGTACTACTCATCAAGCCATTGGTTATGACATCCCTCCAGTTGTATCTATGTATGCCTTCAAAGCTGGGAGATGTATGGAGGTGGAGGACTGGTATTGGGGCAAATTATTACTTATTTCAGAATTTGGTGAGAAAATAGTGATGCTGGGTGATGACTTAAGTGGACATTTAGATGAGTTCATGGGTCTCAGGGGGTGCTTGGTGGGGTGTGGTATAGCATAAGGAATGTTGAAGGTGAGAGAATACTTAATTTCAGTGATGTATTAACCATGGTTGTATGCAACACATTGTTCGTGGAAAGAGCAGGCAGACTGATGATATATGAATTGGGTGGTGTTGAAAGGCATACTGATTATTTCCTATTTAGTAAACCTGAATGGAAACATTTCAGTACAGTAACATGAAGGGGATTAGTGAAGATGAATGTCTCTCTTTATGGTAGGTGGGGGCACTCACCATCCACTCACTTGATGTAGTGCTGCTTTGGGTGTCTGCCAATTCTTCTCTTCCATCCTTCCTTTCTGTCTTTCATTCCTTCACTCTTTCCTTCTCCTTCTGCAGACGGGTGACTTTACACTCTCTCTTCTGTCTTTCTTTCCTTCATTCTTTCCTCTACCTTCTGCTTATGGGTAACTCTACACTGAATGACAAACCAAATGATTTCCTGTACACCAGGGAACCATTTACTACGCTGGATGGTAACCATATAACCAAATTATGGCGTCTGGTGGCTTAGTGGGTAATTAAGGTGCTCCAATTGGATTGAGCCTGTGTGCTGTAGGTTTATATCCAAGGGGTGGTTGGGGTTTATTGTTTACGTAATGCCACTGAGGGATGAGTAAGACTGGTCACTCTCATCTTAAATGTCAGGACCAACTTGCCTAGCCCAGGGTTCCTATGCTCCTCATGGGGTGACATAGGATTGGATGATGGATGGATATATGAATGTATCTCACAATTTAAGTCATTTTCTGAAAAGAAGTAGGAAGAAGAGAAATGCATATGTTCCAAGGAGAAGCTTTTTCCTAAACAGAGAGCAAAAGTTGGGATTTTTGCTCATCTTTAACTCGTTTTCATTCTTTAATGGAAGTGATATTGTAAAAAACTAAGAACATAGTCAAAAGGAACATTCTGTTGCCTGCAAAGAGACGTCAAGTATAAAGGTGAATGAATTAAGTGCAAAACTCGTCATGACATAAGTATATTCAGTGTTGTAGGAAAGGTATGTGGAAGAATTATTGTAGAGTATATTCAGTGTTGTAGGAAAGGTATGTGGTGGAATTATTGTAGAGGAAGGGCTGATCGAGATGACCTAGCTAGGCTTAGATCAGGACATCACCCAGCCCTCCAAAGTTATCAGTTTATATTTGATTAGTTATAATCACATATGACATGTTAAATAATCACATATGACATGTATCCCACTTGTAGAATAGGTCCACACAACATAACACACATAATGGAGCACTGTGCAGCACACACATCCTGGAGATGCAGACGCAACATCAGTGGTGGATGAAATCTGTGGGATGACCCCGTAGAGGTGGTTGCTTATTTGCAGTCAACAGATCTACTTGGTCAGGTGGACCAAGGGTAAGCAACAGCAACAGCAACAAGACACCATAGCATTGATGTTGCAAGTGCATTGAGGAAACTTCATATATATATCCAGAGTAAACCCCATAATTTTGAGTGATTAATTAGGGACAGTGGCTGTGGGTTATGTTTGAGATTCATGTTTGTCCTTAATGATGAGTGTGCTAGTTGAGTTGAGTGACACAGTCACTCTGCTTTATTGAAGCCAGTGTTCTTGTAAGTGTAGGTAATGTTGGAACTCTCCTGCTGCATTTGAGTTTTGGGGTGCAGTGAAGGTATTGTCAAGTCATCAAAGGGGGAAGAGTTGGTAGGTTGTGGAGGAGGTGGTTGAAAAGTGAGGGTGAAAGGACTGAGCCCTATAGAACACCACTGGGGAATATTCTAAATAAAAATCTTTGTTCAAAGCTGAAAACTTGGATATGTTTCCTGAGAGGATGGTGGTTAACCACTTCTTGTTATTGTCTTCCATGTTGATCTCCAGGTATTTGATGATCAGGATATGTCTTGGTACTGTGTCAATAGCTTTACAGTATTTATGTCTGTTAGTTTTTGTATGATTCTTAGATATATGAAAGAGTTAATGAGAAATATGGTATGAGGTTTTAATGTGAAAACAGCAAAAAATGCTCTGAGAGGCTGAGCCTTTTGAAGTAAATTGTAAAGATTTGCCAGGAGGTTGCATGAGAGTGAGGTAACCAGTAATAGAAGAGGTAGACGAAGTGTGAGTTGGGGGAATGAAGTGACAGGTCACATGAGGGAGGGAAAGAGAAATGTCTCGATAAGAGGGATCACTGCCTAATTTGGATGAAAATGCCTGGAGGTTTTGTTGTTAAAACCACCTTTCCCACAGCATCAAGCAATAAGTGGAAAGCTCATCTGCTTTTCGGTCATTTAACCCCTTTGGGTTGAGGTTCCTCAATTTGCTGAATGAGAATGCCTGACAGTAGCTAAAGTAAGATAATATGGTGTCCCCATATCCATAAAGAAGCTGAATAATCCTCCAACAATGCCAAAGTAAATATTGGAATGCCTAAGTCATTTCCAAAGGGTTAATAAGTATATGTATATTACATTACGTTAATAATTTACAATTATAGTAATTGCCATTCATTGTCACTCATTGTAATGTGGCCCCAGACTCATCTGGATGTCCCAGTGAACTGCAGGCTGAAGTAACCCTTTTCCTGCACTCCACCATCCTCCTTTCAGAGGACAGGGATGGATTTAAGGGACATTTATATAATCTGGCAGTGGAAGGTGTCTCTCTGTAGCATCTTCTTGCAGTTTACCAACAACTTTTATAACTACAGTATTATTAATAGACATTTTCCTTCATTTTTGGTTCTGTATATGCTGTTCTGTTTGTTGTATGAGAAGATAGTAATTTGATGAATGTACACCATTTACTATTGTGGGTGGTAATCACATATATATATATATAACAAGTAAATATATATTTGATGGGCCAGTGTGATGGAGCAGTGAAGTGTTAAATGATGGAAAGGTGGATGGATATATATACTACAACAATCATGTGTAATAATTTCATCACAAGAACATAGTGTTTTAATACCTGTGGCTCTTTCTTGACAGGGCTACAACAAGGCAGTGGATTGGTGGGCTTTAGGAGTACTTGTGTATGAGATGGCTGCTGGATACCCACCCTTCTTTGCTGATCAGCCCATACAAATATACGAAAAAATTGTATCAGGGAAGGTAAGAGCTATGACATGCCAACAGGAGTAAGACTATGTAGACATCATTATTATGCTTATCATGTCGCACTGTTAATCAAGTAGTATCCTACATTGATGTGTTAAAAAATGTATAGGCTATACCAGCATATATACATGCTAGTAGATAAAAAGTATGCACACTCACACACACAGTAAAGTCTTGCTGTTGTGTATATTGGATTAATTACAAGAAGACTCAGTGTTGATTTAAGCAAAAGGTTAACTGCACTGATTATATCATTATGTCTATCTATCAGTTCATTGTCAGATGCCTTAATCCTGTAGGGGGTGGCAATAAATGAATTGCCATTATACTATCCTGTTTTTAGCTATCTGACTGCCATCTCCAGCTCACATTCCTTTTTCTCGTAAACATAAGTCTCTCAAATATCCAGTGTAATTCAGCAAAACTCAGTGCTGGATACTGCAAAATGCCGGATATTACGTCGGTACCTCCAGTTGGCTATCCATTGGGCATTGAACCAGATAATATGTCACCACCCTAAGCTATCCGTCTTGACCCGCTATCCTAAAAACTTTCCTACAATACACTAAATCTTCGTAAATCATGTCAATTTGAGTCTGGACCACTGCCGTGATTTATGAATAATAACTTTTATGTGAAAAATTAATTTGGGTCTGGACTTTGGCCAACCCGCCCCCACAGCACCCTACCTACACCTATCTAGGCACCATCAAACACAAACGTACAAATTTAGGAATATTCAGTGCATGTATTAAATAGAAATAAGCCATGTTAAGGGATCTCACCTTAATCCTATGACGAAATTGCTTAAGTGAATGGAGTGGGGTGGTGTTGGGAAGAACTTAGAACCTCTCAGTACTTGTTCTTCCCAAACTCTTTCGCCAGCTTTGAAAACTTCTCTCCCCTCTCAACACGACAAGTGAGCTCCAAACGTTGACTGTACAACAACTGCGGCAGTTTCTTGACGCCATACTGCTTAGAGCGCTTCATTGGGGGGTCGGGAGGGGCCTTGGCAGGTAGGAGGTGGGGGGAAGTTGCACAAAAGGCAGGTAACTCTCGTACTCCACGGCAACGGTCTGTAGTGTGCGGACTGGCGGGACAAGAAGAGCAACAACATGGCGGCATTAGTATGCACATATGCCACCAGGGACGCGCGGTGATTGTTTGTTGGGTCGCGATTTTCAGTTTGAATGCCGCGGTTTACGGTTCTCCTCAGAAAAGGCCCACTTGGGTGCCTAGATCCGCGATTTTCGTGACTTAACAGTGATTTAAGGTTGGCAGCAGTCTGATGGCCACCTAGCCTTGATTTATGAATCCGTAATTTAATTTATGAACACTTGATTTACGAGGATTGACTGTATTACCCATGAGTAAAAGATTAAAATTAAACATAAAATACAGTACAGTATTGACACAATACATGTAGTACAGTAATACAGTACATAATTTAATCGTACATATCATAAGTAATATAAACAGTAATCATATACAGGTATAATTACGAGTGAGCAAGCGAAGGAAAGTCTACTGTCGGAGTAAGGACAACAGAGCGAATATGAGCAACCTGGCACACCATCACACTTTGCAGAGGATAATAACTTTTTACTTATGGCAGATAGAAACCTGATTCCATTTAATACGGTGCATACACTCAATATAATTCATGTTAGCCCATACCCTCGGTCATAAGAATGTAAGAACCATGCTATATCTGGGATTTTCCTGAGGAGTGTTTAGCAGAAAACTGAAACTTGATAATATTAAAAAATTAATTTAAAAAGATTTAATGTCGTGACATTAGGTTTTTATGCAATGAAATTAAATATAGATTAAATAGATGAAAAAATACTTTCAACTTTTCTGTATCTTGGGGGTGAAATTCCATAGAGTAGACACCCATTTTCCAGCAGTTTTCTGTTTATTGGCAAGACTTACAGCCAAGATTGTCTTGTGTGTGTTTTGGGGTCTGCCTGTGTGCAGATTGAGCCCGGTGTCTGAGCCTTATGATACACATTACCTCTGAAAAGTGCATCGTACCACTGATAGCTTCCTGTTTCTGAGCTGGATGTTGCCTAATTTTGCCAGATATTGTTTTAACAGAACTGAGCCAAAAGCATGAGATAATGTAATGGGACGGAAATTGTGATGACAGATAATTGAGAGTTTAGTGTACTTGTACCACTTTACTGTATCACTGCATCTCATCCTCAGTCTTCCCCTCTCCTTCCCCCATTCACATGTGCTCATACTATCAGTTTTATATGTGTATATTGAACTGCAATCCAGTACATCCAGGAAAAGTCTAGTGCAGCCATGTAAGTTTGAGATAGTGAAAAGTGTGCCTACTGATACAATGCTGCTGCTGTAATGCAGTACATGTAAGTAATACAGAAAGAAATAAGGATGCATAGCAGTGAATCATTAATTAATTTTGTCATGGAAGTATATACAAGAATACATTAAGTCCTCTTCATAAAGCATCCTTTTTGTTATTCCATTTTGCTTTTAAGTATACACTAATCTACAGAAAAAGATTGCCCTCAAGGTTGATTGCTAACGGTGAAGTGGATTGGCCAGTTTTACCATTTTAATGCACTACAGTTCTTTGACTTTACTTTGGCCCAGCTTTTTGCCCTGTTGCAGATTACTTCACATAATTCAGTGGCAGAATAAAATATAGTGGCTCTACAGTCTTTTCATAGCACTTCTTCATGACTAGCGTCATATTCTAGTGTCAGTCTCTTGTTAGAACTCAGTAATCAAGTTGGAGAGATGGCAATTTTAGGCCAGGTTCGAGTAAAACAATTATAGTTATACAAATATCAGTATAGTTGTGTTATTCCAGAACTCGTACATAAATTGTAGAAATGCCTGAATATAAACTAGATGCTTGTAATTTTAGGTAAATTTCCTTCACTGATGTCCTTTCAACAAACAGAATATATAACTGTTCAGTTTGATGATGATGAGGAAATAATGTAAATTGCGTTAGAGCTCACAGGTGTTAACAATAACATTCATGTTATGCAGTATTAAATTTGAAAGTTCTGTTGTGTATCTTTAGGTCTCTGCCCCCTAACCCTCAGCTTCTGTGTAAACTAATAATAATATCTTGTGATTACACATACAGCAAAAGTCCGGTAATACGAATGGCAGGGGACCGAGGGTCTTTCAAACTATTGGTTTTTTCGGACTATTGGGAGGGACCTCTGAAAACATTAGACATATGTACACTCACGATCACTAATTCCTGCCCAGGGGTGTCCCCTTCCTACCCCTGTATACCCAGGGAAGAGGGGAGGGGGGGACGAAACAAGCTCCACCTGCCACTATCCCAGCTCCCGACCCTCCCCCATACCCCTACCTAACCCCCACCCCACCTGTCATACTATTCATCTTCACCTCTACAATAGAGGTGAAGATGAAAAGTAGATGAATAGTTTCATGCTGGTACATCCAAGGCCAAGAGCAAGTCCAAGCCAGATAAATCCTTAGATAAAGCCCTGAAAATTTTGAAAAAAGACCAGATAAAATAAAAAAAATTCGCCTTGACAAATTCAGAGTATTGGGATTTGCAGATTATTGGAGGCCGAAGTAGAGGACTTTTACTGTATTATGAAAATTCTTTACTCATGTCCCATTACAATTCAGTTAGAGCCCAGTGTATGGTATAATTTGTTATTATTAATAGACACCTCAGTTGCTCGATTGATAGAGGTCTTGGATCAGAAGAGAATATTCACTAACCAACGATGGTTTCAACCCAAGAAGTGTCCATAGGTATTTCTGTCACATAACTCTGGCAAGGAAACAGGGTAGCTTCCTGTGGCATTAATGATGTGGACCACAGTAGCCTAGCCTCAGGTTCTTCTATGCCTTACATGGGGAGTACTGAAGCACCAGCTATTTGTTGTAATTATTATTGCAAGTGTGTTGGAGCCTTTATAAATGATACGTATGATTTATCACTCGGAGCAAGTTCTGAGACTGTACTCAGTTTCATTTCACTTGACAGAACAGGGCCTTTCCTACAACTTGAATACAGGGAGGTCACAGAGTTATGAGTACTATAGTTTAGTTACCCCAAAATCAGCTTGTTAAGTGAATGCTTGTACATCAAATTACATTACCTTTAAAAAGACTTGGTTCCTGACCACCACCACATTACACCTACACTGCCATGTATGACAGTTTTAAACAAGAATAAATTTAGTTACACCTAAAGCACATATAGCAATAACATTTGACCTATAATAATGTATAAGTACTGTAATGGAAGCAGAATGAAAGAGAAAATAGTATAGGAATATACTGTATATGTACACTTACTGTACTTGAACAGTATACGGTACAAATGTTTGAGTTCATTGGGGTTGAGCTGCCCTTCTGTCACTTCACCACTGTTTGGAAGGCATGAAGTAAGAAGCAGAGCGAGCTCATTGTATATCACTATCATCATCATCATCTGGACCTCCTTTCCCACTCAAGGGCAGGCTGAGATGTAGCAACATCCAGAGAGCCCAAGTTTGCCCAGTCCAATGGGCCACATTTCCATTCACTGATCATTCAAGTCCCCAGAATCCTGGCTCTGTCTGATATGCCAAAAAATGTTCACCACATTCTGTAGCTTCACATAAAGGTATCCAATAGAGTCGATCATTTAGATAATACCGTACCTGTGCGTACAGCCCTTTACACCAAATATGACCAAAGTGAGTGCAAGAGAGAATGAGAGTGAGGCAGCTTGTGGAAGAGTGGGAAGGAGGGGTGCATAGAGCTCACAAACTTGCCCCCAAGACATCAGTGTCATGTTATTCCACACTTTGTCCAGCTAGCTTCGCAGCTGTGCATGTCTTGAGTTTTCATTATGTAGGCCTCTTAATTGATTCATGGATTCTCAACTGGCCATTGTAACTTTGGATTTTCAGTACTTGTAATGCCAGAAAGTGCCCAGTACATGCCAGCATTATAACACTTGATTCTTGTATAACTAGGCCTCCCTGCACTAAGTTGTGGTTGCATGAAATATGATAAACCTTATTTTTGAGGTAGGAATGAGTCTTCTTGGTGATGTATCAGATTGACCCACCACTTGGCCATCATCATAGGTGAAAGAGGCTGGGAAGCTTCATCAAGATGTACTCTAACTTAATCACAACCTTGTTATTACAGGTGCAGTTCCCTGGTCACTTCTCTTCTGACCTGAAGGATCTGTTAAGGAATCTACTGCAGGTTGACCTGACCAAGCGGTATGGAAACCTCAAGAATGCTGTTAATGATATCAAGAATCACAAGTGGTTTGCATCGACAGACTGGATTGCTGTATATCAAAGGAAGGTAAGATTGATCCAATGTATGCCCTGCTTTTTCTCACTGAAAAAGTACCGAAAGGTGGGCTGTTCAACTCACCGATTGGCTATTTTTTGTTGCACTAAGGTTTGTAGTGCAACATTTAGGGCACTTAAAAAGCTTTACTGTATGGGTAATGAAACACAAATGATTCAACATAGAAAAACACAGAAAAGGCATATTTGGGAAAAAAAAAGAAAAAAAAAGTTATGTTTATCAACACCTGATGTGGGGCAGTTGGACTTGGTGGGCTTTCCTTCAGTGAAACATTCGAGGTTTTCATTCAAGTTGCTCCGACCTTTGATGCCTTCTTGCCCAGTACTGTCCATTAGTTGTGTGCCTTCAGGAGGCCCGCCTCTCTGCTCCCCCTGCTTCAATTCGAATCGAAGCAGCCAGAAGAAGTTTGGTTATATACGTTGATTGGTCCTCCTTCAATCCATGACAGCTGCTAGCATTGAGCCCTGGAAACAATATTTGGACTAAGGTACTTGCTGCTGGCAGTGATGGAAAACATGATAGATGTTGAACTCTTCATCGTATTCATGATAATCTCCTCATGTTTTTTACCGTACCTGAATATCCGGAGCTTTCCCATAGGATCATCCGTGAAGTTGGTTTTGCCATAATTAATAATGTTTGGAGGGGGTGCTCCCCTAAGGCTGTCTTCTACCTTTTTAAAGTTGGCCACTATGACCTCTTCAGAGACAGCAGCCTGCTTCCTCAAAATATTTTGGCATATCCTGGAGGACAGCAGGACTTTTATGTCTCTTCAGGAAGCCATGTACTCAGTCTGTACTTGGAAGATTATCCTTGAAATCTGCGATGTAATCTTTACAACTGTCCAGATAGTACTGATGAAGTTGCAGCATATAAATTGCCCCAAAGTGCCAAGGCAAATTGCCTGAGTCAAATTGCCCCTTTAGTCTAAAATCATATTATTTTATAAACAAAAGCAGCTAACTTACTCTGGTAGGTGGATAAACATTAATGACACTCAGTTTGTTATTATATATCCAAGGGACAGCGGAGGAAAATACAGTTAATCTTGTCTTTATTGTTGTAAGTTACAGCTAAAAAAATGTGAAAATAACAGAATGAGAAATTGATCACAGTTCACTGACCTTCAGCAAGCTGTCCCTAAATTTAATTTACAATATAAATTAGCAATTTCAGATTATAGCACCATATGAGAGTGTCAGATATACCCCTTTTTACACTGTCTGACCACCTGAGTCTCATTACTCCTTATTGAGTCTAATTGCCTCAGGTGAGTCGAATAGCCCCATCTTACGGTAAGTAATGGTGGCAGTAGAATTACAGTAGAAGTTTGCATGATCTTAGTGGAAGGTTTTAATTTCCAGTGTCTTCAACACAAAATATGGTCACTAATTTCACTCTTGTAGCAGTACTGGTATATAATTACCAATCAAGGTCTGTTCACTCTGCACTAAGGTTTTTGTTTCCCCTCACCTCTGAAACTCACTCATACACACCTTAGTTGAAGCTTCCTCACCATGGATGCAGTGCACTCCAGTCTGCAAGAATAACTAGGCAATAAAAATGCATCTAACTGTATTTTTTTTTTTTTTTAATATATTTAGTTATTATAAATGAAGTCCATTGCACTAGCTCTTTTCCTGCAGTTATGCCAGATGCTTAGATAGATGTGCTTAGAATTCAGAAAGCAGCCATAGGACATTACCAGATCTGAACTGTATTTCTGTTGAAAGTAAGGCTATAAATTTTAGATGCTTAAGTACTGTATACAGTGATCGTATTTTACTTTTACACTATTTATATTTTAACTTTCTCTTACTTTATGCGGTGTATACTAACTAATGCATGTTGCTATACTGTATTTATTTGCTTACCGTAAAGTAGATGTAATACACTACTTGCTTTTACTTTGGGAGCTACTTGAGAATAACATTTATGGGAACTAGCTATATAACCAGTCTTTACTGTGATATAAAGGTAAGCCTATATAATATCTACTGCATATATATATATATATATATATATATATATATATATATATATATATATATATATGTATCATCATCATCATCATGATCATCACCAACCGTTGAATGTCCACCGCAGGACCGGCCTATCCCAACAGAAGTATATATCTATATGTGTGTACTGTATGTATCTATCTATCAATCAATCAATCAGTCAACCTATCTATCTATCTATCTATCTGTCTATCTATCTATATAATATGTACATAGAGAGAAAGTAAGAGAGATATCAGAAGTCCCATTGAGTGATGAGCAGGGTGGCTTTAGGAGTGGCAAGGGATGTGTGGATCAAATATTTGCAGTGAGGCAGATAGTGGAGAAGGCTTTTAAGAAGGACTATAAGGTGTTTATGGCATTTATGGGTCTGGAGAAAGCATACGACAAAGTAGACAGAGAAGGATTGTGGAAGGTTTTGCACATGTACAGTGTAGATGGTAAGCTGCTAGGTGCCATCAAGAGTTTTTATGATGGTAGTGAGGTATGTGTAAGGGTAAATGGGCATGTAAATGAATGGTTCACGATCATTGTGGGCGTGCAACAAGGTTGTGTGATGTCCCCATAGTTGTTCGATATATATGTGGATGAGGTGATGAGAGAAGTAACAATACGAGTGATGGAGAGAGGGATGGCATTGGTAATGAATGATGATGAACGGAATATGGTATCTCACATTTGTTGTACGCTGATGATGCAGTGCAACTTGCAAATACCGGACAAGAGCTTGGTAGACTAATGCAGAGTTTTGCTGATGTCTATGAGCATCATGCCTTGAGAGTAAACATAGAAAAGAGTAAAGTGATGGTAATCAAGTGAGAAGGTGACTCTTAGTGTGATATTTAAGTGAATGGAGAGAGACTGAATTGGTGAGAGAGTTCAAATACCTGGGTACAGTGACAGAAAAGAGAGGAAAATGTGCAAAAGAAGTGGAAAGTAGAGTGACAAGGAAGGAAGGTAGCTGGTGCTATGGAGGCCTTGATAATAAACAGAGGCTTGAGTGTTGCTGCTGCACGAGGCTTATGCGAAGGAGTGTTAGTGCCAGTTTTAACATATGGATATGAGACTATGGTGTGGCATGAAAGTGAAAAGTCAAAAGTGTGAGAGCAGTGGAGATGGGACTGCTGAGGAATGTGTGTGGAGTAGAGAGAATGGATAGGATATGAAGTAATGTGACTCGTGAAGGATGGAGAGTGAGGGAGTCTGTGGACACCAGAATTGTAGAGAGTGTACTGAGATGGTATGGTCATGTGGAGAGAATGGATAACAATAGAGTGGTGAAAAAGGTATATCTGAGCAAATTTGAAGGAGGGAGGAGGTGAGGTAGGCCAAGGAGAAGATGGAGGGATGGTGGATGAATGTGTAAGGAAGAGAGGTATGGAAGTTGGTGAGGCTGGGGACTGACAAGAGATCAAGATGGCTTGGTAAATGTTGTGAGAAGAAGTGCATGATCAGTCATTTGGCACCCCTTTTAAACGTGACAGCGTTGGGATTGGCTCTATCGGATACATTTATGTGAAGCTACAGAACCTGGTGAAAGTTTTTGGCATATCAGATAAAGCCAGGATTCCAGGGGCTTGAATGATGAATGAATGGAAGCATGGCCCATTGGAGTGGGCAAACTTGGACTGTCTGGATGTTGCTACTCCTCACCCTGCCCTAGGATGGGAAAGGAGGTCCAGATGATGGTGATGACGACATATGTATATATATATATATATATATATATATATATATATACTGTATATATATTTTTATTTATATATAGATGCCTGATATGTATATATATATATATATATATATATATATATATATATATATATCTATCTATCTATTGCCAGACACCATAATCCCTTAAGGGGTGGCCATTTGACTTTGAGTTATTTGTTTTACAGGGAGAGGCACTAACCTTCCACCAACCCACTTGACACGTAGGGAGCACGTATGGTTTGGTTATATGGTTACCACCCAGTGTTGTAAGTGGTTTCTTGGCTTACAGGAAACCATTTGGCTTGTCACTCAATGTAAAGCCACCTGTAAAGGAAAGAAAAGCAATAAGAAGTGACAGGAAAGATGGGAGAAATAGGAAGAGAGGAGGGCAGGCACAGAAAAAGAATAAGGCTAAGGAAGACATAGGCAGCACTACATCAAGTGAGTGGATGATTGTTGCCAGCACCAACCACCAATAATAACCAATAACCAATAAATAATAACCAGTAATAAATAATAAACAATAAACAATAAATCAACGGAAATACATAACATACGAACATCCTAAATATTTCGGGGGCTGAATGTTTACAAAATTTCGGCAAGGACACGAAAAAACCCGACATCCTTTAAATATCTGCAAACAACAATATTCTCCCACCAAACTACACTTATTTATCTCCACTGCCATGTATAACAACAGTAAGCAGAATTAAGTGGGGAAATTAGCTGTAAGTAAGGATAATATGGAGGCAGAGCAGGATACTTAACTTACTACGCCAGCCATCTTCGACGTCAAATCTTACAAGGATTTTTTTTTTTTTTTTTTTTTTTTTTATGTGTCCGACTCTGGGCAAAGGCTTCAGGGCCTATATCTCAGGGGCAGTAGCCTATCCCAAGGCCCAGTAGTCCTCCTACACCTCCACATGTCACCACTTCGGCGCTAACACCCACCGTCCATACTGAATACATGCTAGGGCTGCCTCATACAGGACTGGTGTATTGGTATTAGCGGGGGTATTTTTACGACATGTCGGCGGGTCATCTGGTAGATCAGGAAAGTCTGCCTTCTATGAAATTCAAATCCTTAAACTGTTCCCTGCCCCAGCCGGGATTCGAACCTGGGTCCATCAGGACTGCAGGCCGCCTCTCTACCGATTCAGCCGATGCCAAATATCATCTCAATACAGCCACTTTCCCTCACATGCGTACACCCAAATAATCTCTAGTTGCTTCTCTAACACCAATGAGTAGAATTATGTCAGTAAATTAGATGGAAGCGCCGAAAAACGAATCGGGGCAGAATACCTAAGCTAGCCTTCTTCGACGTCTGTTCTTCCATTTACACCACCATTCATTCAGTCACCTCAAAACATGAATATTTCTTTCACATACTTACTCCCTAGTACACTCCATTAACTTATTTAATATTAACGAGCAGAATTATGCACGTAAATCAGATGCTAGAGGTAAAATCATGGAAGTGGACCAGGATACTCACGAAGCCAGCCTTCTTCAACGTCTGCTTGGAATTTGTTGCCCTTTCTGATCACGAAACACGAATACTCACTAGAAATGCTCACCTCTATGTTATCTCCATTGCCATATCTAATTTTCACAAGCACAATAATACAAGTAAATTAACTGTAACCGCTTGAAAATGTGGAATCAAGGCAGGATACTCACCTCATCACTCCTAAATGTTCTCTTGAAACATCCAAGTTTATAATAAACAATATATATATATATATATATATATATATATATATATATATATTTTTCACGCCATGGGCGGGATAAAGAAAGGTAAATGCGTAATCAACGGGTTAAGCATGGTTTATTTGTAGTTATGGTATGTGGTGGTTTAGAGGTTAGAATGCCCCATATGGAGTGACAGAATTGCATAAGTTCTATCTCCAAGTGGTGACTGGAGGCTTTTTAGTCATGTAATGCCACCAAGGGAAGCTAGCTGGTTATCTACCCTTAAATGTATTGGACTGCAGTAGCCTAGCCCTGGGCCTGTTTTGTGAAGCTAAGTGGCAAAGTAGGACATTCCTACAGCCCCACACTCTCTCTCACAGCATTTCTTCATGACTAGTGTAATTTTGAAGTTTCCTCTTATTGTTAAAACAGCATTGAGAGTGGGGAGAGGGCAATTTTGGGTCAGGTTAAAGTGAGCATAGTGCAGTGCTAGAGAAATTATCAGTAGGCTGTGGGATGGGTGGGGGAGAGGGCACCAAATGTACATAGTTTAGGTGAGGTAAGCAAGACTATGAATCTGTATGCCTGTCAGTCTGTCTCTCTGTTTATTTATCAGTCTAGCTGTTTATCTATTTGTCTGTCTCGAGATATCTTAATACTGTAAATGATCACCACAGATGGATCACCTCTGTGTTACCATATCCTCTGCCATTTGGTTGCCCTTCATCCAGTTTACACCTTTTCTGAAATCTCTCTCCATTCCCTCCTTCCATCTCATCATCAGTCTCCCCCTTCCCCTCCCACACATGCACATTTCCAGCCAGTCTCTTACTTTCTGCTCCTCCACATGGCCAGACCATCTCAAAATGCTTTCATGCACATCATCATTAGCACCACAACTTCCTTTCACTTTATCATTTGTTGTTGCTTATGAATTTGCTTGTAATTTTAGCAAACCTTATTACAAGGATGCCAATACCTCATAGTTATTATTATTGTTGCTGTGGCACGTTAGGAGTACCTGTTATTCCAAAACCTTAAGCAGATGAATCCCAAATGGTGATGATGGTATTAATGATATTTTTTTTCACAGGTTGAGTGAAATGGCATATTGGAGCAGGTGATGTACCAGAGCCATGTGCCAGTAGATCCCAGATGACGATGTAGGGAATTGTAGCTTTGGCCAGGCAGCTGAGTTGGTAGGGTGTGCTGTGGGTAACCCAGGGATTCAGGTTCAGACAGGCCCAAAATGGGCACAAAACAGGAGGGTTTGGCTCTTCTGTCAGTGTTCAGGTTTGGAATTTTCATCATTTTGTTCCCTCTCCAAATAATTGCAGCCAAACCTAGATCTAGGTATAGCATGGTTAAGGATAGCATAAAATTTCTGAGTGCTATAGTCCTTTCACCGCAAGAAGTCCGTTCAGGGTGGGGCCCACCTGGTGAATCACCTCTAGCGATGCTGCCAAATCAACCGTAGTACGTGCCTCTCTCTCTCTTATTTCCCATCTATGTGCTATTTGAAATTGTTTTTTATATTCTGTATATAGTAAAGGAAGCTATATAGTACATTGAGTATCACTTTTTAGAATTATAACAACAATTTGAATGAATTATATGACACGTGGCAGCGCTTATTTCCCATGTTGCCACGCCGAGGTCGGCGAGGGACCCAGGGTCACTCCCTGTCTAGCACAACAAGACATAGCAGCTGAACATTTCGTAGAGTCATTCTTCGTCAATATAACAGAAATTTCTGATAACGAAGAAGATTATGATTAAAGATCAGAGAGAGGATTAGGCCTATAGGGGAAACCTCTTAAAAATAAAACGCGCCTAGACTTTTACCTCATAGGTGGTGTGGAAAAAAAGTTGAAAATAAAAAATATGTACAATATACATATATATATATGGAGAGAGAGAGAGAAACAGGTGAGATGGGGGTAGGTAGGGAGACAGAGTGATAATCCGATAATTGGTGGTCAAATTGGCAACGTCGCACTCGGGGGAATTCCAACTTCTGCCTCACCCTGAATGGACTTCTTGCTGCGAAAGGAGTATAGTGATATCCATGCTGCTAGATCTTTGGCAACTTCCCTATGCAGTCCCCTATCCCTGAGGTCACACTCTTTTGACCTCATCCCAGCTCTTCTTTGGTCTGCCGCTCGCAACCCTACCCCCGACGTTTACATATCCCTTTCTGCGCCCAGTTGTCAGCTCCTATCCTTTCCACATGTCCAGACAATCTCAGTCAGCACCTCCTCATCACAACACATTCCAGTCCCATCCTTGCTCTCAACTCTTCCGTCATAAACGTAGCCCCCCAAGGCCTCGCGTTCAAGGACGCACTGCACATCCACCCACTCATTGTCATTTCTGTATGTTTAAGCCTGCAAATATCCTCTTCCTTTGCTGCCCAAGTGTCACTACCATACAGTATTGCACTCCTGGCACATGACACATACAGAGGTCCTTAGCACAGAGGGAAAGTTCTCTCAGTGTCAGGAGAGGCAACAGCTCACTGAATTTCTTCCAACAACTCCTCACTTTAGCCACAGAGCTAGCTTCAGCCCCACCTCCAGCACATAACATGTCTTCCAAATAACAAAACTCTTCCACATACTCGAGAGACTCACCAACAAGGTCAGTCCCTCCATGCCTGACAAGCTTCACCTTCTCTCCCCAACACACGGCACACATGAAATCAGCATTATCCCGTAGTCTACCTCTAGTACCACTACGTATCTTATGCACTCACTTATCACAGACTGCACAAGATGGAATTACTTTCCACGCCCTTGTGGCAGATCTCACATGGCCACTCTCCCTCTTCTTTGACAGTACTGCCACCAGCCCTATACACCATCACTTTAGTAATATCTGCATTTACTTTGAGCCCTTGTGTTTCGTACCATCTCTGCACTTCCCAAATCTTTCCTCCACCTTCCTTTCATTCTCTGTAATCAACACCAGATCATTAGCATAAATAATCTCCCACGGGAGTCCATTTCTGAAGTCACATAAGAGGGTTTCAAGTACCATGATAAACAACAAGGGGCTCAAAATTGACCTCTAGTGCACACCAGCATTCTTGGAAAACTTGTCACTCAAATTTCTATTCACACTTACCTGGGTGTGAGCACCCACACAAATGGCCATAACCACCCTAACCAGCCACTCCTTGATCCCGAGCATTCTCATTGCCCACTTCACCACCTCTCTAGGGACTCTGTCAAAGGTCTTCTCCAAATCAACAAAAACAAAGTACAGTTCCCTTTTGTTCCTATATATTTTTTCCTGAAACTGTCGAACAATGAATATGGTATCTGTGGTCCCTTTGCCTGACATAAATCCAAACTGTATCGCATCAATATTCACATTTTCTTTAAACATACCTGTAGTGGCCAGAAGTGATAATTAGTTGTATCTAGTTTATTTTATATGACCAAAAGTTCAGTTAAGTGAGAGAGAGTGGCCGAGGCATGGCTGTTACCATGCGGACGTGTCCAGAACATAGATTAATCACCTAGTTGCTAAGTCACTTTTTTTTCCTACTGTAATTCACTAGTATTAAGTCTCTTTATAATATAATATCTCTAGTCGATGGGAACATGTGCCTCTTTTCACATAATCCAGCATAATGTACGCATGCGCAAAGTGATGTAAAGCACGATAATTTTCATTATTTTTCAATGTAAGGTTATAAAGAGAGAGAGGTTGCTGAGTAATTATTGTACTAGAGAATGTTATTTTTTTTGAGTAATCAATTGTAAGGGGAAAGACATCACACTGAGTCTATCTCGAGTCTGTAATAATTAAAACCTTAAATTACGTACGCCGTCATCCCCCCCTCCCCTTTGCATCACTCACGCAGTTTTGGCGTCTCACTCGCTCACCGGCCGTGATAGATGGCAGTTAGTCGGTACGGTCGTCATCCTTCTTCCCCCCCCCCCCTTCAAGGAATTCTGTAAGTAATATGATATTAATGATGTCTGATATGTTGAAGCGCGAATAGTGATATCTCACAAGTGATAATAGTGACGAAATAGAGAAACAGACTCGGGTAGAATCGTGTTGTCCTTCCTCAGGAAATGTAACGGTGACGCCATTAGCCTTTGGACAAGCGAGTCCTGTTCCCACTCGCCTCCCCTACATTTTTGAGCTGGATAGTGAGGTATTTCTCATATTTTGTGTACTGTACTTTATTATTTAGTAACTGGAATACGAAATGCTATAGAGTTCTGTCTGAGCCTCAGATAAATGTGTGATTTTTGTAGGCCAAGTATTAGGTGGCCAGAGACTGTGAATTATTTATTATTGAGTTGAAATGACTTTGCAATTCAGTACTTCTTAGGGCTATGTTGTGAGTAAATGTTCACATAGTTGCTTTGTGAGGCACAATGATGTTGATGCAGTGATGATTTTCATGGTTAGAGTTACAGTTATTCATGCTTACTGTATTTGTTACAGTGCTTTTTCTTCCATGTTATCCCTACAATAAGTATTATTTTGAGCAGACCTATGTGTCTGTAGTGCCATGTGTTATTCTGTTATTACTTGAGATGCTGAGTGTTGTAACTCATGTTTCTTTATTATGAGACCTTCCTGATCATGTGAAGGGATTACTTGCATTGGGAGGAATAGTTATTCATTATTCATATTAACTTCTAGTGGGTCCCAGTGTGGAGGTCAAAGTACCTGAGGGAGTCAAAGTTCAAGTGTGGAGGTCTAAGCACCAGTGAGTGAGTCAAGGTCCCAAGTGTGGAGGTCAAGGTCAGCAGTGGCAGAGGACTGGACCAGTGAAATTTGTGCTCAGAGGGACAATTATGAATAAACACATTGGACTGGGACAGAGGAGCTAAGTTTTGTGCATTTGATATTAGGACCATATAGGTATATATTTTTCAAACAATGTGCCAACTGATTCATGTTTAATCTGTAAAGCAAGTAGCTGGGGAAGATTTCTACTTTTTGGTCTTGTTAATACACATTCCCTCCCACTCGAACCTTATTGTTTGTATAACCCTTGAGAACTGGTCGTGTAGAGTTTACCTAGTAGTTTATTAATGTACAACCTAGAAGCATTCTGGGAAACTGCGAAGGTTGGGCTTGAGTTGACCTAGTTGGAGACTGGCCCAGTCATTTTGGCATGCTACCACTCTTAACTTGGCCACTTGAAATGTAATAAACGCAACTGAAGAGGCCATTAATGGGAGAGAGTCTCCATCAATCTGAGTTCCTGACTGTTTCATCACACATTGGTCATCAATAGTGACTTGTTTTCTACCCCTTTTGACCATGTAAAAGTCTGGATCGCAGAGGTGACAGTACATATCTTCTAGAACTCTCTCCATTACCTTCATTTTCTGGTCTAAAATTTTATGCCTCTATAATTTCTTCTTTCCAGGGCATCACCCTTCCCCTTGTAGACATTTACAATTACTGTACACTCTTCAGCTAATCAACTGGGACAACACACTCAGTTATAATCGTATTTATCAGGTCAGTTACTAACCTTGCTTCTGTATCTCCTGAGGCTTTCAGTGTTTCAACAGTCAACCCAGACACACCTGGTGCCTTCCCCACCTGCATTATTATTATTATTAGTATTAGTATTAGTATTATTATTATAATTACTGTATTATTATTAAATAATTATTATCGGGAGCAGGCTGTAGTATGGTACCAGCCTGTGAGGGCAGTACTGTACTCTCAAGGAAGGTGGAAAAGCTGGTGATAGGGAGAGCTGGAGCTCCCCCTTGACATTTTACAGTGTCACTAACATAGAGGGTAGGCCAGCATACCCTGCCAAACAGTTTTATAACTACCTGCTCTTCACAACTATACATGCTCTTTATGCATCATACCCCATACCCTACAATGACACAGGTTGGTGCCAGTAAAGGCATGTGGCTGGAAAAGGACATCTAGGGGTTAGAACGCCCAGTCAGAATGACATCCATCCATGGCTTTGTCCCCGAGAAGCAATTGGATTTTTTTTTTTTTTTTTTTTTTTTTAAACACCACCAAGGGATGTAGACAGGTCATCTACCCTTACATGTATTGGACTAGGTTAGCCTAGCCACAGGATCCTACACCGTGAAAGAAGTATGATGAGATTGTATTTTTTATAATGATAATAGATATGTAAACTATTGTATCCATCTAAGAAGAACAGTGGTAGTAGGTGTACAGTACAACCTTTCAGATCCAAAATGCCTAGGTCCAAAGGCTTTATGCAAAATGGAACATTTTGGAAAGTGGAATCATAATGGCAGCTGTGAGAAATGACTTGTGAAACAAATAATGTAGTCAAGGCAATTGAGAACAATAAGTAAACTGAAGCACTTGCATTAGTAACTTATCATCTGCTCTTAAACATGTCCACAAAAGAACTCAGTCTTCAGTTATGCCTTGAATGTGTGAGGACATGATATCAGCACCCCTCTATATTATGAAAAAATATTTTGGAAATTGGATGTTCGGATTTGGCAGGTTGTACTGAACCAGCAGTAGTAACCGTAGGCTTATCTGAATGTGAATTTGGTGGACTGCTGGTGCCAAAACTGGTCTGGGGGAAAAAGAGGGTGGTGAGGGACATAATTTTGTATTACCTTGTGCTGTAGTTAAGCCACATGATTATATCAGTCCCACCACACGAAGGAGTCCCTCTTAGCATCATGTGTACAGTACGAAAGACTCCTTAGGCAGACTTGTGTTAAAGCGAACAAGTAATGATCAGAATACACTTGCAGAGTTACTAAACAGTGGACACCAAACATAGCCCAAAGTCCTTTCATCCAACCATCTATCATCCAATCCTACATTGCCCTATAAGGAGCATAGGAGCCCGGGGCTAGGCAGTTGGTCCCGACATTTAAGATGAGAGTGACCAGCCTCACTCATCCCTGAGTGGCATTACATGAGCAATCAACCCCAACCATCCCTTGGATATAAACCTTCACTGGCTCAATCCGACTGGAGCACAATAATTACCCACTAAACCACCAGGCACCTGGTCCTTTCATATCATATATTAAGGCTACATCATGCTTGCATGCATTGTCCTTGGCCAATTAATGGTGGCTCTCCACACTTCTCAATGTCTGGAAGCCTCCCTATTCAGTCTCTTATCCCTGGAAGGATCACATTACTGGTATAAAATATCAGTGCTGCAATTTATGATGTTAGAATGTGTTATGATGAATATTTGTTTGTGTAAATAAGCAGTTAGGCTGTTTGCACCATGTTCTTCAACTAACTAATTCAGTGCACTGGGGGACACTAGTGCATACGAGATTTCTTGGCACCTCTTCCTTACTCATTTACTTTACATATTGCTAGCAGCCATGGCTCAGTGCGTTAGAACGCTCCGCACTGACTGAAGGGTCAGAGGATCGAATCCACCCAAGGGTCATTGGTAGACATCAGGAAGGGCATCCGGTCATAAAATGCTACACGCTCCAGTCCAAAAGTCCTCTACCCATGGGCAACGCCTTAGCCCTTCGGGAATACCTGGCGTAAAACCAAATTATTATATTATTATTTTTTTATTATACCACAGTCTCTCTATCTGTCTATTGCCAGACACCATAATCCCTTAAGGGGTGGCCATTTGACTTTGAGTTATTCGTTTTAAGGGGAGGGGCACTAACCCTCCACCAACCCACTTGTTCACACGTAGGGAGCACGTATGGCTTGGTTATATGGTTACCACCCAGCGTTTTAAATGGTTTCTTGGCTTACAGGAAACCATTTGGCTTGTCACTCAATGTAAAGCCACCTGTAAAGGAAAGAAAAGCAATAAGAAGTGACAGGAAAGATGGGAGAAATAGGAAGAGAGGAGGGGAGGCAGAGAAAAAGAATGATAAAGGCTAAGGAAGAAGTAGGCAGCACTACATCAAGTGAGTGGATGATGGTACAGTACATATAAACATTCTTATGTACATTTTATATTATTTTTTGTTTTCCACAAAATTTATCAACTAATTTAAGAGGGTGTTAAGGTGTATAGAATAAATTGCTAAAGAAGAGGTGTTAGGAAATCTCCACAACCTTTATACTGTACTTGAAAGGTATATTCATTTGTAAAATTTACTATTTTATTTTTTCTTACTGCTTCCAAACTATTTAATTCATCTTAGAAGAATAGCCTGATGGTGAAGGGGTTAGGTTGAGTTATAGGTTTTTGCATTGTATGGTGAAGTTAGGAGTTTGGATGCTTGAGTGATTGTCCCATTGTACTGGGCATGATGTTGATAGTTAATAAGTGTTGTTCAGTTAGGTCTTAGCTATAGGTTTTTGTACTGTAAGGTGAAGCTAAGATTTTGAATGCTTGAATAATAGTTCCGTTCCACTAGACATCCACTTGGTAGTTCGTTTGGTGGTAGATGGTTGGGAACATTATCCCTGGTAGGTGCTACCATGTGAGTGGTGTGGGAACAGAATCCTGGTACCTGGCCTTGCACAACAATCCCAGATGGGGAACTCAGCCACAGTGACACAGTTGTCAGAGTACTTGATAAGACTGCTATACATGTATATCTCTTGTACAAAACTAAAATCTGTTCATTAGGGATAGGCTGGATTTGTTAATTGAACACGACACTCAGGCAGGAAACTCAACCAAATGTACGCAGTTGTCGTAGTTTAGGCAGAGACAACAGTTAGGCATCAACTGAGCTGAAAAGGTTGAGAGATCTTTGTTAGGCTAGAGTAAACACACTATAGGAACTCAACCAAATTTATGCAGTTGTCATAGTTTGGGGAGAGACAACATTCAAGCATCAACTGAGCTGAAAAGGTTTAGGGATCTTTGTTAGGTTAAACACATTACAGTACATGTATACTGTAGATGCCATCAACAGGTTATTAAAGGCTTGCATGTGGAGGCATAGCCAAGGCCCTCAAAATGATAAAAGCAAATGTAATACTGTTGATAGTTCTAGTTTTGTACTTTTATGGTTATTTTTATTATTAATGCAGCCCACCTTATCTATTAGGTGGAAATTATAGTGAGGATGAATATGGTGGTGATGATGATGATGACAACAGCTCACATACTTGTGTGATAGTTTCAATTTCCTTGGTTCTGGATCCTACCTTGCTTCTGTGTGGGAATTAGGGTTAGGATGATGATCATGAATAATTTTTAATGCCCTAGGGAAAATGGCCTAAGGTTCACATTAATCATCAGGAGTTAACTAGAAAGCAGTACTAGGTTCAGCCATTGAAATATTCACTAATTGTTAACCCTATGTACATTTTCTACACAGATGTCAGATATTTATTGGGAACCATATATGCTGTGAGGGGTTGGGGGTCAGGAAGAGTGAGCCTGGATGTGGTTTTATTAAATACTAATGTTTAAGTAATATCAAGCAATGTTTATGCAGTCAGAGCCATATTATTAAAACTGAAAGTACAGAAGCATCAGAAAACTCAAAATTTGTGTGAGTGATGGGGTATCTGTTGGAGAAAGGGCAGCCTGATGGCAGAGGACAGGGTGACATGAAGGCAGTTCATTTGTGGCCACCCCTTCTGGGATTAAGGTATCTGGGCATAAATAGACATGTACAGTATAGAACACCTGTACTTGTTAGATTAATCAACTTGCAGCCCACATTACAGAGTGTAGTCAGCAGTAGTACAGAAGGATCGGATATGTTATGTCACCATGACATGGCTTGGAAATTATCATTTGATGATCCTTATCCATAACATTGCACTCTTAGTTGTAATAATATGGCCATAAATCCTCTTTATAAGTCTGGGATGCATGCAGGCAAATTTCTGCTTTAAGTGAAGTACCTTAGAGATGTGTTAGATTCATGAGGAGGGCTAAAAATGATCCTTATCCATAATATTGCACTCTTAGTTTTAATAATATGGCCATAAATCCTCTTTATAAGTCTGGGATGCATGCAGGCAAATTTCTGCTTTAAGTGAAGTACCTTAGAGATGTGTTAGATTCATGAGGAGGGCTAAAAAGCCAAAGGCAAATCTAAAACAACAGAACAGAGCAGCTTTATGAAGAATGACAAGCAATTTTAACAGGAAAAAAGGTGTTATTTATCAGCAGTGTATTTTATCAGTTTGTTTCATGACAGTAAAAAAAAAAATAATCTTATGCAGTCCTTTAGTACCCCTTGAGAAGCGTAGGAGTACGAGGCTAGTGTTTTCAGTCCAGACATTTAATGGCAGAGTGACCATTGGTTCATGTATATCTGATCTGATCTTGTTTCTCCTGATTTACAGGATGAGTTGAATGGAAAAGTTTGTAATATTTTCAAACATTGCTGCCTGATATGGGAAAAGTTCTGATAATTTAGCGTGATCCCTGACTTATGAGAGGACTGGCTAAATGTATGATACAGTATAAAAAAATTGTACAGTATATACTTTGAGATGGATTTGTGATCAGTTTTCTGCCATAGCTGTGATTTCTTTTTTTCAAGTTGGATGAGGAGAAGAGAGAACTGAATTTAACCCATGTCTCTTAGTTATGAAATTGATCCTAAGGCTATTGTGAATCCCTCATAAGATTTATAGCCCTTAACCCCATGTACCCCATAAGAATTAAAGTAAATTGGAATCGGTTAAACTGAGGTAATATTGAGCTGGTTAAATTAAATATTATATGTAGTAAGTTAAGTCTAGTAGGTTAAGCTAAGTACAGTAAGTTGAGTGTTGTAGGTTAAAGCAAATAAGTTAGAATGAGTATATTAATTCTATTATGTTAAATCAAGTAGAGTTCATTAAGCCACTGTGATTCAGAGGATCAGATCTGCCAGGCATTGGCTTTGAGACTTGACCCATGAGAGTGAGGGTCCCATCATACTGAAGGAGTTAAATAAATCTTGTACCCCATTCCCTGTGGCCACAAGAGAATTTTCTCATAAGCCCTTCAGAATTACTGTATTATGTAGCTATATCAATTTTCAGAAGTTTTGACATTTTTGAGGCAATCATTCTACCTCCTGACTGTATTTCACTTACTGTTCAATTTTAAGGTCTTTTAGTAATGTCTTTTATGTAACATTTCTTCATGCTGCTGTTTCCTTTTTATTGCCATTTCTTCTTGATTTCATTTCATTATATAATTCAGTGTCATGGCCTGTATTACTTGGCGATTGGAGTTTGTTATGTAGTTCATTTTTTGGGGGGCCAGGGTGTAATTTGATAATTGTAGATTAAATATGATATTGGTCATCATTTTCCTGAAAATCTTGCACCTCAAAACTTGCCAATGAACCTCTGCATAAAACTTCCAGCATTTAATAAGATAATCATAGTACTGTATGAGTTACTAATATTCATGAAATTCACCCTGTTTTACCTCAAAGCTTATGTGTGGTTGATATGACCCTTCTGGCTCAATAGTCGATATGGAGAGGAGAAGAGTTTTATTGTAGGAGGCGATTTGTTTGTGGCCACCCCAAACGGGATTGAGGCGTCTGGCAATAGATAGAATATAGCCAGCTCTATTGCCTGGTGATATTGATGCCACCATGTGAAGGGATCCCTCTCCAGTATCAACCAGAACCTAATTCTCAATAATAAAGAAGGTTGAGGTATGATTCAGCAACAGGTAAGAAAAAATGAATAAATGAAAATGAAAAAAATATAAAGAACTATCAACAGTACATCATGGTTAGTGAAATGACCCACACATGTACATTCAGACGGTTGTAATGACATAACTTGTTTTAATATGAGGGACCTGGGTCACTCATACAATTCAAATACCAGTTTGTGGTTGCTTAGAATGAGTCATAGTTGTAAGGAAGGAGTAAGTCTCCTGGGTTACCATTCATACTGACACCCAGTCTAACAACAATTGGCCATCAGCTCAATTACAAGAGATTAGGAATTTATGTTAGGATAGAATTAATGCTCTGTAGGCAATTTTGATCACCTTAGGAGTTCCCTTCACACAGTCTCTCTTCATATGACATCTCCTTGGTTACTAGTCTTATCATCTGTGCAGTCTTGCCACACTTGCCATCAACTAATCTGAAAGGGTTGGAGATCTCTCAGGCTAGAAAAAATAACTTGTAGACAGTTTTAATAATCTTCAGAGACCCCATTAGCCATTGTTTCCTCTGGTAGAACTAGGCCAGTAAGCAAGTTTAATCTCCTTTGGAAGAGTCTCCAAGCAGTAAAGAAGTTGATCAAGGCTTTAGCCACTCCAGTTCATGTACTCTTTCCTAAGCTGAATGATATTACTTAGAATTAACAGGATTAAAATACAATACCAGATGCCAAGACCCATGGATTAAGTATTTTATTTCAGTTTTTTCCCCTTCGTTCTTTCCTCGTCTTTCTGCCTATGGGTGACTTTACACTCCCAATTCTGTCTTGCATTCCTTCATTCTTTCCTCTTCCTTCTGCCTGTGGGTGACTTTACACTGAGTGACAAGCCAAGTGGTTTCCTGTACACCAGGAAACCATAAGCCAGTGAAGGTTCATATCCAAGGGATGATTGGGGTTTATTGCTCACGTAATGCTTCTCAGGGATGAGTGAGGTTGGTCTCTCTCATCTTAAATGTCAGGACCAACTGCCTAGCCCCGGGCTCCTACGCGCCTCATGGGGCAACGTAGGATTGGATGATGGATGGATGGATGGATTTCAGTTTTAACCACACACTTGAAAGATGAACTGATTTTATTCATGCTTCCTTCAGATGATATTCAGCATGGGAAAGACTTTGAACTGGAGGGGTTATATCGTATCATTTATGAAGGTTCCAACATGCTTGCATGCATTGGCTTTGGTCACCTAATGGCGACTTTCCATGCTGCTCGATTGCCGTAGCTCGGTAGTAGCGCTTGCTCTTCACAACCATAAAGTTGACAGTTCGAGCCCCCACCAGGGTAGCGTATACGAGGTCTCTCCTTGCCCTTCAGAGCTATGTGGTCCATTGGTCGTAGCTGGTTGGAATTAGTCCTCTGGCAACCTCTGTGATCAGCCTCCTATCCCTGATGTCACACTCTGTGACCTTGTTCCAAGCCATTATCTGTGTCCAATTGCCATCCTCCATCCTTTCAACATGCCCCATCATTCAATCTACCCCTTTTTATTACAGCACCGATACAATACTCTTCAGTCATGTTCTTCCTCCATTAATCCCTTTAATACAGTACTATATGTCTGTCTCAAGTTAGATATGATGGTCTGGTGGTAGAAATAGATGGTAAAATGAGAATATAACTATATCTTTTGGATTACAGGGCACAGACTGCTCCAATGATTAGCCTTTATTCTTGCTAATTTAAGACTGTTATTCAGCTTGGGTAAGACTTTTCAAACTGGAAGGGTCACATTACAACCTTCAGGAACCTGTTCAGTAGGAAAGTAATTAAAGGTTGATAGCTTTTGGACTGAAGGGGTTAGGGACAGGCTTCATTAAGCCATTCTTGTTACCTTTAAACTAAGTTAATCAGCATAGAAGAGACTTTTCAAACTTAGAGTCCCATATGACATTCTTTAACATGTGTAGGAGAGACACTGGATAAAGCCTGATTGGAGATATAGTATACTGAACTGGAAGGAGTGCATACCTTACATCCTTCATTAACCATTGCTGCTACCTTTAAATAAGAATTATCATACTGAAGGTAATTACTAGCAGCCTTCATTAACATATTACTGTACTGTAATTAGGAGAGAGGTTTCATAAGTTGATTGGAAGTCAGGAGACAGCAGGAATATACCATTACTGTTGAGGGGGATGAATTTGTGTGTAGGCTATGATATAGGAAGCATATCTCAGAATATGGATGTACAAGGTTAATCATATCTTGTATAGTACTTCCACTTTCAGATTTGATAGCTTTTCCTTTCGTAATCTTTACTGAATGATGCAATCAGTTCATGATTACACATTATATAATCTCAGACTTCATCTGTGTCATTGTAGTTGGCTCACCTTGACAAATTTTAGTCCTTCTGCTGCTTAGTTCCTGTATCTAAGTGGCAGAATAAGACGGTATTATGGTTTTGCATCCTCCTCATAGATCTTCATTGTGATTTGCATGATAATCTAGTCTTTATCTCTAGAAACAGCTCAGCATTCAAGGTGGAGAGATGCCAGGTTTTTGTCAGTTTAGGGTGGACATGTAGTCTATATGGTTCGGTACAACAGATAGGCTTTCATTCTCTGAGTTCGCACGGAAGGTACGACCAATGAGTACTGTACTGTCTTCCTGTGCAGTGTATATTTTGTCATTTGTACTCTCATTATAAGTTTCATTAAAGAATTTGTATCATATGTTTAGTTTCTGTGTCACTCAGTGTGTTAAGTTTATGTAATATATGGTTAATCGTTTAAGTCCTGCCGTTCGTAGCAGACTAAGTTGCAGTTTTTACTTTCTCCCTTTATATAAGTAGCAACTGCTCTATATTCTTTCCATAGCACTTGTTCATGATTAGCATTAAACTGCAGGCTTAGGTATTCCAAGTAGCTCAGGAAATTTCGAGATATCTCCTCCTAAAGCGACATTAATAGGTACATGAAAATTTAGTTAAGTCTATGCATGTTGTCCAATTTCACATTTTTTGTAACATGTAAAGAAATAAAATACAGTAGAAGTTTTAGCCGCTATCCCTGTGGGGCCGCGGTAGCAGGGTCAGCATGGTGTTGGCTTGCTAATGAGGAAGACCCGGGTTCAAGTCCCGGTGTGATAGAGGTTTCTTTAAAATGTGGCTGAGGGAAGTTTGCGTAGCAGGCTTTCCTGTAAACCCACAAGGCCCCATACTTACAGTTCAGCTCACACTCACCAAGACACTTAAACACACTACATACACACACGCACACAAGACACGTACACAGCCACCTTCACACAGTAGACACACCACACACACACAAGACACGTACATAGCCACCTTCACACAGTAGACATACCACACACACAAGACACGTACATAGCCACCTTCACACAGTAGACATACCACACACACACACACAGAGGGTAGGACAGACACACATACACAGAGGGTAGAACAGACAGACACACACACAGAGGGTAGCACAGATACACCACAGGCAGACAGAGAGGGGTATATGCAAAACACAGGGAGTGAGAGAGGAGGGGGTTTTATTAAAAAGTCCAGTTTTGGTATACCTCCTGTGGCAAAATTGATATAGCCTCCCCTTTAATATTTTTTGGATATTTTCATTTAGTGCCCCCCAGGCCCCAGACCCACTCGGCTGAACCAAATTGTCTGGCGTCAGCTGGAACATGATATACCAGAGTTATGCCGGTCATGTGGGGGTTACTGGTGACAGTGTAGTAACTGTCAGGCTCCTATGACTCACTCAGCCGAACAAAATCGTCTGTCAGCTGGAATGGAATACTAGAGTTGTCCCAAGCACCAGAGGATTAAGATTCTTAACCCCCTGAGTGATGCTCGGGACAAGCATCACTCAGGGGGTTAATCTTAACCCCCTGAGTGATGCTCCGGACAAGCATCACTCAGGGGGTTAATCTTAACCCTTAACCCCCTGAGTGATGCTCCGGACAAGCATCACTCAGGGGGTTAGGATTAACCCCCTGAGTGATGCTCGGGACAAGCATAACTCAAGGGGTTAAGATTCTTAACCCTCTGGTGCTTGGGACAACTCTAGTACCCCATTTCAGCTGACTCAGACGATTTTATTCGACTGAGTGAGTCATAGGAGCCTGACAGTGTCAATACCGTCACCATGAACTCCCTCACGACCGACATAACTCTAGCATCATGTTCCAGCTGACGCCAGACAATTTGGTTTAGCCGAGACAGGATCCTAGGATCCTGAGAGACACTATAACAGCGGTTCCCAACCTGGGAGCCATGGCCCCCAAGGGGGCCATGGGACATTGACTGGGGGGCCATGGGCCTTATTGGTAATATAAGATATTATAAGTTATTTGGTCTGGGTAAAACCTGACAGTAATCAAGTATGAAATATACCTTACTGTGCTAGTTTAGCCTTAAGTATATTGGGGTAATTACCGTTTTCTGCACAATATCAAATATTAAAAATATATAAATATACGATCTGAGTTATATAGGGGCCATGGAGCTTCTCATAATTTTCTCGGGGGGCCACAGGACCAAAAAGGTTGGGAACCACCGCACTATAACATCACAAACAAAATACAAAATGCCTTCCCTCCATCCTGAACGTACTATAATTCATTTACATTAAGTAAGCTCGTATTTTCGTATTTTTGCAGCTTATTTCATGTATCTTAGTTAAAAGAAAAAAATACTACGAGTCGGTGAATAAAACCAACACTTGTAGACGAAGACTATAATTACCAAACCGTTTCGGTGGACACTGCCACCATCTTCAGTGGTCAAGATAGTGAGAGGGAGTGACATACTGACCTGTCTGGTAATGTCCCCCCCAAAATCCCCCTTGGGTTAATCCCCGCTTACAATCTACCCCACCCCACCTCACCTGTACCCCACCCTTCCTGCTACGACACAGGTAAGGTCAGATAGGAATTACACCTGACCTGTCCGGTAATGTCCCCCCAAAAATCCCCCTTGGGTTAATCCCCGCTTACAATCTACCCCACCCCACCTCACCTTTACCCCACCCTTCCTGCTACGACACAGGTAAGGTCAGATAGGAATTACACCTGACCTGTCCGATAATGTCCCCCAAAAAATCCCCCTTGGGTTAATCCCCGCTTACAATCTACCCCACCCCACCTCACCTTTACCCCACCCTTTCACACACACACAGGCATAAAAAGGAACCCTTGTATAATCAGTATGTCACTCCCTCTCACTATCTTGACCACTTAAGATGGTGGCAGTGTCCACCGAAACTGTTTGGTAATTATATTCTTCGTCTACAAGTGTGGGTTTTATTCACCGTCTTTGATTATCACGCAAGAGTGATTCATCCAGCCAATACTACGAGCTCTGTATCTTTTCATAGCCCTTCTTCGTGATTAGCATCGTATTCTAGTTATCTATAGTTACAACTGAGCATTCAAGTTGGAGGGATCACAACTTTAAGCAATTACAGTAAACAAACAAACAAAAAGCAAGTGTCGTCCTCTTGACCTCTCGTCTTCGCAGGAATGCAGCGGTGGCGCCATCTTGTGCGTGGAATGCGTGAAGTGCAGGCTCTTGAGTGGAAGGAGCACGGAGCCACGGGAGACTTAATAATATTCGCTAGTCAGCCAGTCTAGAAGCCTGGGACATTTGCCTGAAATAATAATAATAATAATAATAATAATAATAATAGAAATAACAAAACCAGTCATATACATAATTCAATATCTTAGTCACTCGATCTGTCCATTCCGTCCCTTCAGTAAGAGGACGCATTTCTGTAAGCTATTTTTTCTAACATGGGAGGTTCGATACGTTTGATTAAGCCTATCCATAAGACTCCTAAAGCTGAGTAAATGCCTCTGAAAGTTGCAAAATATAAAATATAAAACGTCTATATGATATAAAAACCTTTGTTCACCTCCGGGAGTCGATCTGTGGCGCCTAGACCAAGTGATGACGTCATGTTTACACTTTGCTACCTTTAGACGATTTCCTGGAGCTTAAAGAAACCCTCTCGGGATGATGGGACAGACACAATAACCCCTTCAGACAGAGAATGACTTAGTTACTTTGTTCTAGGTAACCGGACGATTTTATTCAGCTTAGGAGATCCCCTCGTAGTGAAGGGGTTGATGGTGACTCTATCTAACCCCTCCAGTACGAAATTCCTCTCCAGAGTTGAAGAAAATCGTCTGGAGGAAGAAAGATGAAAATCGAAAAAAGTGTTAATGTGGCGCGGTGGTGCTCCCGTAGTAGGGAAAAGCTACACGTACGATAGCAGGGGCTCTTTTCCTTGGTACGTACTCTGGCCGTAGCCGGGAGCTGATCTTTCCGACCAGAAGCAACTGAAGGGCGTACAAGGCCGCTCCTTCCCCGCCACGTATAGAGACTGTCGGCGCGGTGTTGCTCCTGTAGGGGAGAACAGCAGGAGAGGGATGCACTGGGGCAACTCTCTCTCTGGGGTGTACTAAGGCCGGAGCTTTGGGTCGCCTTACCCTCGTACACTTTATTAGGCCGTAGTCTTGGGCCTCCTACCCTTGGGCCTCCTGCCCTAGAGGGTGTAACAATTGCCGTCAATACGGTGTTACCTGGGACTGAAGCTAGTTCAGTCCCACCCCTTTTCTGACGATGGTTGTCCCGCCCTCAAGGTAGTTGCCTTTCCCTGGTCACCTGGTGTTGGGGCAGTTGCGGGGAACAGGGGCTCAGGACTGTCACTAACCCCAATGTTGTATCCTCCTGAGGTGGTGGTGCGTTGGCGGCCCGGTGGTGGGGTGCGGGGTGGTGAGGTGGGAGGTCCGGCGGCGGGCACGGCGGGCATTTTACCACCCTCCGCTTTGTAAAAGTCACGACCCCCTGACTGGAGGTGATAGGTGGTGGAGGTGGATGTCTGGTGGGCCGGGGTGAGGTGTTGGAGGAGGCTGACCCAGTGGGTGGTGAAGGTGTTAGGCTCCTGATGGGGGTTGAGAGTGAGCCGGAGGGAGGATGGGTGGTCAGTCCGGCGTAGGAGGCGGAGAAGGTGGGGGGTTCCTCGGATTCTGACAGGTGGGCGGTCGTGGTGGCGCTATAGCACCCTCTCAATTTTCGTCTCTGGTTGTGGTGGTACGGTGGTGGTGGTTGTTTCCGCGGCGGTGAAGGTGGGAGTTGGTGATGGGTGGTGTGGTGCAGTGTTGGTGGTGGGCGTAGCGAACGGTGATTGAGAGTGGTGGGTTGGAGGAGGTGGGGTAGCCGGAGGAGATGCAGGCGGAGGTGAGGTTGGTGAAGGATCACAATCGGAGGAAGATAGTGGTGGGTCAGGTAAGGGTGAAGTGGGGGAAGGGGTTTGTGGGTATGGTGAGGTTGAGGGTGGGGTGGGGGAGGTGAGAGAGGAAAGAGAGGCAGGTGAGAGTGAGGAGGAGGATGGTGTGGGCGAATGAGTTGGCTGTGTTGGCGGGAAAAATGAGTGGCGGGGAAGTGATGGTGGCGGGTGGTGTGGGGTGGTAGGTGGGAGGGAGAAGACAGGAGGAGGCGGTTTTGGGAAATAGGTTAGGGGAAGATGAGGTAAGGGTTCTAGGAAGTCTGTGAAGGGGGAGGCAGGCTTTGTGTTGGGGAGGAATAGGAAGGGGGGAGGCGGTAGTAGTGGAGAAAGTGGTGTGTGAGGTGGGAAGGTTAGGAATAGGGGTAGGAATAGGGGAGGGCATGATAGAAGAGATAGTGAGAGGAAAGGAAAAGGAAAGATGACGTTTCCCCCTGTCGTGGACTGGGGGAGATGTGAGGTGGCCCTCGTCATTATGGTGGGATGCGGGGGCAGTCGGGGGGCGCCTTAGTTGCCTTCCTCGTCTTGCATTCCTGCTTTGAGGCTTGCGGGAATCCGCGTATGGTGGGGAGGCTTGTAAGCGCTCTTGTGTTGTTTTGCTGCGGCAGGCAACTATTAGCTATTCACGAATGTCGTGGACTGGGCACTCAGGGCAGCAAGGAGAAAATTCCCACGGATTTACAGGGATGAGATCCGTGGGGAATTGCTTGATGTTCCCGATGCGTTTGGGGGAGGAGTGGACGGCTAGAAGGCGCCTTATTAGGTTGATTTCTTTATCCAGGTCTCCTGTCGGTTCATGTATTATGAAGTGGTTTTTAATGAAACCGGGGAGGGTCCTGAGGAGTTTGTGGAATATGAGTTGTTCCCGGGTTTTTGCGTCTGTGCCCGGGTACGCAGCGGTGACGAGCCGCCTAGCCTGGATGAAGGTGTCATCGAGGCTTCCGTCGTATGTGAGGGAGTCTAGTTGCGATAAGGCTACAACTGTGCCCAGAGATGGCGTCGCTGCCTGTTTCACAATTTGTTTGAATTGATCCCATTTTAGTCTCGGGACGATTTTCGGAGTGACAGTGGCGATTATTTTACCCAGGTTAGGTAATGTGACTGCAATCTTTTCTTTGTCTGAGTCGAACCCTATGTCTAAGAGGGGTTTAACCATATCCAAGTACTCATCAATGTTACATTGGTCCGGGTTGAATTTCGGCAATTGAATGTGATGTTTGGCTGCCATTGTACAAGTTTCCTTTTATCGTTCCTCCGTGCTTTTACTCGGATCCAGAACCACCGCTTGCCACCAGTGTTATGCTGGTGTTTTTAAGGCGACTTCTCGTCCTAAAAACACTAGCGACTGAAGCGGGGTCCTCTTTCTAGACCGGAAGTAAAGCACCAACAAAGGAACAGGACATAAAAACCAGGCAGTACACCTTAACACATCTATAACCTTAATTCTAACCGTTACAGTACAACACAGAGTGACATTTGAGATACAGGGGAACAAAGACACAGAGTTAACATTCAGCACCACAAAATATAGTTACACTCAGTGCACACTACAATGCTCACGGGTGTCCTGGGACTGCGGGCGCCTAGGGGGAGAGGCGCCGACAGGGCTGGGCTGCGGCAGCTTCTCCTTCGGGACTCGGCCGGGAACAAGGATCTCCCAGGCGTGGGAGGTAGGTCCGATATCGGGCCTTGCCACCACTCTAGTGTCACCTCCGGGGCTATATTCCTGGGTGGTGATGAAGGGCTCCCACAGGGGGGAAGAGGCTGGAGAAGGACTCACGTCACTCGTGTCCTCTCTGGTACGTCCTGAGGCCGGAGCCTTGGGTCGCCTTACCCTGGTACGTACGTTGGCTGTGGCCGTGAGCTTACCCGGCGTACAATGAGCAACTGAAGGGCGTACAAGACCGCTCCTTCCCCGCCACGTATAGAGACCGTTGGCGCGGTGTTGCTCCCGTTGTAGGGAAAAGCTACACGTACGATAGCAGGGGCTCTTTACTCTGGCCGTAGCCGGGAGCTGATCTTTCCGACCAGAAGCAACTGAAGGGCGTACAAGGCCGCTCCTTCCCCGCCACATATAGAGACTGTCGGCGCGGTGTTGCTCCTGTAGGGGAGAACAGCAGGAGAGGGATGCACTGGGGCAACTCTCTCTCTGGGGTGTACTAAGGCCGGAGCCTTGGGTCACCTTACCCTCGTAAACTTTATTAGGCCATATGTCGGGCTTGCAACGATCATGTACTTGCCGCCCACCCAGATACCGCTGCTCCTGACGTCATCACCTCTTACTCACACGGCCCCTTCAGACCGAGGCATGGGTCAAGTGGGAGTAGAGGGGGAGAGGAGGAAGGCGGAGAAAGAAGGAGTAGGGAAGAAGACGAATGTGGGACAGACGAATATGGAGCGAGGGACGATAGGAGAATGGGTCGCGAACGCCAGAAGTACCTGAAAGCAGCATATAGAACGCTACGACGTAGGCTGGGCACACATTGAGACGCAGGTGACACAGGCAACGCAGCACAGAGCAGGGCAGAAAACTGCATCTCACTATTTTAAACGTAAGCGCGCACGTGGGCACACAGGGCAGCACAGCTTAGGTGCAGACCTGTGTCAGCCTGCGCCACGTAGTCTTTGAAACGCAGTTTCCTGCACACGTGCAGCACAGCAATTCATTTTGACAGTACTCACGATGTCGTCCTCTGAGGAACTTATAGAGGCTGTCCGCCAACAAAGAGTGCTGTATGACATACTCATCCTGAGTACATGAAGGGATCTTGTAAAGACAAGATATGGGCTGTGATTGCATGCACTCTACAATTTAAAGATGGTGAGTATATTGTTGTACGAAAAATAATATCATGATCTTGCATACGTATACGACTGAGATACAGGCTTTCCTTTGATGTATGCCGTTGCATATTGTGTGTGTGTGTGTGTGTGTGTGTGTGTGTGTGTGTGTGTGTGTGTGTGTGTGTGTGTGTGTGTGTGTGTGTGTGTAAGAGAGAGAGAGAGAGAGAGAGAGAGAGACAGACAGACAGACAGACAGACAGACAGACAGATGGTACCACTGAAGCCTTATATGGCTATCAAGTCAAGTACTTACTTGCTGTCAAGTCGTAAATAAGTGATTGAAATTTCCCTTGTGTCGAGATGAGACTCGGGATAGTAAGTTAATGTTATAACTGTGTAATTTGTTCTGAAGTAGTGTAAATACTTTGTAGCAGATTGTTAAAAATTAAAGTAAAAATTGTTTCTGTGTTTTGTAACCTTAGTGTGGAACTGTTAATTTTTGGGAAGTCAAGGAGGGAGTCTGGGGCAGAAAGGGGTATTTAATATCTTGTTGCCCTAACCTACGAGGTTACAGGTCCCTTCTGGGCTTGTCTCCACACTCTCCGCTGCTACTGTCACACGCTACCAATACTCATTAGTGGCGGCCATTCACCGTACTTGGCGAGACTGAGAACGAAACATACCTCGGGTAAGTAGAGAGTGGAGGACACGACAATGGTGGCAGCTTAATGGGATATTTAAGGCTTAATTAAACTTTTGAGTTAAGCGGTTCCACACCTAGGTTCTTACACTCGTGTATGGAATTCAGTAGCGACTCTAGTTCTTACAGTGGTTCAGACGAAATTTCCTTTGCTCATTACTTTGATTCAGACACAGACTCAGACGAAGTACTGTTCGAAATGGCTGATGCTGCAGCTGCAGCAGGGATCGCTACCCTGTCCGACCAACTATCGCAGGCTATTGCCGATAATGCTAAGGATGCTGTCTACCGCGTTAAAGGGTTAAAGAGCTTTGCTGCAAGTAGAACTGCCACATTACCTGAATATCCTGGTGTCATCTTAGAAACAGACCTTAGCAAATGGCTTCAGGACATAGAGAGTAAGACTACGGGACCTAGGTGGACTATTGCCGGTCGCTTTGATGTGGTCCGGGAGTACACTCTCGGTGGGGTACATGACAGCATTGAGGACCTTATTATCAGGGTCAATGATGATTGGGACCTGTTTAAATCTATTCTCACAACGCTGCTGTCCCCAGAACAAACTCTCCAACCTACATTTCATGCGTTAAAACATGCGCGTCGTAATCCTGGCGAACGTTTGGTTGAATACTGGCTGCGATTGACTAGTATAGCTAAACGCATTGGAACTCTGCAGCCTCGGTACTATGACTGTTCCTTGTACCATGCTTTGGACAACTTTCTCGACGTATTCCCTGCCCAGTATAGAGCAACACTTGACCAGCAAGAGTTTACAGGCTCTGTCGATGCCCTTGATAAAGTTGTGAGTAAAGCCATTGAGTGGGCACAACGAAGTCACTCGTCGTTGGCAGATGTAAATGTAGCAAAAGAAAAGAGAAGGGATGTAGTTGCACATGTAAGTGTAGAGTCAAAAGAGGCCAAGGTTCCAAAAGAAAAAACAGGCACTGGAAAATCCACGGGGGATGCCCCAGCCAACTGTAATAGGTGCGGTGAGGCGGGCCATCGAGCACGTACCTGTCGCGCGCCTAACCCACTCTCGAGAGGCCAGGTTTTTGAGACTTCTGGAGGAGGAGTAGGCCACTGAATGAGACTTCTAGGTGCTCAAGGAAGCTTTTGAGACTTTTGCAGGAGGGGAAAAATACTGCTGTAGGTGCTCAAGGAGGCTTTTGAGACTTATGAACGAGGGGAAGGAGGCTTCGAGGTGAGACTTCTGCAGGAGAGTAAGGAACCGAACCACTAACACAGCCGCGACACTCTGTCCCTGGAGGGAGTGACAGGGGCGTCCGTTCTCTCTTAGCTCACTCGCGGTCCACACTGACTCCATTCACCACTGCGCTCCCTCGGCCCTCTCTCTAGACTTGGAGAATTGACGGCTAGGATGCTGGGTCGACATACATTTATAATCTTTCTTTTGCCTTATCAACGTTCTCTGTCTCAACCAGAGTTTAGGACTGCTTACTTAATCCTTTGTCTTCACTTATATAACCACCAAACGTTTCACAATAAGGCAAGTTAATATTAAAAAGGAAAAACATAAAAGTAACACATAAAGGTGGGTTTAGCTGAGCTTGAGAATAAATTGGTTTTGGGATAAATAATTACACTGAGAAAGAGTGTCTGAGAAAGAGGTGGATCTGATTAGTATGGTAATAATGAGACAGCTTTGGGGTAGTCTATGGATAATTAAGATAGAAGATAAATAATAACTAAGAGAATAAATTGGAACTTCGATAATTATATGGTAAATGGGGGGTTTGTCTTAATGTGGAAATAAATAAACAGGTTTGTGGGTTGGAGAAACAGAGGGCAGGACACACCAAACAAAACCTTGCTAGTTTTATCACGGGGTTCATCTCATCACTAAATAGCCTTAAACATGTCTCCCTAGCCTTTGTGTGTGTGTGTGTGTGTGTGTGTGTGTGTATGTGTGTGTGTGTAGACAGGTAGGTAGGTAGGTAGGTAGGAAGACAGGCAGGCACGCAGGGACACACAGGTAAGTGGGTAGGTAATTAGGTAGGCAGACAGGCAGGCACACAGGCAGGTAAGCAGGTAGGCAAGTTAGTCCATCCTAAACCTAAACTGAATCGTTTAAATGTAATCTCTTCGAAAGGACTAAGAATTATGACCAAGGCGCCTGATACACTGTTGGTAACGAGTACTGTGCCATCTCAAGGCAGTCACGAGGCTATAAAAATATCACCCAATTCTCCTCTCAGCAACATACAGGGGAAGAGGCTTGATAACTGGGCACTGGTCGAGGGAGCTAGTGATTTGAGGTGCCAGTCATCGGTGTTGGTTAGTGATGTTACGGGAGCTAGTTTGGTGATGAAGCAGAACTGCCTCAAGAACACGAACACGATAACGAACACACACACACACACACACACACACACACACACACACACACACACACACACACATACACACACAGTATAACCTCAGATGTGGCCTTTCCATATGCCTACAGACTTATGCCTCGCCCTTTATAATGAGGAGGACCATAAGTCGAAGAGGCTGTGTATTTCAAGTGTACAATTTTCCTGCTTGGAATGATTATAACCACTGATGCTATCGGCTCTAAGTACAGGCTTGCGAGGATCCTAAGTGATTTGCATGATAAGGGAAATTACAATGAATGAGGAAAAGAATTAATGAAGGTAGGAGTATGGAGGATATAAATGGAGGAAAGAATAAATGAAAGTAGGGAAAAGGAAAATATAAAAATAGAAATATAAACTGAGATGACACGAGAGAAAAGTGATACCGTGCATTTTGCTGATAGGAAATTCCAGCACCTTATTACATGGACTGAGGTAGCGAAAGGGAACTGGTCAAAGTTTTCCATTTTCTACTTACAAAATGCTGCGGTAAAGGACGCACGCACGCACACACTCACTCACCCCCTCTCTCTCTCTCAAAAGAAAAAAAAAAAAAGATGCACAATTAACTTATATGTCATGCCAGAACACAAAATGTATTGTATCACCGAAAACTCAAGAACGGTAGATTTTACAGCCAATAAACTGGAAGGGAAGTCTCAAAGAAATCGTTTTATTGCCCAGACGAAACACCTACAGCTTTTGATTGTGCCTTGAGGACCCGAGACCAATTTAAGAGACCGAGGTGGACCAGAATACTAAGAAAGTGTATCGCCTTTAACATGAGAGACTTTGGAGACGAGAGAAATAGGAGAGGGCTTGAGATGAGAGGATTACTATTTCAATACGAGAGGCCTTTGGATAGGAGTGAAGCAAGACAAGGAAACTTCAGGTCAGAAAATTATCTATTTCAATACGAGAAACTGTGGAGGGGAGTGAAGTTAGAGAGGAAGGGTTGAGGTGAGAAAAGGGGGCGTGAGTTGAAGAGAAGGTCGCCATATGGAGGAGGAAAGGGTGACATGGAGGTGATTCATTTGTGGTCACCCCTGACGGGATTAAGGCATCTGGTGATACACAGGTAGACAGTTAGATTGATTGACTGACTGACTGATTGATTGATAAGTGAAGTTTGTATGGAAGACGTAAATTTGGACCAGCTTAAAGTGAGTGTACAGTAGAAATGGATGGTCGAAGTAGGTATACAGGACAAAAATCTACCAAGTGAAGGTGAAAGTAATACAGAAATGGGTGGCAGATGTATGTATGAAGGACGAGAAAATGGACCAGGAGATATATGTATGAAGGACGAAAATAATGGGCCAGGTTATTGTGAAAGACCTATAATTATCACAGTATAAAAAACAAGGAATCAATAAGCTTCAAGTACTGAGATACAAGTCCTTCAAGTCTAGAGAGAAGCCATAAACCACACACAGAGGCCAATTAAGGAAACTCGCCAGCGAACGAGCAAGATGATGACCATAACCATTTTCGTAATAACTTTCCTTGTATATCTTGCACGTAGGTAGGTTTGTACAACTTTAAGATGTGGAAACTGATTAGCTTGCGTGTAGATGTGTGTAGGAAAGGGGGGGAGGTCATGTAATCTACTGGTGTTGCACTTTGCTCATAAAAACACACTACAGAACTAATATGTGATGTTACAGCAGACCAACGTACATATCACTACTATTTAACCATCAATATACTTTTAGCTGGAGATCCACGGTCGCTCAGTGAAAGCGTTTTTGTCTCGTGATCTGTTTTTAGGGTAACTCAAACCAAGGCGGCCATTTAAAGAGAATCCTGATATTAAGTATTTTCATGTGGAGTCAAAATTCTCTGCCAGCCTTGCGTCCTACTTTCCGTATTTCTCACTCTTGTCAAATGAGAGTATCGTTCCTTCTGATACCTTTCTCTTGTGTGTTTCATATTGCTATCACAAGAAACTAGTTCATGTGGCACCCTTCCATTCCCTCAACTGGTAGATAGGTGTTGGAGGCTTTTTGCTCACGGACATACTTGCATATGTGATCACCCTGTCGGTTCATATTGCAGACTGACGGGATGAATCATTATAACACATTTACGTATCACTCTCACTACAGACACCCATCACCATTTGTGCTTCTGTGTTGCGTGCCTAACCTTGTAAGACTTAAGGCTTCCCAATGTGAGAGACATTAACCTGGTCCATATACTGTAACTGAGCAAAAACAACATTCAATTAGACTTGCGTAATACTAGAGCTGTCCCGAACTGCAGAGGGTTAATATTGGATATGGCGTCATTCTCACTACAGAAACCCATCACCATTTGTGCTTCACCAGTATGTTGCGTGCGGAGGCTTGTATGACTAGAGGCTTTACTATGTGTGAGGCATTTAGCCGGCCCATAAAACCCAGCAAAAACAATATTCGATTACCTTCCGTTAAAGGACTCGTAACACTGAGGCGGGAATCGGTCATATACTGATGCAAATCGTCCCGAGTGTGAAGTATGGGATAAAAATTGGATGGGGAAATACTCGTTTCATTTAGCTGGATTCTGGGAAATCTTTCATAAGGAAGATAAACAGTAAAATTATGGTGTATTCGCTGCTGTATATAGAGAAAGACCAAAAGCAGAGTACAGAATCCCACTTGCAACATTCTGCCCCAAGACTTCTTCAGGAACAACACCAGTAGACAGTGCTTCACTATTTAAATTGACCTAAGCCTGAATGGTGACCAGAACACAAGTACACAATCCTGCACTACCAGTCAGGCTTGGGTCTGTTTAAGGAGTGGAGTGTTGTCCAGTAATGATGTTCCTGAAGAAGCTTGGTGGGCGAAACGTTGACATAAACTGGTTCCTGTACTCTGCTTTTGGCCTTCCTTCGAGTATTAATATTGTTGCTGTCTTTGCTGCTTCCTGAACTTTGATGAATGGTCGTGGAGAAGGAAGACGTGTTTCTGAGCTCTCCTCTAGCTGCAGGGTTGCCTCACCGGCGTTAGCTTTTTCTTTTTTTCGCCACTAGGGCGTTTTTCAATAAAGTTAGGTTAGCTAGACCTCATTTTCCTCCCTGGCCTTAGTAGATATAGTAGGTGTCTATATCTAATTTCTGAGATTGCGTTTGCTTACTCACCTCTGGAGTGTACCCCCCACTGATCGCTCTGGGGTGTGAGTCACACACAGGTGCGTCCTCCCGAGAGTGGTTTGAGAGGGTAATCTCAGCCTAGGTGGGTCTTCCCCAGGTACTTTGCCCTTTGATCGTTTTTCTCTCTCTTCCCACTTCCCCTTCACGGGGGAAGTGGTAGCTATGACGGACGCCCCTACTGCCTTCCCCCCCTTCAGGGAGGGAGGTAGTCCTGACGACATCTCTACAGTGACTGACCGGCCCCAGACTGACGGACGCCAGACTCGTTCCCCGCTTGACATACCTGTAAATAACGCGACCTTCCTAAAGCTTCATGCACTAGTTTCCACTCCTCTGTCCAGACTCAATCCCTTCATTGTCAAGAAGGTGATTGACCACTGTGCGGGAGAGGTGGAACAAGTAAAAAAACTTGGAAATGGGGACCTCCTAGTAAAGACATTCAACTCAGCTCAGGTTAAAGACTTGCTAAAGCAGCTCAAGTTTCACTGCCATGATATCGAAGCCAAGATCCCAACATCCATGAATTCCTGCAAGGGTGTTATCACTTGCAGGGATCTCATGGTGATGAGTGAGGAAGAGATCATACAGGAACTTGCTCAGCAGGATGTAATTGATGCCAGATTCATCACTCGTTATCAGGAAGGCGTAAGGATGAAGACAGCCACTGTTGTCCTAACTTTTGGCAAAGTTTTTCTACCTACAAATGTCAAAGTAGGATATGAAATTGTAAATGTAAGACTGTGAATCCCGAATCCCCTTCGTTGTTCAAAATGTCAGTTCTATGGACATCATGAAAAGGCTTGTCGGGCTTCCAACATCGTGTGTGGCAAGTGTGCGGCTGTAGGTCACTCTGCTGACAACTGTACATCCGAGACTGAGTGCTGCTTTCACTGCCAGGATGCTCACTCCACTTCCTCGAGGGTTTGTCCCAAGTGGAAGGAGGAGAAAGAGGTCTGCACTGAGAAAGCGACTTGTCTTGTCGGTTCCCCTCGTGTTTCGCAGCGTGTGGCTGTTTCCACCTGGCTGTGTTTTAGGATTGGTTCTAGTGGCTGGAATTGGTTGTAGCCCATCAGTATGACTTTGCGTGTTGCGAGGTCGGGGTTTAATTCCTTTATGATTGCAGGGTAGCCTGCTACTGTTTTGCAATACTTCAGGGTCTCGTACGTGTCTTGGTCGTGTGGTGTTAAGATCATACTGTAGTCTCGTCTCGTTGTGGTGTGGAATTTTAGGTTGGGGTGTTCCTCTTCTAGTTGCATGACTAGGTCCATTGTTGTGGCGAAGGCCTCCTGCTTTGGTATCAAGAAGGGTGGTAGGTTTGCAGTGGGGCGTGGGGCAGTCTTTACAGAGACAGCTGGAGTTCTTCTGGGTTGGATGTTTGGAGGTCGTGCTGCAGGGGGGGTTGTCGTTTCCCGATTTAAGGGGGGCTGGCAGAGTTAGTGAGTCATTGCTGCTGTCATTGCTTCGTTTCTGGTTTTTGTTGTTCTTTTTCTTGTTTGTGACGACGGTGAAGTTTTCGTCTTCATCTGGTGCTGTATTCGAGTTGTCTGTCTCTTGCTTATCTATTTGTGCTGTGCAGTTTTGGGCCGTGTCGTTGGTGTCACTGGGTGAAGTGGAGATTGCTTCTGTAAGATCAGATTCTGGCGGTGGTGGAGTGGTGTCCATTTCACTTGAATTTTCGGTGGGTGGAGTCAGCGGGTTTTTCTTCTGCGAGTTGTCCTGTTGCACAGGTACTTGCTTTTTTGCTCCTGGTGTATGTTCCTTGGGGCTGGGGTCTCTTGGTCTTTTGTTTAGGCCAGCTAGTTTAGTCATGTTGCCTGTGGTTGTTGTGCCTGTCTTCAGTTGTATTGGTTTTGGCTTCGTTGTCTTGGTTTTGGGGATGGTTCCTCCTCCTCCTCCTTGTCCTTGGGGAGGGGTTCTGGGTTGGTTGGTCGTTTTCTTCATAGTGATAGGGAGAGAGAAAGGGAGTGCCCAGGCCTACCTATATCAGCGATCCTAGGCGCCGGGTTTTTACCTCCCCCGTCCTCTAAAGGACGTCGTGGGGAGGGACCCTTGCACCTACGCTGATTGCCCCCTGAGGGGAACCTAACCCTAACAGAATTTTGCCTTCCTGCAACCCCCTGGCTCCCCAGCCAACCTAGTGGCCCCCCTTGTGGCGGCCCTAAACGGCCTTCCCTCGGGGTTCGGTTCGTCAGTGATGGGGTTGCAGGAAATCCTACGGCGATGTGGGCAAAGGATTGCAAAGGACGGGGAGATAGAGTGTGGTGTATTGGATGTGTGTGTGTGTATGTGTGTGGGGGGAGACGGTGGGGGGGAAACGTTACAGAAAGGAGAGTGTTTGGAAGGCGGGAAAACCCGCCTGACTGTGATATACAGCTGTCAGTTGCCCAACAGTGTTTAGTCACAGTCGTGTGGTGTTGCTGGTGGCAGGAAGTGAGGAATCGAGTTGACGAAAGTGAAACGTGGGATGTAAACTCCGTAGAGTTAAAGAGCTGGAGATGCTGCTCCTTCCGCTGTTCGAACGAGAATGGGTGGTAGGATTGGTTAGCCTGCGTATAGGGTTGGCTGGTCACACCTACGAGAGTGAATTAGTAGTGGTGAGGAACTTACCGTGTACTATTTCAGTGATTCTAGGTTCCGATTTTATTTTCGCTCGGAATATATGTATTACACCAGATCCGTTGTGCATAGAGATCGATGGGGAGAAGGTAGAATTACAGTCGGGAGAGGAGAATCTTCGCATAGATGGTGCTTCCTCCTTGCATGTAGTTGAAACCGGCTTATCAGATGACCAGGAGTATATCTCTGGGCGTTGTATGACGAGTGAGACAGTCGTGATTGATCCGTTCACAAGTGGAATGATCTCGTTAGAGACTGAAATTTCAGGATGGTCCTTTGGGTTATTCTCACCTAATCCTGGTAGTACTTTCGCTGCTATGCTGTGGCCAGGGATTGTACTGATGGTCCCGGCCGAGGCGGGAGGAAAGTCCAGGGTTTATGTTGCCTACACTAACGCCACCCCTGACCGGGTCAGTATATCTGGCAGGTACAGGGTGGGGACAATAGAACCGTTTGAGGAGATAATGTGGGACGAGGATCAGGAGGATGAGCAAGGGCAAATAACTGGTGTGACACAGGGAGAAGGGAGATTAACTAAGCTCTTTCTAAAAGTAGATGAGTTATGTCCACCGGAGACTAAGGAGAATGATGCTCTCAAACGTCTAGTGCGAAAGCATCCTCAAGTGTTTGCCTTGCCTGATGAACCACTGAATATTACACATTATTTCCTCCTTCACATCTGTGCAACAGGACCGGTTGTAAACCGTCGTCCTTATAAGGTACCGGTTAAGTATCACGAAACTCTTAGGCAACAGCTAAATGAACTAAGGGAGCAAAATATAATACGTCCTTCTAGATCACCATATTGTTCACCCTTGGTCCCGGTGGCCAAGAAGGATGGTGGACTAAGAATTTGTCTCGATTTTCGCCATTTGAATAAGCAGATAACATCAGACCCCTTCCCATTGCCAAACATTGCACAAATTCTTTCCCAGTTAGGAGAAAATACTGTATTCAGTAGCTTGGATTTGAGGCAAGGATACCATCAGATCCCTCTGGATGAGGCGTCACGACCGCTGACCGCATTTTCCTCACCAGACGGTCATTGGGAATATAATAGTCTACAGTTTGGCTTAAAAGATGGCCCTGCTGCTTTCCAAAGGATCGTTAACGAGGTCCTGATAGGACTGACAAGGCGTATCAGTCATACTTACCTGGATGACATAATTGTCTATGCTGAGGATTTTGATTCACATGTACAGAACCTAGATGAGGTCCTTGCCAGACTTAAGGAAGCTCAACTTACTCTTAAGTTAGAGAAGTGCAGTTTTTTCAAAGATGAAGTGTCTTACCTAGGACACATAATTTCTGCAGAAGGCTTGCGGCCCCAACCGGATAAGTCCGAGCCATAAGGGAAATTGCTGTTCCTAAGACACTGAAGGAACTCCAATCTTTCTTAGGGTTAGTTAATTATTACCGTAGATTCATAAGTGACTATGCTAAGATTGCTCTGCCTCTCACAAAATTGACTCGTGGAAAGAAGGAAGTGAAAAACAGTAAACAAAAAATTGAGTGGAACGATGAGGCTAATCAAGCTTTTAGAAGTCTGAAAAGTAAGCTTACTGACGACATCGTACTCAAGTTTCCCTCCTTTGATAAACCATTCTATCTGACAACTGACGCGAGTGGTACTGCGATAGGTGGGGTGTTACAACAGGAAGATGAGGATGGACACCTTAGACCGTTGACATATTTTAGTAGAGCATTAAATAAAGCTGAGCTTAATTATGCCACTATCGAGCAAGAAGCCTTAAGTATTGTGTACGGATTGCGGATAAATCGGCCTCTTGTCTTGGGATACAAAGTGATTGTGCAGACGGATCACCGACCCCTCACGTGGCTCTTTAATGTGAAGGAGCCTTCTGGCAGAATAGCTAGATGGCAGATACAGGTTGCCGAATACGACTTAGAGGTATCCTACCTGCCAGGACACCAGAACCGAGTGGCTGACGCCTTGTCACGTCTTCGCAGAGAGCAAGACGAAGATATAGAACTTATAGCTGTTACGAGGGGCGTGACCGATACAGACACTGTTAGCTGGAATCTTGACGAACTGCGGAAGCAGCAAGATGCGCATCCGGTTTGGGGATCATTGAAGCGGTATCTTCGCGGAGAAGTCCCTCAGGCCCCCAAACTGGCTGCCCCGGTTGAACAGTTCTCTCTCCGCCAGGATGGTCTGTTGTATAGGACCGAGCCTCGTGCGTACGAGGATAATGATGTATTACAGGTGGTTGTACCTGAACAAAGTGTGCCAGCAGCCCTACACTTAGCCCATCATTTGCCACTGTCAGGACATGGTAATGCAAACCATCGGCATCGAATGATACATTTGGCATGCATGGCTTATAATTCAGGGTATAATAGGTCGATCAGGGACTCGCCCTATTTCCTGTTGTACCTGAGAGACCCACAAGTACCCTATGAAACGATACATGAGACTCAACCTCATTACAATGTAGATGATGCGAAACATATGCTAGCAGCCATGGCCACTAAAGTATTTCAAAGATGTCAATTGTACTTGGACCGGGCTAGTACCGAGAATGAGAATTACAGGGTTAAAAAGGCTGTAGTAAAACCGATCAAGGTAGGAGACAGAGTGTACGTACGCACGATTCCTAAACGGGGAGTTGCTAAGAAGTTACAGCCTCTCTATGCAGGACCATACAGAGTCACGGAGCGTGTTAGTGATGTAATTAAAGTACGACGTGTGAAGGATGGAGCTGTCTCCACCCTTCATGTTGATCGTGTGCGAGTAATCCCCGAATCTTGCCTCACCACTAAGGATAATAAGAATGTACGTAGGGCATACCCAGTATATGAAACAGATGATGATGATGATGATGGTGATGGCGAGGACGGCTCAGATGATTTTACAGCCATTCCGGTATCTAGCCGCTGTGCTACACAATCATCCAACACGCCAGTAAATCAAAGTTCTATGGGTGCTACCAACCCAGTTCAGCAGAGTGGGAATGAAAGTGATAATGAAAGTAGAAGCGAAAATGAGAGCGAGGATGGAGGCGAGATAGAAAACGGAGCGAGCAGTCACGAGGCGAGTGGAGAAGGGGAGTCCCCGAGTAAAGTGGTCGGCCCGGCGCCAGATCGTTTCTCCCCGGCTAGCAGCCTCAGCCCTGCGTCGGCCCCTAGATACAGCCTAAGATCACGCACAACAGTAGACGATTTACCTCTAGTTATGGATAGGCCAATAGAACACACTGACAGGAAGACAAGTAAAGAATAAATTACTAGTCATGCTATTTTATTTTTGTTCTAGATTATGCTGCTTGCAGTCGTAGTATCAGGAAAGACTAGGCACACTGACCCCCACGTTGAGAAACCTGCTCCAACAGGCCTCATCTATTCTCCAGTCTCCAAACTTATATCAACTGGAAATCATTATGTTGTCCCTGTCTTGTTAATACAGGATGAGTTATACCGACCACTTACTGAGGCACAGGATCTGGTTGACTCTGTCCAGTGGAATATAGATCACAAGGACAACTCATCCACCCTTGTGTCGTCATTAAGAGAGACTTTGAAATCATTTCAACATGAGTTTAGAATTCGATTTGATGACTTAAAGAACTCTGTTAATTATTTGTTGTCGGATAAACCACTGTCAGGTCGTAGAACTAGAGGCGCAATTGATCTTGTTGGCAATATTGCTAATGCTTTATTTGGGACTGCTACCCAGAATCAGGTGGACGAAATTCACACTAGATTGGGTCAAATTGAACAGATGTCCGAGAATGAGCGTCGAGTGTTAAATGTTCACTCCCAAATACTAAATACGACCATAAGAGACATGTCACATATGCATGCTGCAATTACTAAATTGCAGCGGGCAGCTAATATTTCACATGCTGTAATTCGGCTCTTCTCCATAAAAACTCTAGCGTTAGAAGGCGAAGCTCGCATATTTGAGGCTTTTCTTAATCTCCAGTTAGCTTTGTCGGATATCATTGCCGATCATGTGAGGATTAAGTTAGGCCTACAGAATATGATGCAAGCTCGTTTGAGTGTGGACATCGTGCCAAATACCTTATTGCTGGAACTTTTAAATAATATTTCTTTAATGAGACCAGGACTGCTTTTCCCTGATCGACCCGAATACCTTGCGTTATATAGGGATCTCGTTAAGGTAGTGCCTCGCAAGACTCCCTCTTCAGTGTGCTTCTACTGACCCGGCAGATACTTTTGACGTCTTCCGGATCACTTCCTTGCCTTATAAAGTCCTTGACACAAATGTCTATGTACAGACTGTCCCCTCTGCCAAATTCATTGCACTGAGTGAAAATCGCTTACATTATATGCTTATGGACGATTTCACTCAGTGCCGCACTCATCAGCAGTTGCTGGTGTGCGAGCCGCAGAGTCCAGTGCTGAGGTCAAGTACTAGCACATGTGAGAGTGCTACATTCCTCAACAAGGACTTTGCGCCTTAGCTTTGTAGGAAAAGAGTCATTAAAAACTTTGTTCCTGTATTTGTTAAGAATAACGATAAGTGGTGCTTTTCTACGAATAAGCCTATGCAATTTACTCTTAATTGTGCTGTTAATGAGATAAGTAAGACAATACAGATTGTTAAAGGTATAGGACATTTGGTCCTGGGTGACGGTTGCAGTGCTCATAGTGAAACACTCACACTTCCAGCTTATGCCACCCTCACCAAGGATACTAAACTGTCTCTACGTGTGAATCTGTATGGCTTTATGAAAGGTAAAGGGACAAAAGACGCCGTCATTAAGTGCCTTTCTAGCGATACTGACTACTGCAGGGTATTCATTGACCTCAAGGGTGATTTCGATAAGGCCAATGGAGAAGTAATTTTATATGAATTAGCTAGCTTGGGGGTAAGGGGAGGATTGCTGCACTGGGTGGACGATTATCTCTTTGGGCGGCGGGCCCAGGTGTGGACCTAAGGGACACTCTCCCGGGAAAAGCATCTAGAGCTTGGTACACCACAGGGAGGAGTCCCCCATTACTTTTCAACCTTTTAATGATCAAAGTGGCGCGTGAAAACCTGGGTTTCGGGGTCAGTGCAGTAATCTATGCCGACGACATCATGATACAGTCCAAAACTTTTGATGTTATGCAAACTGCACTGAACAGGTTCGGCAACCTGATCAAAAGTCTGGGTCTTGTAATTAACGAGAGTAAGACAACGTTCCAGTGCCGTGCGTTAGGGGAAAAACATTTAGTAATTAATGGCAAAAACATCGAGAGGGTGAGAATTTACAAGTACCTAGGTATGTATGTCGGCTACAAAGCAGACTGTAAAGATGCCGAGATGACCCACATAATAACGCAATGCAAGGCACGATTGCAGCCCTTGAGATCAATGGCCTATAGTGGTGCAGGGGTGGGTATACCAGTACTAAAAATGATGAACCTCACTACTGTCAGATCGGTATTAGAGTACGCAAGCCCAGTCCTCTCTTGCCTTGGTGAAGGAAGGCTGGAAAAACTTGAAAAAATCCAGAATGCCGCAATGAGAATCATACTTAGCTGCCCAAGGAACACCGTGATAGATGTCATGAGACTTGAGCTAAATTTGCAGAGTGTAAAAAATAGAATTCAGGAAGTCAATGTGGCGGCTGCAATAAGACACATGCGGTCAGAAAGCGGACTGGGACTCCGTAACAGCATCAAAGATGTTGTTAACGGAACAGAACCTTCTGGAGGCAAGGCAAGAATGGCTATGTGAAAGAGCTTGCGAGGAACGTACTCAAATACGAGGTACAAAACTTCCGTGAGGAGATACCGCAGGCACCTAGGCCTCCACCCTGGGAAGAGGAAGAGGTAAAGGTGAGCATATCTCCACTACAGAAAAAGAAAGAATGTTATGCTGTAGGTGTGTTAAGGACACATGCACAAAACCAAATAAATAAACTCTACAATGAAAACACTGCTCACGTCTACTGCGATGGTTCGGTCAGAGAGGATGGCAGAGCAGGGTGTGGGATCGTAATATTAGATAAAGCAGACAGTGCATGTGTACAGAGCGAAATAAATTTTAGAATAAGCAACAACGTGTCTTCCACTCAGGCAGAGCTATATGCAATATTATACGGCCTCAGGGAGATCACAGGAGGTGAAGGAGACGTGTGCTTCTTCGTAGACAGCCGAGGAGCACTGGAGTCCCTTAAGAGCACAGCACCTGCACTGGCAGACGTAGTCTTCCAGTGTAGAGCTGTCCTGCATCAGCTCAAGCAATCGGGTAGATTCATATCATTCACATGGATACCATCCCATGTTGGAATACCAGGTAACGAAAGAGCTGATTAACTAGCAAAGAGTGCAGCAGAAAAAGAAGACATAGATGTAGTATGCCAATTAACCTTGAAACAGATTAAAACTATAATAAGAACACAACAAGGTCAAGAGGAAAATCAGAGAATGGAGCAGCAACATTCTAGTAGTGAAACTATGTATCACTATACTAACGTTGCTCTGAGAACCCACTTCATAAATGGAAAATATAGAAATAAGTGGAAAGATTCTGTATGCACTAGACTGAGGTTAGGCTATAAATATCTGTGGCAGCTTGGAGTGGATACGCCAGATCATAAAACGTGCTGCAGACTGTGTAATGAACCCAGAGCCCACACCCTGCAACACTATGTACTTCACTGCTCAAAATTAGCGCAGTTTAGAAATCCTGCTGTAGACTCAGTGACCGAACAAGTCGTTTGGATGTTTAATAACGATAAAATAGGAAGTATACTGAATTGTAAAAACATCAAACACATACTTAAGTAGACATTGCTATATTGTGATGTAAGAGTAACTGAACAAAATATCTGAGTAGGGTGAAGAGTACATTATGCTCTTATGTAATATCTCAGAGCAGGGTGAAAATTACATTATGTATGTAATATCTCGGAGTAGGGTGAAGAGTAGCTCAGCGTCCTCATCCTTTGAGGTGATAATGTAATATATAGATATACCTGTATACGTATATGTATGTATAACTGTTTGTCTCAATAAACTGTCTAAATTCTAAAAATACACCCTCTTAGTCAGTCTTTCATTCTCCATTCTCTCCACATGTCCAAACCACCTCAGTGTATTTCTCCTAATCTTCTCAACCACATCCACATCCACCCCACAACGTTCCTCCACTTCTTCATTCATCAACCTGTCCCTCCATGTCACTCCACATGCTCCTCTCAAGTAACTCATTTCCACTGCTCTCACTCTTGACTTGTTCCCCTCTTGCAAGGTCCACGCCTCGCTTCCATACGTCAGGGTAGGGATCACAATACTATCATGCAGTGACTTCTTAACTTCCATCCTCACCTCCCTATTTCTCATCACTGCTTTCAGTGAACCAACAACCTTCTTTCCCTGCTGTACCCTTTCACGCACTTCATCCCCCAAGTTCCATCCTTACTCATCACACTACCCAAGTACTTGAATGCACTCACACTCTCCATATCCTCACCATCCAACCTCACTGTACATTCTGTGACTTCATTCCTCTCAAACACCATAACTTTACTTTTGTTTACATTAACTTTCAGCTTCCTCCTCCTACACACTGTCCCGAATTCATTCACCAAACCTTGCAACTCCCATTCATCTTCACTCAACAATACTGTATCATCAGCAAACAGTAACACCGGAATCTTCCAAATCTCACCCTCATTCATTAGAGCCACCCCCACATCCACTGCCCTACCCTGCACCTCCTTTACAACCCCATCCATGTATATATTAAACAGCCATGGAGACATCACACAACCCTGTTTCAGTCCCACATTGAGATAAAAAAATTCACTCAGCTCACCATCCATTCGCACCGTAGCCCTAGCTCCTTCGTACATACTCTTCACAGCATTCAACAATTTCCTCTTCACCCCATATATTCTTAATACCTTCCACATACCTTGCCTATCTATTCTGTCATAAGCTATCTCCAAGTCCATGAAGGCAGCATACACTTTCTTTCCCTTCTCTAGATACTTCTCCACTAAACATCTTAGAACAATTATCTGATCTACACACCCTTTTCCATTCCTAAATCCCCCTTGTTCTTCTCCAACTAGCTCCTCTGTCATATGCCTAACCCTATCAATGAGTATTCTACCATATATTTTACCAGTCACACTAAGAAGGCAAATACCCCTATGGTTACCACATACTTCTCTCTCCCCTTTTCCTTTGTATAAAGGAACAATTATACCTGATTTCCAGTCCTCTGGAACCCTTCCCTCTTCCCAAGCCAATCTACACAACTTCCATATCCATTCCACAACAATCTCACCCCCATACCTCAGCATTTCACCACACACATCATCAATCCCTGGGGCCTTTCCCATCTTGATCTTCTTCATTGCTTCCACTACTTTCCATCTTGATCTTCTTCATTGCTTCCACTACTTCCGCCCTACTGATCTCTTCCTCCCTCCTCTCATCTCTCCTTCTTCCAGCCATTCCCCAACCACTTATACTCGCACTGTTGTCACCCTCTACATTCAACAAATCCTCAAAGTGCTCCTTCCATCTCCTCACTGTAGTGGAAGGGTTAATGTAATGTGTGTGTGTGTGTGTGTGTGTGTGTGTGTGTGTGTGTGTGTGTGTGTGTGTGTGTGTGTGTGTGTGTGTGTGTGTGTGTGTGTGTGTGTGTGTGTGTGAGAGAGAGAGAGAGAGAGGTGGGGGAGTTGATGAAATGATGTGGAAAAATACTACGTGTCTTGTAATCACTCACCTGCATTGCCAAAATTCTATCTCTTGAGCATTCTTACTAGGTGTGCATCTCCCCCTGCCTTCGACCTCCATTTTTCTAACGCTGTGTGTCCAGGTACAGCATGGTCTTGACGTTGGCTTGCTTGTTTGACTATCTTGCTTTGGTGTTCAGCCTTTGGTTCCTTCTCTCTGAAAAATGAAATAGTGTTAGTATATTGTATTGCTAGCACTTACTGTTAGGAATTTGGTGGAGAGGAACACGCAGAGAACATCAGGAAAAACGTAATGAAAATAAAAAAAGATAAGAAAACTGTATAAATAAATGAGGGAAACCTGTCATAGAGGTATCCAGGAAAAATGGCCTTGGGTTCATTCTTCCTTGCATGAAAAAAAATATACACAGAAATAATACAGACTCCTTCAATACTTCGTCTTAATTTAGTCCTTAATCTTAAAACTATGAGACCAAAGGAGAATTAAAGACCTCAGTTTTTGACGGTCACTAATGTAAGACTAGCAGGGATCAGATTTATTAGCCTGCATGCCACATTTTGAGTTCCTAATTAAGATATCATACAGGTAAAATCAACACATCAGTACAGGTGCATAATATCAGTGATGGTTTTATGTGAAAATTCTTTATTTATTCAACATCATGACACCTTCTTATTATTATCATTGTTATTATTATTATTATTATTATTATTATTTAACTGGTACAACCTGATGATTATAACTGGCTCAGGTGTAACTATGCAGGTAACTGGGTTGTCAACAGTCTCCTCTACTCCTGCCAGCGTCTAGAGATTTCTCCTAAGATGGGTGAAGCTCTACTGAAGGGAAGAGGCTGTGTGTGTGTGTGTGTGTGTGTGTGTGTGTGTGTGTGTGTGGAGGTGTGGCTGTGTATGAAGGTGTGCCTGTGTATGGAGGTGTGGCTGTGTGTCTCTGTAGGATATTACACAAACCATCTCCATAACGTGGTGTCTAAATATGTATATCAACATTTCGTAAAGCCTCTTATTTCCTAAGTACAGAATCACCCACTGTCTATCAATAAAGATAATATATACTTACATATATTCACACCATATTACTTCTACCAATGACATACACACACTCTGACACATAAACATAACCAATACTTTACAATATTTCCACTTTCAAAAACTTCACACTCCCTACACACCCATCCCATTCCCAGATGTACTTTGCCAGCATGTGGTAGTTAATTCTGCCTTTCACTCTCCCTCATATTTCTCCACTTTCATATGCATCATCCCTCCTACTGACACCCATCTCCCACTGGCACCTCGTCAGCATGGTAGTTAATTCTGGCTATCACTCTCCCTCCGACTGTAAGGTCCGACCCTACACTGAACGTAGCATAGATTAATAAAGATATATATTCAAGCAAAAACTCCAGGATTATGTTAAGCTGAGAGAAGATCTTACAGAGCAACAGAAAAGAAAAATCAATTGACTTGCCACTAAGGATGTATTTATATCTCGGTGCTCTTTCTTATATCTAAAACTAATCTCTGGAGGGGTGACCACAAACAAACTGCCTCCATATTACCCTGTCATGCATCATCAGGCTGCCTCTCCTTCAACTCACACCAGCATCGTTCATATACCTCTCCACCGCATCCCTCCATCTCATTATTCTCTGTCTCCCACTACTCGTCTCTCCACCTAACTCACATACACTCTCTTATACTCCTTTCACTCTAACTTGTCCTAATATTACTGTCTCTGTCTTCAGTTCTGAGCTGTAGCAATACGAATACCAGAATATGACGCGTAAAATAAATAAATAAATAACAAGCATCATGGTAAGAACTTACGTAGAACCGTAGTACTGTATTATATTTTCCTGCCACTGAGCTACATGAAATAAGCTACAAAGGGACGAAAACCTGGGCCAAGTTAAGGTGGAAGAACTATAGGTAATCTCTCAGTCTTCATTCCACATGGCCAAACCATCTCAAGGTACCTCTCCCAACACCCTCCAGCGCATCCACATCAACACCACAGCGCATCTTTACTTTTTCAGATTAATACAGACGATTTGGCGCAGCAGAGAGAACTCGTAGCTATCAAAGACCGAATGAACAGTATCCTCGCTTACCTTTCTGTACCTCAAGAAGACGGGGAAGCTGTTTACACACTATAATTCTATCACCGAGTTAATATACACACAGCACCTGCCTCCTCCCCCTTTCTTGGTTAGAGGGTGACCGATGGGTTTCGGAGCTTCAAGGGTTCACAGAGTTCCAGTTCGAGACAGAAGACTCATTTCAATCATGCTCGGTAACATTTGCTTTACTGTATATTTCATTTTAACTATACTCTTTTCACTTATGTGTTATATACTTAAACATTATCATTATCTTTACATTAACCACTTCACTTTGAGAACGTCTCTTTGCCTCTGTTCATATTACTGTCAGACGATTTTAATTATCTGGAGTAAAACCTGTCGAAAATGATCGCTTATAGCATCATCATCCATTAACCTCTACGTAAGATGCGCCTTTTTAATTATATCTGCCACCGAGTCTCAAGATATTAATATATATAAAATGCCCGCCTCCGGACCATCCACCCCGCCACCCCCCACCCCACCACCGGGCCACCACCACCCCACCACCCCAGGAAGGGACAACGGGGGGGCTAATGACCCAGGGCAAGAGGGTCACCCAACCACCACTGACCTGTGCCCCTTCTGCCCCGACACCAGGTGAGCCTGGATCGGAGACAACCTCACCGGCGGGCTAACCATCGACAGCAGTGGGGTGGGACTGATAAAAAATCAGTCCCTAGTAGCTTTTTGGCGACGGCCATAGTTACACCCCTCATGGGCAGGAGGCCCTTTGGTGAGCCACGAGGTGTCCCCACCTCTGCCACAGTGAGCCACGAGGGAACACCACCCTCTGCCACACCTTTGGTGAGCCACGAGGGGCTAGTACCCTCTGCCACAGTGAGCCACGAGGGATGATATTGATGATGCTGAAAATGATGTTGATGCTGATGATAATGATGATTTAACTTCAGTACGAGGTAACAGAGTTGGGATAACGGTAATGATGATGATGGTGATGATGATGATTACAGTCATGATAACAATTTTAATGATGATGATGATGATGACTGTAGTTATAATAATGATAATAATGGTAATAATAATAATAATGATAATTATAATAATGATAATGAAGATACTGATGCTGATTTTTGTCGGTAGGTGGACGGATGGACGGAACTGCAAGAACTTGGTCAGCAGTCAAAGATCCACGATTCCCCATCCATCCATCCATCCATCTATCCATCCATCCAGCTCCCCCTGATGTTAAAAGCTAAGTCAAATTTCTGTGTCATACGCCTTTTGGAAACAGGGCAGTATTTTAGGAAGCACTGGAGTCTTCTTAGTGCCCTTTCATTAGCTATTTATTTTTGCATAGTACGTCTTAACATTTTCTTGTAAGTTGTTAAAATCGGCTTCATATCGGCAGAGTTTACATCTCTCTCATAAAAGAGGGTGTTTTGGTGTAATGTGCTGATTAAATCGCTAAGGAAGAGATGTAAAGAATTTCCAAAGCAGCTTACAGTACGATCCTGGATGCAGGAAAAAAAAAAAAAAACTGAAGCAAAGTTAACTCATGTTAAGTAAAGAAAAAGATTAATTTTATTTATATTTTGTTATGGAGAAATTTGTCCAGATTTTCACATTAAGGTGCAGTATATTCCTAGATTTCCACTTTCCTTTTTATTGAGCCGAAAGCGTAATAGTGAAAATATCTAATGAAAAATCGAATAGTCTCTCTCTTGACCCAGTGCCCACCTACCTACGAGATTCCATTGAAAGCCGATAGCAAGTTTTTGATATATCATGGCCATAGACAGACAGACAGACAGATAGAAAGACAGACAGACGGATAGACAGATAGAAAGACAGACAGACAGACAGACAGATAGAAAGACAGACAGACAGACAGACAGATAGAAAGACAGACAGACAGACATATAGACAGACAAATAGAACGACAGACAAATAGAACGACAGACACATTGACAGATAGATTGATACATGGGTTCTCAAACTTTTTTGGCTGCGACCCCTACAAATTACTTCGATAGATTCGCGACCCACTCCCCCAGCAACAAAGCATTTCTGACAATCACTATAACACATTTCCCTGTCTCCGTGTATCTGCTTGCCTGTCTATGTATGTATGTATGTACGTACGTACGTATGTATGTATGCATGTACGTATGTAAGCTTGTATGGATCTCTCTCTCTCTCTCTCTCTCTCTCTCTCTCTCTCTCTCTCTCTCTCTCTCTCTCACACACACACACACACACACACACACACACACACTTTAAAGGCCGAACAACTTACTATTATTAATGGGAAGAATGGGCTTGCTTCTTGGAGCACAGCATCTCCAGCCTTGGGGCGATGCTGGAAACTGCAACAGGGAGATCATCCTCGACACGAAGTCGTGATCGGTACTTGTTTTTTTATGTACATTAGTGCGGAAAATGTAACTTCACAAAGGTAGGTCGATCCGAAAGGCGTCAGTACATTCATTGCGGTCTTGGATAATCCTGGATATTCTTCTGCCACTGATATCCAAAACTTAACCAGTGTTGTCGACTCAAACTTCATCAGTAAGGTTCGATCACTAGAGAGTTCAAGCAGTGCATCCTTCACATCAGATGGTAAGTGACTCACGGTAGCAGTGAACGGTTGTCGTATCCAGTCATGTTGTTGTAGAGTTGTCTCTTCCGTGAAGTACTTTTTGAAGTGGTCAAAGAGGCTTCGAAGGTGAGTGGCTATGGCTCCTCTCATGTTATCCAAACATGCGTGCAGTTCATTCTCTTCAACGAATTCTTCCAGCAAGGGAAACATTTCAACATTTCCCTCTTCAGATCTCACAGCCCATCGTTCCAGCTTCCTTTTGAATGCATTTACTTTGTCGGACATTGTCAAAATGTTTGTGTTTGGGCCTTGTATTGACAAGTTCAGCTCATTCAGTTTCTCATAAATGCTTGCAAGATATGCAAGTTTTGCTAGCCATGTGGAGTCACACAAATGAACACTGAGTGTGGACCCACATTCAAGAAGAAAGAGGCGAACTTCATCCCTCACCTGATACAGGCGTGTGAGAACCTTGCCTCGGGAAAGCCATCTGGCCTCTGTGTGGAGCAATAAAGCCTCATGGTCCGAACCCATGTCCTTACAAAGTGTGGCAAACAATCTGGCGTTTAGTGGCCGTGACTTTACGAAATCCACTATTTTAATTGCAGTTTCAAGAACACTGTTTAGCTCTGGAACAAGAGCTTTACTAGCAAGAGCTTCCCGATGAATAATACAATGAGTGAAATTAACATTAGGAGCCACGTGCAAGATTTTTCCTCTTAATCCTTTCCTTTTACCCAGCATTGCCCCAGCCCCGTCTGTGCATACACAGACACACTGGTCCCAAGGCAATCCCATCTCACGTAGCTTGCTGTCTAACTCTGTGCAAATAGCATCCCCTGCGCAAGTTCCTTCCAAAGTAGAGCAAAACAACATGTCCTCATTAAGTCTTCCATCAAAACTGTATCTTATGAATACGAGTAACTGAGCAGAATTTGAAATGTCAGTCGACTCATCAACCTGCAAAGCATACCTCACATTCTTCACTCTTTCAGTCAGTTGACACCGAATGTCATCTGCAATGTCATGAATACGCCGCCTTACGGTGTCGTTTGACAGAGGGATAGTGTCAAGGTCACGGGCCACTTTTTCTCCGTGCATAGCTCGACACATTGCCACTGCAGCAGGTTTTATGAGGTCTTCACCAATTGTGTGTGCCTTTTTCTTCTGTGCAATTAGGTATGCAACCGCATATGAAGCCATTTGAGCTTCGGCAGGAGTTGTAGTTTTCTGTGTTATCACCTGTTTTTGTCCCTGTAGCTCTTTTTACTTTCGTTGGAAAAAGTCTATTGTCTTTTTAGCATGATCTGGATGTTTGGTTTGCAAGTGTCTTTTCATTTTCGCTGGTTTCAGGCTTTCGTGTGCAAGAACTTCAAAACACAGAACACACTGAGGATGATGAATATCATTAACTGTACAGCAAGTAAATCCATATTGTATGAATTCTTCCTGATATTTTCGGCGCTTGGATTGTCGATCACACTGGTATGTTTTTGCGTTATGTCCGTCATGGCCTTTATTCCCACTTGACGTGCTTGGTTGCTCGGAACTAACATCATCGGATGCTTCAGTGAATGTCTGTTGATGTGTCCTTGCTTGTAGCCTTGCGAATTAGCCACCGTTCCATGGCGCAGGTTAAATAGCAACGATGTCACGAGAATAGAGCTGCTCGAGCCTTACGAACCGATACTGATGGCCTTCTCACAAAATACACGCCGTTACTGAGTGCATATGCCACGTGTAACAACACGAATAACTCTAAAACAAATCTTTCTGAAGTGAGGAAACACATTACAAAGTAGTAACTATTATCAATATTACAAGATTATTAGTGTGGAGTACTTTATACAGCAAAGAAAGCATGCATACATAACGTTGCTTTATGATGCATTACCGAGCATCGGACAGGTCGACCACAGCTGACAAGTACTAGAAGCGTTAGGATGGGTAGTGGGAGGAAGAGGAGGAGAAGGAGGAGGAAGGAGGAGGGGTTGCAGGATCTCGCGACCCCTCAAATTTATGTCGCGACCCCTCTGGGGGTCGGGACCCCCACTTTGAGAACCTCTGGATTGATAGACAGACACGGGTGAATACATAACCTCCTTCATCTTCACTGGCGGAGGTAACTAGGCACATAAAGCAGTCACCATACAAACATAATCAAACCCTCCAGCATCCCACCACCAGCATCCCACAACCACACACACACACACAAAGTTGTACGTGTAAACAGAACAGGTGAAACTTGGAGTGTGAAATTCGTAGACTGTCAGTCAGCAAAATTTCTTACATAGTGAATTTAAGGCCGATCGAAAGTTAGGTTAGGTCACTTTGGGCAGGGTTTGGTCTGATTAGGTAATTTTTGGTTGGGTTGGGTTCAGTTCTACTAGATATAGACGGATTAGGTTAGATTACTTTAGAATACGTCGGTTTTGATAGGTTTTGGGTTGGATTTTATTTGGTTGGGTTAGGCTGGGTTAGGTTCGGTTGGATTAGGTCATTTTAGGCTTGACTGGGTTGGGTTAGGTCGGGTATGGTATGGTTAAGTGAGACTGGGTAGGATTAGGTAGGGTTTGATGCGGTTAGGCTGCGTCATTATTATTATTATTATTATTATTATTATTATTATTAAAGTGAATGCAATATGTGGAGCATGAAGTGTGCGAGCATTATAAGCTGGAGACAGCCCTTACCCACCTGAGGCAGCGAAAGAGAAGACACGAAGAGAGGGTGTGGAAAGAGAAAGATAAAACGAGAGAGAAAACACAAAAGTATATCGCTATTTTTATCTGAACCTTCAATTTGTGCTATTCGTAACAGATATCTAATGCATATAAATTTTTAGTAATGATATAGTACTTTATTGCTGATTATAATTGCTATCGTCCTTACACCTGCTCTCTTTTACACACAGGGCTCCTACAACCCACTCTCAGCTGAATAAATCCTTCTGACCTCAGCAATATAAGGATGGGAGAATATTCTAATAATAACATTGTAAATTATGCCAGTACGATCACTCTCTGTTTCCTATGCTTTACTCTCAGGTGGATCAAAGCGTCTAGGATTAGCTGGGATGGAACACTAGCGTAATCCCTGTCATGAGAGGGTCACCATAACATCTTTTGGCTATAAGAGTAGCTAAGCAAAGATTCTAAGCTTGGTAGGACTCGCTGCTTGCTTCTGTCAGTCAGTGGCCGCCGGACGACGAGAGGGAGAGGGAACGTCGGCGCTTTCTTGTGGGTACGTGTTGGAATTTGCTGTTATTAGCCATTCAGGGGGTTAAACTAGGACACAAAGATATATTAGTGGCAGCCAGGGAGTGTTATAAGCTAAAGACATGTAAAAAATGTGGGTAACAAGTGTATTTGTCGGTGAGACAAAGAAGGTATCACTGGGTAAAGGAGATGGGAAGGGAAAGGTGCGTTGACTCAGTCTCCTGAGGTAAGGGTTAGATTTTGCTGTTTTTAGTCATTAAGGTAATTACATTAGGACACAAGAATATCTTGCTGACAACCAGGATGTATCATAGGCCAAAGACAAGTAAAAAATAAAGGTAATACACGTCAGTTTGATGAGACAAGGGGGCAGTGTGTGAGGGAAGGGGGCCGTGCAGCATCTCAGTCCTGGCGTCTCAGCACCAGTGAAATAAGAGAGTATCGTCCTGTGGATTCTCGTGCCGATCAAACTGGTGGACATGGTTTGTTTCCCCCTTGTCTCTGTCCACGCAGCAGTACAGATCAGAACCTGAATATAAAGTGACTACTGAGGCTTGTATTTTAGGGTGAGAACGTGCTGGCAAAAATAAGCTAAGTTCTGTACTCATAAATCTGCTGTAAGTGCATTCACGTACACACGCATCTGCTAAAAAAAAAAAAACACACACACAAACACAACACACACATATGCTCAGACGCACACCCACGTGCACACATGTACACACCTGCACACACACATACATACATGCATGCATACATTCATACATACAGGGAATGCACGAAGGCGCACTTAATTTACCTATATTTACAAAGTTTATGCTCGTGGAAGCAAGCAAGCACATGGTAGTACATATATATTGATGCACCCACATATGTTTCAATACACACATACTGATTAATGCAGGCATTGTTGCACGTACACAGTGATGCACGCACGCATTGATGCATTCAGACACTGATACACGCACACGGCAATGTATGCACACACTGATGCACACAGAAGCTGATGCATACACACACTGATGCACACACTGATGAGTACACACACTGATGCACTCACATTTATGAATACTCATATGGACACATTTATGAACGCATCGATTAATACACACACACACACACACACACGATTATACTATATGATACTTACTCATTTTTTATAGACGAAGATAGTCGTCCGTTTCAGCTCATTTTCCATAGCTCAGTAAGAGAATAAGGCAATACTATTGCCAAGCATATTTGTCATACCACTTCATCGTGACTAGCACCATATTCTAGTGTTAACCCCTTGTCTTTAAGAAAAAGATTGCAATTTTACGCCAAGTTAGAGTGAACAGGGTATAGCTATAATGACGAAACATATTTGTCTCTTGGTTTCCAGATCACTGCCCGCGCACTCGTCAGGTCACGTCTTCCATAGAATAGACAACATAGGGACAGACAGCGTAACTGAATGGCAGGCTAGAGATGGAGTGAGAAGAAGAGGTACACAGAAAACAAGATAGAGATGATACGCGCAGATACACCGATATCGGAAGGAACAAGCTATCAGCCAATGGATCAGAGTGGAGAAAGGTGAGAGGGGTCCTTATCCTGCAGTGGTGTGTCGCAAGCTGATAATGATGATGATGATGATGATGATGGTGAAGATGATGATGATGATGATGAAACTCCCTGCAAACTCTAAAACAGGGTTCGATGATGGTGATGAATATGATGATAAAGGTGATGATACTGATATAACTTCTGTACTACAAATTTAACAGTGCTGGGATGTTGATGACATGCTGCTGCTGCTGACGATGATGATGATGATGATGATGATGACGAGGAAGATGATGATGATGATTACTACAATGAAGACGACGACGATGATTACGACGACGACGATGATGACAACGACGACGATGATGACATCGACGACGATTTTCAAGTCATTGGCTGAGTCACCTCTCGCGTTCCTTTCTGTTTAACTACGTGTTTTGGTGACTGAGCATTGTGTGTGTGTGTGTGTGTGTGTGTGTGTGTGTGTGTGTGCTTGCTTATGTTCGTGTATGTATATCTTGGTTGATGATACAATATTTATTCAAATGGCAGAATTATTTCCACACATTCATAGTTTTATTTCAAGCGTAAATAACAGGCTAAGAATATAGGACCTTTTACCCATTGAGTTACGAGACACTTACGCAATATTCTGAAAAGTTTATTACATCCCATAGATCACATAACAGGGTTTCATAAGTCACTGATCATCGTCGCTTTATGTATCGTTAGGAAGTGGATGAATATGAGTGTCTGAAATAATACATATATTTTGGCCTTTATTTAAATGGAAGAATTTACCTCACAGAATTATGCACTTTTAATTTTAAGGATAGAACACATGATTTTCTACATATTATCACAGTAGCTCTAGGACCGGCCCTGCCCGTCTGCTTCTCACTAACAATTTTCGGATGAGGTGGTGTACTCATATAGGCTTTGGAGATTATACTGAAGCCGAGTCACGTTCTACCAGCCCCACACACTAAATCACATTCAATCACTCACCCACACCACACCACACCATACTACCCCACCCACACCATATCACACCACACCATACCAGTCTCTCACACTACATGACACGAAATCACACTCCCACACAACACAGAACCACCCTCCCACACCACACCACACCACAAAAAATTCTCCTCCCACACCACACCACACCACACATAAACACCCTCTCACATGACACCACACCACAAAAAATCATCCTCCAACACCACACCACACCACATAAAACCACCCTCCCACACCTCACCACACAAACCTCCCCACATCACACAACCCTTCACACACCACACCACACAACCCTCCACACACCACACCACACAACCCTCCTCACACAATACCACACAAACCCCTCCATACCACACTACACCACACAACCTCCCCCTATACCACACTACACCACAAAAACCCAACCAAAACATATCTAAACAAACCTATTCTAACTCAGTCTAACCTAATCTGCCTATACCTAATCCACCTGAACACAACCCAACAAAAAATGACCCAGTCCAACCAAACCCTGCCTAAAGTGACCTAACCTAGGTTGATATTGGCTATTCATTCTTTAAGATTTCCATGCCTGTGAAAGTCACACTCAAAGTTTCGCCTGTTCTGTTTATGAGTGGTTTTGTGAGAGTGGTGTGTGTGTGTGTGTGTGTGTGTGTGTGTGTGTGTGTGTGTGTGTGAGTCACCCATAGGCAGAAGAAAGAGGAAAGAATGAAGGAAAGAATGAAGGAAAGAAAGGCAGAAGAGGAAGGAAGAGAGGAAAGAGCGGACACCCAAAGCAGCACCACACTGAGTGGAAGGTGGGTGCCCCTGCCTACCAACAAGTTAGGGTAATAAGGATGTGGGAGGGGAGGGGGATAGTACTCATCTCAACCCTATATAAAAAAAAAATGTTGGGTGAACAGTAGGATTGAGGGGGGTGGGATGACCAAAGCCCATCAGTTAGAAACTGCCTAACATCTCTCCTAATGATCATTCTGTTTAGTACTCCTTACTATCATCTTGTGTCATTTAAATCATTACAATACCTCCATATTCATCATAAATAACATATAAATTTACAGTAGGCAGCCCTGTCCAAAAATAGTTAGCTAGGGAAAAGATGCCAGGCAGCCTCCATAAGTTACAAGAATATGGACCCAGGGTTATGCTGATACAACGACAATTAATGCTATTTTGTGACCTATTACACAGGCAGCTGAAGTAACTCAGTGCCAACGAGGCAACAGTTACCAGCCTCACTTGCCCACCCCTCAGATGAAACCCTTACAGTGTCCATCCAGCTGGAGCACCTTAAGGAGTTTATGGCATTCATGGATCTGGAAAAAGCATATGACAAAGTGGACAGAGAAGGATTGTGGAAAGTTTTGGCATGTACGGTGTAGAGTTTAAGCTGCTAGGTGCCATCGAGAGTTTTTATGATGGTAGTGAAGCATGTGTGAGGGTTAATGGGCATCTAAGTGAATGGTTCACGATCGGTGTGGGTGAGCGACAAGGTTGTGTGATGTCCCCATGGTTGTTCTATATATATACGGATGGGGTGATGAGAGAAGTAAAAACACGAGTAATGGAGAGAGGGATGGCGTTGGTAATGAATGGTGATAGATGGAATATCTCAAATTTGTTGTATGCTGATAATGCAGTACTGCTTTCAAGTACCGGACAAGAACTTGGTAGGTTAGTGCAGAGTTTTGCTGATGTCTGTAATCGTCGTGCCTTGAGAGTAAATGTAGAAAAGAGTAAAGTGACGGCTACTGAGAGAGAAGGTGACTCCCAGTGTGATGTTACAGTGAATGGAGAGAGATTGCAATTGGTGAGAGAGTTCAAATACCTGGGTACGGTGATAGAGAAGAGAGGAAAATGTGCAAAAGAAGTTGAAAGTAGAGTGACACAAGGAAGAAAAGTAGCTGATGCAATGAAGGCTTTCATAAGAAACAGAGGCTTGAGTGTTGCAGCTGCATGAGGCTTACATGAGGGAGTGTTAGTGCCAACTTTAACATATGGATGTGAGACTGGTGTGGCACGAAAATGAAAAGTCAAGAGTAAGAGCAGTGGCGAGGAGACTGCTGAGGAATGTATGTGGAGTACAGAGGGTGGATAGGATACAAAATAATGTGATTTGTGACAAGTGTGGAGTGAGGAAGTCGGAGGACACCAGAATCGAAGAAAGTGTACTGAGATGGTATGGTCATGTGGAGAGTATGGATAACAATAGAGCGGTGAAAAAGGTACATCTGAGCGAATTTGAAGGAGGGAGGAGGCGAGGTAGGCCAAGGAGAAGGTGGAGAGATATGGTGGATGAGTGTGTGAGGAAGAGAGATTTGGAAGTCGGTAAGGCTAGGGAAATGACAAGAGACTGAGCTGGCTGGATGAATGTTGTGAGGAGAACTGCATGATCAGAGGTTTTGGCACCCCTTTTTAACATGGCGTTGTCTGGATTGACTCTATCGGATACATTTATGTGATGCTACTGAACATGGTGAATGTTTTTGGTGCATCCAATACAGCCAGGATTCCGTGGGGCTTGAATGACAAGTGAATGGAAGCATGGCCCGTTGGATTGGGCAAACTTGGATTGTCTGGACATTGTTTCTCCTAACCCTGCCCTTGGGTAGGAAAGGAGGTTCAGATGATGATGATGATGATGGTGTATTTTATATATATATCCATCCATCCATCCATCCATCATCCAATTCTGCGTTGCCCTATGAGGAGTGTAGAAGCCCGGGGCTAGGCAATTTGGTCCTGACATTTAAGGTGAGAGTGACCAGCCTCTCATCCCTGAGTGGCATTACATGAGCAATAACCCCAACCACCCCTTGGATATAAACCTTCACCAGCTCAATCCGATTGGAGTGGTGTAAATACCCACTAAACCACCAGGTGCCATAATTTCGTTATATGGTTACCACCCAGCATAGTAAATGGTTTCCTGTTTGTTTCATTTTTAAAGGCTCCAACATGCTTGCATGCGTCGGCTTTGGTCACCTAATGGCGGCTTTCCACGCTGCACGATCCACTGCAGCCTCACTGTTCAGTCTCCTGAGGTCACACTTCATGACTTTGTCCCATGTCTTTCTCGGTCTACCCCTCATAACCTAACTGTGATAAGGAGAGGTAGATTTAGATGGTTTGGGCATGTGCCGAGGATGGGAGATGATAACTGGGTGCAGAAAGTGAGAAGTGTTAGTGTTAGGGGTATGGTAGTGAGAGGTACACCGAAAAAGACCTGGGACGAGGTCACTGAGTGTGGCCTAAGGGTTAAGGGACTAAATAGGGAAGCTGCCAGAGATCGAGCAGCATGGAAAGCCGCCATTAAGTGACCAAGGCTGATGCATGTAAGCATATTGGAGCCAACAAAAATGAAAACAAACGAAAATGAATCATGTCACACATTTCATTATATCATATTGTATTTCACAAGCGTACAATGAAATGCAATATACTGGTGCAGTACAGTGCACACAGTACTGTTAAAAATGGTTACTGTATGTCATAAGAAATTTATGTGCAAGACTTCATAAGAGGTCCTTAACATCCTAAATGCAGTCACTCCCCTTTCATATCCATGGCTGTAGCAGTTATGGCCCCATGCTCATCTGGATATGAACAACAGGGCCTTAATTTCTGGGGGGGCCATAGCCCTCTCAATGTTTTTGTATATTAATTTGTCAAACTTCAACTAAGACTGAGGCCTTATAAGGCTGAACTCGAAAATAAAATGAAAGAAAAACTTTGAGTAGGTTTGTTGAAAATTCAAACAAATATACGAGTGTTTAATCAAATACAGTAAGACCTCACTATAATGGACTAATTGGGGCCCAAACCATCCCGAAAAATGAGAAATTCCGATAAAAGCGACATCTGGACTTCCCCCTGCTAATCGGGACTTTTTCCGATATATGGAAGAGTTGAGAGGAAGGATGGGACTGGAGTGTATTGGTGTTGTGATGAGGAGGGGTAGACTGAGGTGGTTTGGACATGTGAAGAGGATGGGGGATGATAATTGGGTGAGGAAGGTGAGAAGTGTTAATATTGGGGGTGGGGTTATGAGGGGTAGACTGAGAAAGACATGGGATGAGGTCATTAAGTGTGACCTCAGGGTTAAGGGACTGAACAGGGAGGCTGCAATGGATCGTGCAGCATGGAGAGCTGCCATTAGGTGACCAAGGCCGACACATGCAAGCAAGTTGGAGCCTTTAAAAACGAAAACGAAAAAAAACTAAAATGATCAGACATTAGTCCAACTCACATGAATGGTTTTTAAACTGTTCTGACTACCACTGCAGTACTGTACTGTGTTATAACTTCACTACATTAATCAAGTGGTATAATATATATACTGTATAATAATACTGTACTGTACACTGATACACATGTCTTTTAATTACCTTATTGTGATGAATATAGCTGAAGTGGTCAGGCTGCCTGGACTGCTTCTGGTTTTATCGGACTTTTTCTGATATATAGGAATTTAGTCCAGCAGCTCCAAGAGTCCAATAAGAGCGAATTCCGGTCTATTGAAGTCCGTTATATCGAGGTTTTGCTGTATTTCTAAATTTGATCCAAGCTGATCTATCTATTGCCAGGCATCTCAATCACGTTCGGGGTGGCCACAAACAAATCGCCTCCACGTCGCCCTGTCCCCCGCCATTTCACTGCCCCACTCCCAACTCACACCTCTTTCTCTCATATACCTCTCCACCCCATTCCTCCATCTCATCCTCGGCCTCCCTCTCCCTCTTATGATCCAAGCTGATCATAAGCTAAATTGTAACAGTACTTAGATATTGATTATTTTACCATTTCCATAAGAATAAAGGCAGGGTGGTATATTTCAACCTGAATTCTACCGCAGGCAAGAAAGAACAATCTTAGTAGAAATGCAGCATTGTGCAACAAAAATGTAAAATGGCCAAATTATTGAACTAATTCACAGTTTGAGTTGAGAGTTTAGACTGGCAGAAAGTGAAGCCTTTTATTTAAACATCCACCTCCATCACTATACATACATGCCTCATTGAACATCAATTTATAGGCAGAATCAAACTGAGAAATATCAGAATGTCTGCAAACTTAAGCGCTTCGATTTAATTTTAAGTCTATAGTATGGAGGTATATACATTTGGTCTAGCTCCCCAAAATTCTGTTGAAAATTACGGTCCTGGACATGGTGGCTTGCTGGCTGAAGTTGTCCTTGTGCAGGCCACCCTCCTCCTTTGAAGGGACTGAGAGAGAGCTGAGGGACATTTGGATTACCTGGCAATGGAGTTACCATGTTATATCTGTGCTAACATGTGAAGGCATCCCTCTCCTGCATTTTCTTAACACCTACACACCTACCATGGGGGTCTGGCAAACCCATGAAAGGATAAGAGAAACGGTTCATGTATTCTATACATTCTATTACATACATAAAAACTGTATATCACAACACATACGCTAAAAAAAACATGGCTATTCCCACTTGTCATTGTTCTCAAGTGTTTTAAATCTCTCTTCCATGGCCACATCCTTCATCCACTTTTCCCTCTCCTCGCACTTCTTCTGTATCAATGCCTTCCCCTTCCCAAGAGCTCCAGCATGGCCCCAAGACTGATCCTGTTGGTTAAGAGTGGGGATCATCATCAACATCAACATCATTAATATCATCAACAACATCAGCATCATTAATATCATCCTCAACATCAGCATCATTAATCATCATCATCATCATTCCAACCTCTTTAGTCTAAGAATGGGATAAGGTAGGATCCATGGAGAGGGGGGGGGGGGGAGAGATAAAGGGAGATGTAATCATTTGCATGGCAAGTGAAGTGGGAATTAGGAATATATATAATTAAACTATTCACTCCTACAATGCCATAATTCATTTCCAACCATCAACAGCCATGATGTAAAACTCTTATTCAACTGGGAAAAGACCTTGGAATCCTTTCAATAACGGAGTTCCTTCTTAAGCTGAATAAAATCAGCTCATAATAATGAGAAAAAGGATGCAAGATGTCCTCTGATGGAGTTAACTCTATTACTCCAGTGATGTCATTCTTTTTTTCTTCTACCTCAACATTTTTCTTATAGTGAAGGGCTTTAATAAAGCTATACCTAACCTGTCCAGTTTGAAAAATGTCTCCTAAAATGGGTTAAACTATCAGGTGAAGACAAGAATAATATACAAAAGAGGACATCATCGTGCAAGGGCTAAAAGGTCTACACCTTAGGATGAGTCTTTGTTATATACATATGGCATACATACTTACAATACAAAATATAGTACCTCAGGCCTCTACAGATAAAGAGAGAGTGTGTGAGATTAGCTGTATGTAACTATGATCATTATAAACAAATTAACTTCTCCAAATGTATAAAAGCATAAAATAGAAAGACAATTTTCCCTGACTGGGATAAAATAACTAAAATTTACAGGACCTAACTTGGAAAGATAGAGGAGTATGAGTGACTAGTATGTGCATTCAGTATGGAAGAAAATATCTCACTCTACAAGTGACAAAACCACATCTGAACTATTATACCAAACTACAGCAAGAACAGTAGGATGGGGTTGCCTTGGACCGTACTACTACCTGTAATGGAAAGATCCATCCATCCATCCATCATCCAATCCTACATTGCCCCAAGAGGAGCGTAGGAGCCTGGGGCTAGGCAGTTGGTCTCGACATTTAAGATGAGAGTGACCAGCCTCACTCATCCCTGAGTGGCATTACATGAGCAATCAACCCCAACGACCCTTGGATATAAACCTTCACCGGCTCAATCCAACTGGAGCGCAATAATTACCCACTAAACCACCAGGTGCCAAAATTTGGTTGTATGGTTACCACCCAGCGTAGTAAATGGTTTCCTGGTGTACAGGAAACCATTTGGCTTGTCACTCAGTGTAGAGTTACCCACAGGCAGAAGGAAAAGGAAAGAATGAAGGAAAGAAAGACAGAAGAGGGAGTGTAAAGTCATCCGTAGGCAGAAGGACAAGGAAAGAATGAAGGACAGAAAGACAGAAGAGGATGGAGGGAAAGAAAGATGGAAGAGAGGAAAGGACAGACACCCGAGAGCAGCAATACATCGAGTGAGTGGATGGTGAGCGCCCCCACCTAAAGATATTTGTATAAAATCTGAAAAACGCTGGAATTAAAAAATAATATCTGTTAATGAAACGTGTAGTAGTTGCCCCTTTAAAACTACTGTTTAGGTAAATGCAGTATTTTGACATGCCAGGGAAAAAAGTAGCATTTTTTTACAGACCATCACATAAAGGTGATGTCCATACAGACCATGATGCACCTTAAAATAATATTCAGCCAACACAGGCACATAAATCAATGAATATGTGTCCTACATTTGCCATGTCAATTTCTTGTGGGACAGAAAGAAAATATCAGACTGGAGAATCATGTTTCTAAATCATATTCCTGGGCATTTATGAATGCTGAATTGAGAAAGTGAGAAGGGAAATTTTACTCTCCAGGTGAATCTTTTGGTTGCTCAACTGGCAGGTCTTGGGAGAATTCCTTTCACATTATTGTCTGTGATTACTCCCTACTCTGCAAGGGATGGGAATACAAAGGTGTCCTTTCCCCGACCTACTGCTGAACCTAAGATACATTTTCAATCACAACAGACTTTTCTTTTGCCCACGTCATAGTCAATTTTCTTACATTTTCATTATTTTTTTCTTTCTTTGAGATTTATTATCTGTCAAAGCACATGACTTACCTCTCTTCCTTTCATCAATACATTTTAATTGGGTGTTTTAGTGCACTACATTTGCTATATTTAAATATGATTACATATGATTATATATGTGTTGTCCCAGATGAATGGCTGAAGAGTGTAAATGTAAATGTGTACAAGGGAAGGGATGATGCCCTGGAAAGAGGCAATTATAGAGGTATAAAGCTTTTAGATCAGATAACGAAAGTAATAGAGAGAGTTTTAGAAGGTTTGATTAGAAAAAGAGTGAATACTGATGACATGCAATTTGGGTTTATGCCATGCAGGGGAACCACAGATTCCATATTCATTGTTCAACAGCTTCAGGAAAAATATATACAACAGAAATGGGAACTGTACATTGCTTTTGTTGATTTGGGGAAGGCCTTTGACAGAGTTCCAAGAGATGTAGTGAAGTGGGCAATGAGAAAGCTTGGGACTGAGGAGTTGCTGGTTAGGGTGGTTATGGCCATGTATGTGGGTGCTTGCACCCAGGTAGGAGTGAATGGAGATTTGAGTGATAAGTTTTCCGTGAATGTTGGTGTGCATCAGGGGTCAGTTTTGAGTCCTTTGTTGTTTATCATGGTACCTGAAGCCCTTTCACGTGACTTCAGAAATGGACTCCCATGAGAGATGTTGTATGTTGATGATTAGGTGTGACTGTAGAGAATGAAAGGGAGGCAGAGGAATGGTTTAGGAAGTGGAGAGATGGTATGGGGCACAAGGGCTTAAGTGTAAATGCAGATAAAACAAAAGTGATGTTATCTAGGGTTGATGATGGTACTGTCAATGACGAGGGAGAGTAGCCATGTGCAGTTTGCCACAAGGGCGTGGGAAGTAATTCCATTTTGTGCAGTGTTTGTGATAAATGGGTGCACAAGAGACACAGTGGTATCAGAGGTAGACTGCGAGATAATGCTGATTTTATGTGTATGGTATGTCTGGGAGAGCAGATGGAGATTGTCAGACTTGAAAGGATTGAACTTGCTGGAGAATCTCTTGAGTGTGTGGAAGAGTTTTGTTATCTGGGAGACATGTTGTGTGCTGGAGGTGGGAATGGAACTAGCTCTGTGGCTTGGGTGAGAAGTGGTTGGAAGAAGTTCAGGGAGCTCTTGCCTCTCCTGACATTGAGAGGACTCTCCCTACGTGTTAAGGGGTCTTTGTATGCAGCATGTGTTAAGAGTGTAATGCTGTATGGTAGTGAGACCTGGCCAGTCAATTCCTGAGCCAAGTCAATTCCACACTACCATACTGTAAGTCTAACTTGCATTATCAAACCAGCAAACTCTTGCAAGGTGTGACTAAACATTCTAGGCTTGACCTTCGTGTTGTGATGAGGAGCAATAGACTGAGATGGTCTGAGCATGTTGAGAGAATAGAGGATGACAACTGGGTGTGAAGGGTGGTAACTGTGAATGTCAGGGGTAAGGTTGTGAGAGACAGATCGAAAATGCCCTGCGAAGAGGTCATAGAGACCTCAGGAATATGGGACTGAATAGGGAGGCTGCCAAAGATCGACCAGGGTGGAGAGCTGTCATTAGGTGACTGAGGACAACTCATACAAGCATACCGGAACCTCTATAAACAATACAGTATTTTGAATGATACAACTGACAAGAAAAGAAGACACTGAAATTATTCTTTCAAAAAGGTCATCTTGAATTATTACCGGTATATGTAAATCAGGACCATCCCCCATCTGAGGGTTCTCAGCAGGGAGAAACATGTTGGAGGAGTGGATGATAATGAAACCACCCACCATATCTACCGTATATACATACGGGTATATAAAGCACTGAACCAAACATAACCCACCCTAACTTAACCCATGCCAACTCATCACTACCTAATATAATCTAACACCAAAGAACTAACCAGCGTGAGGTAAGGGTGTCGCAAGTAGAACATATTCTGCTCCTCCAGCTGTAGCCTCTTCATTGTTCCACGAACTGTAACTTCATCCACCTTGGGTACTATCCGGTCCTTTCTGTAAAGCATAAAACTTTCATTAAACACTAGAAGCCAGGTGACATCCTGTTTAGTTTTATGTTATTCAACTTGGGAAATGATGTTAAAGAGCACTGTGATGTTGATGTGGATGTGGCTGAAAGTGTAGAATTATTATGAGATGGTTTAGCCAAGTGGAGAGGCTAGAGAATGACAGACTGACTAGAAAAGCATATGCGAGTAATGTGGAGGAGAGAAGGAGGGGGAGGCCAAGAATGATGTGGAGGAATGGAGTGGAGATATATGAGAGAGAGTGTGTGTGAGTTGGAGGGAGGGCAACCAAATGGTAAAGGATAGAGCTATGTGAAGATGATCTGTCTGTGGCTATCCCTTACAGGATTAAAGCATCTAGTGACAGATAGACAGACAGACAGACGGGAAAGGGTTCTTGTACTGAAGGGTTTGTTGTTGTTTTTGTGGGTCAAGGTTCATCTGAAACATGAACCCACTGGTTGCAGGCTGAATCTGCTACTCTGCACTCTCCTTTTGTGGGACATGGAGGGAGCTGAGGGATACTTGTATGGCCAGTCGGTGGAGCCACACAGTTACAGTACACTACAATGAAACAGTCAATATATATTTCCTTTACAGGCTTCTCTTTCTGTTGTTTTCTCTTTTTCACCAGCTTGTTTTTGTCTGTGTGAGTTTATTTGATGTTGCAAGTTGTCAGATGCATGTTTTTAGACATTACTCTAGCCTCATCTAACTAAACCAAAAAAGATTATCTATCTACCTATCTATTTATCTATTGCAAAACACCCTAATCCTGTAAGGGGTGGCCACAAACAAATTGCCTCCATGTCACCCTGTCCCCTGCCCTGCCCCCAGCTCACACCCCTCTCTCTCATTTACCGGTACCTCTCCACTCCATCCCTCCATGTCATCCTTGGCCTCCCCCTCCCTCTCCCCTTCTCCACCTCACTCATATACACTCTCCTCATTAGTCTCTCGCTCTCCATTCTCTCCACACAGCCAAACCTCCTCAATGTATTTTTACTAACACTTTCTATCACATCTGCAACACCACCACAACGCTCCTTCCTTTTCTCATTTGTCAGCCTGTCTCTCCATGTAACTGCACATGATCCTCTCAAGTAACTCATTTCCACTGTTCTCACTCTTGACTTGTATCCTTCCAACAAGGGCCAAGCTTCACTTCCATACATTAGAGTTGGTATCACAATAATTTCAGACAGCGACTTTTTTACTTCAATGCTCACTTCCCTATTTCTTATCACTGCTTTCAAAGAACCACCAACCTTTCTTCTTTGTTATACACTTTCAAGCACTTCATCCTCCAAACTTCCATCCTTAGTCATCACACCACTCAAGTACTTACATGCACTCACATTTTCCATTTCCTCCTCATCCAATCTCACTGTACATTCAATGACTTCATTTCTCTCGTTCCCTACATTCACCTTTAGATTCCGTTTCTTACACACTCTCCCAGTCTCATCCACTAAGCCTTGCAGCTCCCCTTCATCTTCACAGTATCATCAGCAAACAACAGCACAGGGAGTTTCCAAACACTGCCCTCTCTCATTAAGGCCGATCCAATATCCACTGCCCTACCTTTTATCTCATTTATAACCCCATCCATATACAGACTGAACAACCATAGAGACATGACACATCCCTGTTTCGATCCAACCTTCAAGTAGAAAAATTCATTCAGTTCACCATCCACACGCACTGCAGCCTTAGCACCCTCGTACAAATTCTTCACGGCATTCAACAACTTCCCATTTACTCCATATATTCTTGATACTTTCCACAATCCTTGTCTATCCAACTTGTCATATTCTCCAAATCTATGAAGACTGCATTCAATTTCTTTCCCTTCTCTAGAAATTTTTCCACTAAAGACCTAAGAATGAATATCTGATCTACACAGCCTTTTCCCTTTCTAAAACCTCCCTGTTCTTCTCCAACTAATTAATTTGTTACTTCCCTAACTCTGTCAATAAGTATCCTGCCATATACTTTTCCTATTACACTAAGAAGGCAAATGCCCTTATGATTAACAAACTTCTTTTTCCCCTTCTCCTTTGTACAGGGGAATAATTATACCTGACTTCCAATTCCAAGTGGTGGATGGGGACGCACATCATCCACTCAATGTAGGGATGCCTTATGATCTCTACACTGAGCGACAAGCCAAATGGTTTCCTGTACCCAGGAAACCATTTACTACGCTGGGTGGTAACCATATAACTGGGGTTTTTGGCGGGGTGAAGTGTCCCCCAGATTCCCCTATCCAAAATCACTTAATCAGGGCAGTTGTTTCAGTGAGCCTCGGAGGGCCAAATAACTGCCCAGGGCCCCAGCCAAATGGGCAGATTCACATGGCCATGTGGGATGCGAGAGGTGTGAATGAGGTGAGCAGAGCAAGAGGGTGGAAGTGGTGAATGTGTTCAAGAGTGCGAGATATGCCATGATGGCACTGTGTGAAACAAAGATGAAAGGGTGTGAAGTGGTGCAGTGGGTGTGTGTGAAATGTGTAATATCCAGCATGAAAGGGCGAGGATGATGCAAGGAAGGAGTTGCTTTGTTAATGAATGAGGTGTGGCAGAGTGGAATGAGAGACTACTGAACATATGTGTCAGCTCGAGGTGTATGTATGTCGAGTTCAAGTATGAGAAGGTGAAAGTGGCGATTGTTGCATTTGCACCATGTGAGGACAGGAGTGAGAGAGAGAAAGACAGGTTTTGGGATGAGCTGGATGAAGCAGTGGGAGAAATGCCTAGGAGCTATAAAGTGATAGTAATGGGCGATATGAACGGGAGTAGCCACTGGTCCTGAGGATAACATAATGGGTTGTAATGGAGTACCAGGAGATAATGAAAATGGGAAATGACTGAAGGATATGTGTCAGGAGAGGAGGTTGTGCATTTGTAACTCATATTTCAAACACAAAGATGCACATAAATATTCATGGTATAAAGGGAACGGGGATTGTGTTGAAACAAGCCTGACTGATTACATGCTTGTAGAGAGGTCGATGCTGGGAATCATTGCTGATATGAGGACCGTGAGAGGACAATGTGGAGGTCTGTCAGATCACATGACTGTGGTATGCAAGATAAACCTGAAAGGAGTGAGGTGGAACAGGAGAGAGAGGAGCAGTCAGAGAGAAAGCCTGAAAGTTGAGAAGCGGAGGATCAAAGAAATGGCAGAGGAGTACAGGACCAAAGTAGGGGAGGAGATAGAATAAGTGAATTGGAATGAAATGGATATGGACAGCCTGTGAAATGCATATGGGGACTGCTTTTTTAGAAATGCTAAAACGGTGTGTGGTGTGGCAAGAGTAACAACAAAGAAGAAAGGTATGGCATGGGGCGATGATGAAGGTAAGAGAGCAGTGGAGGAAAAGAGGAAGAAGTGGCTAAAGTGGTTACAGGACAGGGGTTCAGTTGAAATAAGACTGAATATACCGAAAGCAAGAGACACGTAAAGAGACTAGTGATGAGGAAAAAGGAGGAGGTAAATGAGGATCTAGGAAGAAAAATGAATGCAAACTACCCTGAAAATAGGAAGCTATTCTGGAAAGAGGTGTGGAAATGCAGAAATGAAAGCGAAAAGAAATGTGATGGTGTGAAGGATGTAGATGGTAGATTATTAGCCCATGGGGATGAAGTAAGGACCAGATGGAAATAAGATTTGGAAAACCTGATGAATGGGAAAAGAGAGAGCACAGTGGCTGTAAACATGATTGGTTTTGGGGGTGTGCAGAGAAGGAATGCAGTGCCAGGAGACGTGACACTTGCACAGGTGAAGAGTGCTATGAAGCTGCTGAAAGATGAGAAAGCAGCTGGGGTTGAGGTGTATCCAGAGATGATTAAGTGTAGTGGAGAGAGTGGAATGAAGTGTATTTTTTCTAGTAGTTTTTGATGAGATCTGATTGACTGTGAACTTCATTTTTTCTGGAAATGCTTCATTTTGCCTCTGTTCTAATCATGAACTTTGACTGGATAAGGAGGCAAAATGAAGCATTTTCGACAGAAAATGAAGGCAAAAATAACTCAATTTGCATCAAAAACCACCAGAAAAATATACTGCACAACCTGGGCCATCATATCTCTCAGGTAAGCATTCCACTGCAGCACGTTAGGTTAGGTTAGGTTTGGTTAGTTTAGGTCTGCTTGGTTAGGTTAACCGGTTGTGCAGTATATTTTTCTTGGGGTTTTTTATGTGCCTTGAGTGATTTTTACCTTTGTTTTCTGTCAGTTAGATTAGGTTAGGTTAGGTTTGGTCTGTTTGGTTAGATTAACCGGTTGTGCAGTATATTTTTCTGGTGGTTTTTTATGCGATTTGAATGATTTTAGCCTAAGTTTTCAGTCGGAAAGGCTTTATTTCACCTCCTCATCCAGTCAAAGCTCATGACTGGAAAAAGAGGCAAAATTAAGCATTTCCCTCAAAAATTACGGTCAAAATCACTAAAACCTCATCAAAACTACGGTACCAGGAAAATGTACTGCACAACCTGGGAGTGTGTATTGGCAACTTGTAAAAATTTACCAAACAGACACTCACCCGATCCATATATTACCCTTGGGCATCTTTTTCCGTAATAACAACAAAGTTAATCGCATCTTGTGACTGATCCGGTGGTCGCAGCCTCACAGGTTTGGTCTTCTAAGTACCACCCGGGATATTTGTGTGTGTTTTTTTTTTTTTTTTTTTTTTGATTTGATATGAATCTGACTTGAATATCTATTATTGTAAAAGGTACAGAGCGCTAATACAACAAAAGAAGGTGGTGGGTCCACTGAACTCTACAGTATGGAAAAGCTTTCTCATAGAAGTGCTATGACAAGGTCAGTGAGATATGAGAAAATAAAAGAGGCTGCAAATAATATTTTCTCCACATCGCTTTGTTGTGATGCATCTAATGGCTACTTTCATGAATGAGGTTATTTAAATGAGTAGCGTACGAATGTTTGTGAGTTTTACTACGTGAGTTTAAATATTTGAATGGATCTCGCAGATTATATTTTACACTTGACGACTCAGCAACTGCACGTTTTATTGTATTGTTTGACGACGCTATAAATAAATGATTATTATTATCACAAGAAGACGTTTTTGTGAATGATGCCGTTAACTTTTGGGGACATGGGAACCGAGACAAGTAGTGTCCGACGCTGACTACAGAGATGAAAATTGAAAATTATTTATAGTCTACTGTTAAAGGTCTTGACTGAGCTAATAACGTTACTGTAACAGTTTTTGATTATTACTATGGCCGGTTACGATCGCCGTGGTAGGCAATGTCGATATCCAAATAAAGAAGAACCTGCCATGTGACGCTTGAGGATAAAAGTGTTTATAAAAAAATAGCGTATTTTCATTCATTGGAGTGGTTTTGAGGATATATAAATGACGTACGTCCATACCTTATACATATTCATTAATAATAAAGCTGTGAATGGGGTATGTGATAGGTATTTGTTTACAAACATTGGAATGTAAACAAAAATATCGCCCGACGCTGTTATTTTGTCAGTTCTGATGCATTGTGGGAGTGTGAGGTGCTGGCATTGTGCTCATAAAGGATCTTGGACAATTCTACTATAAACATGTCCCCATGGAACTAAGTTTTTATCCGAAATTATTCGGTTTGGCCCGATTTTTTCGTTTCAACAGCCAATTTATATTGGTTATTAAGCGTTTGGTGTCTGTACGAGCGAAAACAAGAGCATAAACTAGCGATCCAATGAAGAACTTTAAGATTAAGAAGACTTATAAATACAGCCCTCGCAGTAATACTCATAAACATTCCTAAGCATGAGTCGAATATAAGATGGTTATTTGTACAACTGTCTTCATCCATACAGATGCCTAACACTTTTCTGCCGAACGTTGCTAAATGTTAAAGTAAAAATGTGCAACCAAACCCAATGATTACCGAGTTAATTAACAACAGGGAGACTAGTTAAGCTATATACCTGAGTAAGAAGGTTCGTAAATAAGTGTTGGCTGGTATGTTGTTGGTGCGCACGCGGGTTGTATGGTGTCTGGGGTTACCAATTCAGCGCTTTTACCGCTAGGTCATGAGATTGTCACTAACTTTTAGCGACAACCTTTACCTTTTACCCACTAGCAATCTAGCCATATTTCAAAAGCTTGTAAAAATACCTGGCAATATTGTAAAGGTCTCTATACTCTTTTTGCAAATGTCCGGTGATTCCTTTGGTTAGCGGGATTTCTAGCAGTTTTGGGAACGACTTTAGCGATATTTGTAACTTTGGACTTGGCGAATGATCTAGTGGTGTCTGGCCGTGTCGCCATCTTCACCGGCTCGTAGGTTTAACACACGATGTCTGCTCCTGTCAGGGGGCCCGACCAGCATGCTTGGGCCCTGCTAGCCCTCCAGAAATCCGCGCCCACGTCCCCTCACCGCGTGCCCTGGTCGCCGGACAGGAAGGGCACCCCCATCGCCAGGTTGGAAGGCAAAGAATTCGAATACATGGTGCGTCAGAGTCGGGTGGTGATCGGCCGCAACTCGAGCAAGGGCGACGTCGATGTAAACATGGGCCATAATAGCTTTATATCGCGCCGACATATTGAAATCTACTTCGAAACGCAGCATTTTTACATGATCTGCAACGGCAAGAACGGCGTGTTCGTGGACGGTGTGTTTCAGAGGAAGGGCGCGCCACCCCTGCAGCTCCCCAGGCAGTAAGTCCCACCACCTCCCTTGTATATATTGGCATTTATGTCGTAACGCTTTATTTACTGTTATAATTCTATTGATTTTGACAACATATTAAGTGGCATGAGGATAGGAAGATGGTTTTTTCTGGTTATTTATGGACATTTGGTGACATCGTTCTCCAGGCGTTAAATCGCACCACCACCCATGTTTATATAATCTTTTAAATAGTAATGCACTGGCTAACGTTACCTTTTTATTTATTTTGATAATATATCAATGGCATAGGGTAAATACGTTTTTTGTTTTTTGTTTTTTTATGGACAGTGGGTGACAGTTTTGTTGGTCCAGACTCGGTTATTTCACCACCCATGTTTATGTACCGTAGGCATTTAAACGGTAATGTACCAAGCATTAACAACCTGTATGTATTAATGGCATGGGGGCAAATATATAGGTATCAGTGGTTATTTGTTGATATTTGGTGGCATCTTTGTAGCTTCCACACAATACATTCCCCAGTATTATGTTGATTATATTAGCATTTGTATATCATACTGACTAAATGCTACTCTTCTGCATATTTTGGCTACATAATAATGGAAGTAGATTTATGATTTATAATAGTTATTTATATTTGGTGGCAACTTTGCAATTCCCAGGTAACACATTGCGTATAAATGTTGTATATACTCTACAGCATAGCCAACAACATACAGCACTGTAGTATCATACTGATTAACATTACATTTATGCACATTTTAACACATAATGATGACATGGGGGTAAATGTATGTTATTTATGTACATTAATGACATTTTTGCAGCCCCCCAGTCAGTTATTTCACCACCCTTGTTTATATAATATTTCATAGTATGACACAGACTAACATTAATATTACTGTAAGTAAGAACACCACGCCGTATAGAAAAACTGGCGTGGACATTTTACAGGAAAGTTTGAAAGGAGAATAGAGACTATCATAGTGTAACCTGAAAAGAAAAAAATTATGAATTAGTATTGGTTATAAGATTTTCTTTATTCTGTATCCACCCCTTATTTGTCATATGCTTATCTAGCCTATGCTTGAAACTCTCAGTGGAAGAGGCAGCAACTACTTTACTAGGTAGCTTATTCCATTCGTCTACTACTCTATTACCAAACCAATTTCCTTACTGAAACGGAATTTTTCTAGTTTGAAAGCATTATTTCTAGTTCTATCCTGTATGCTCACTTGAAGTACCTTGCTGATATCTCCCTTATTTATACCCTTCATCCACTTAAACACCTTAATTAAGTCTCCCCTTACTTTACGCCTCTCTAGCGAATGCAGACTTAGTCTTTTCAGTCTGTCTTCATATGACAGGTTCCGGACGTCATGTATCATTTTTGTCATTCTTCTCTGTACATTTTCTCTACTGATTGAGCCAGTATAGAAATCTGCACAGTAGTGCTTTCTTCCCGAGTATGCCTTTCCAACGTGTGCGGGCCTTTCTTGTAAACAATCAATCCACATTCCATCATATTTATCACATTTTGGTATATATGAAAAGTTTCTGTGACAAACAGAAATATTAAAAGTACAAAGTTTACTGATGGTTTTGAATTAATCATAATATAACATACCACCTCAACTGACTACAGAGTTCAAGATAGCAGACGACACACGCTACATGTAAACTTCATAGAGAAGAAGGAGACTACCAAGTCGTGGACGTCCACGGTCACCATGGACATCCACAAATGGGTTAGGCGACATTCCACCCGTGGACGTCCGTGACCCTCCCACAGGGGCAAATTTGGACGTCCACGGCCAGTTTGGACGTCCACGAGTCTCCCGTGTGATAGTCCCTTAAGTTTCCACATGCACCTCCTGGTGTAATATGCCTTAAAGGAGGCAGTTACACCCTGGCCCATGGGCTGCAGTAAGGCAGTGGTGTTAGGTGGGAGAAACACCATTTTTACATTCGGGAACACTTCTTCGATGGTTGTCGGGTATTCCAGGGCGTTATCCAGGATGAGCAAACACCTGTTGGCTAGGTTGTTCTTGTTGCAGTACTTCTTCAGGAAGAGCGTGAAGTATTCCGTCAGGTATTCCAGGAACAAGGTCCTCGTCACCCAGCCCTTCTTGTTTGCCTGCGAAACATGAGGGAGGCTATAGAGATTTACGCCGTGCAGGGCCCTTGGGTGTTGGGAGTGGTACACCAGGAGAGGTGTCAGCTGTGCATCCCCTACAGTGTTGCCGCCGAGAAGCAGAGTCAGGCGATCCTCACCATCCAACCTCACTGTACTGTACATTCTGTGACTTCATTCCTCTCAAACACCATAACTTTACTTTTGTTTACATTAACTTTCAGCTTCCTCCTCCTACACACTGTCCCAAATTCATTTACCAAACCTTGCAACTCCCATTCATCTTGACTCAGCAATACTGTATCATCAGCAAACAGCAACACCGAAATCTTCCAAATCTCACCCTCATTCATTAGAGTCACCCCCACATCCACTGCCCTACCCTGCACCTCCTTTACAACCCCATCCATGTACTGTATATATTAAACAGCCATGGACACACCACACAACCCTGTTTCAGTCCCACATTGAGATCAAAGAACATACTCAGCTCACCATCCACTCACACCGTAGCCCTAGCTCCTTCGTACATACTCTTCACAGCATTCAACAATTTCCCATCCACTCCTTATATTCTTAATACCTTCCACATACCTTGCCTCTCCATTCTGTCATAAGCTTTCTCCAAGTCCATGAAGGCAGCATACACTTTCTTTCCCTTCTCTAGATACTTCTCCACTAAACATCTTAGAACAGATATCTGATCTACACACCCTTTTCCCTTCCTAAATCCCCCTTGTTCTTCTCCAACTAGCTCCTTTGTCATATGCCTAACCCTGTCAATGAGTATTCTACCATATATTTTACCAATCACACTAAGAAGGCAAATACCCCTATGGTTACCACATACTTCTCTCTCCCCTTTTCCTTTGTATAAAGGAACAATTATACCTGATTTCCAGTCCTCTGGAACCCTTCCCTCTTCCCAAGCCAATCTACACAACTTCCATATCCACTCCACAACAATCTCACCCCCATACCTCAGCATTGCACCACACACTCCATCAATTCCTGGGGCCTTTCCCAACTTGATCTTCTTCATTGCTTCCACTACTTCCATCCTACTGATCTCTTCCTCCCTCCTCCCATGTCTTCTTCTCCTAGCCATTCCCCAACCACTTATACTCGCACTGCTCTCACTCTCTACATTCAACAAATCCTCAAAGTGCCCCTTCCATCTCCTCAATTTCTCTCTCTTCTTGACTAACATTCTATTATTCCTATCTCTCGCTCCCCTACTATTTCCCCTTTCACACTGCCTTACTTTCTTTACCTCCTTCCAAAACAGTTTCTTATTCTCCCTCCATTTCACACTCTGATTCCTCCCAAACTCTTCATCCACTTTCTTACTCTCCTTCACCAGTCTCTTCACCTCCCTTCTCCTAATGCGAGTATAAGTGGCTGGGGAATGGCTGGGAGAAGGAGGGACGTGAGAAGAGAGGAAGAAATCAATAGGATGGAAGTTGGGGAAGCAATAAAGTTAAAATGGGGAAAGCCCCAGGAATTGGTAGTGTGTGTGGTGAAATGCTGAAGCATGGGGGAGAATTAGTAACAGAATGTATGTGGAAGATGTGCACATTGGCCTGGGAGGAAGGTAGAGTCCTGGAGGATTGGAAGTCAGGTATAATTGTTCCCTTGTACAAAGGAAAAGGGGAAAAAGAAGTGTGTGGCAGTCATAGGGGCATTTGCCTTCTTAATGTAATAGGAAATGTATATGGCAGGATACTTATTGACAGAGTTAGGGAAATAACAGAGGAATTAGTTGGAGAAGAACAGGGAGGATTTAGGAAGGGAAGAGCTTCTGAAGATCAGATATTCATTCTTAGGTCTTTAGTGGAAAAGTTTCTAGATAAGGGAAAGAAGTTGTATGCAGCCTTCATGGATTTGGAGAAAGCATATGACAGGGTGGATAGACAGGGACTGTGGAAAGTACCGGTATTAAGAATATATGGAGTAGATGGGAAGTTGTTGAAGGCAGTGAAGAGTATGTATGAGGGTATTAAGGCTGCAGTGTGAGTGGATGGTGAACTGAGTGAATTTTTCTCTTTGAAGGTTGGATTGAAACAAAGATGTGTCATGTCTCCATGGTTGTTCAGTCTGTATATAGATGGAGTTATAAAAGAGATGCAATGTAAGGCATTAGATGTTGGAGTGGCCCTAGAGAGAGAGGGCAGTGTTTGGAAACTCCTTGTACTGTTGTTTGCAGATGATTCTGTGTTGTTAAGTGAAGATGAAGGGGAGCTGCAAGGCTTAGTGAATGAGTTTGGGAGAGTGTGTAAGAAATGGAATCTAAAGGTGAATGTAGCGAAGAGTAAAGTGGTGGTCTTTGAGAGAAGTAAAGTCAGTGAGTGTACAGTGAGATTGGATGGGAAGTGGAAAATGTGAGTGCATTTAAGTACTTGGGTAGTATGATAATAAGGATGGAAGTTTAGAGGGTGAAGTGCTTGAAAGGGTGCAGCAGGGAAGAAAGGTTGCTGGTTTTTTGAAAGCAATGATAAGAAATAGGGAAGTGAGCATGGAAATAAAAGAGTCGCTGCCTGAAATTATTGTGATACCAACTCTAACGTATGGACATGAAGCTTGGACCTTATTGGAGGGACACAAGTCGAGTTAGAGCAGTGGGACTGAATTATTTGAGAGGAGCATGTGGAGTCACATGGAGAGACAGACTGACAAATGAGGAAGTGAAGGAGCATTGTGGTGTGGATGTGGATGTGATAGGAAGCGTTATGAGGAACACACTGAGGTGGTTAGGCCATGTGGAGAGGATGGAGGGTGAAAGGCTGCTTGAGTGTGTACCACATTGCCATGTCCCTACCCATGCTTGGCTGTAAGCATGCAGGCAAGAAGCGGCACACTGACCTACAAGCGCAAGGGTACTATTTGTTCACCCAGGCAAATGTTGCAACGTGACAGAAATGCTGGGTCCCCGTACATCGTGGGCCTAAGGAATGGCCGAGTTTTCCAGACGACAATGCAGTTTTGACCATTTGGTAAGGGGGCAGATGGCCGTGCGTGGCCAGGAGTTTCTGACCAATCTAGGTGGCCAGGGGGATTTCAATCATTCTTTAGGGGTCTGTACAGCCATTATCTCTCAGCTTGTGGGTTACGCTGTGTCTTCCTTGCACGCTGCCTGAATTTTTCCGGTGATCGGGGTGGCCGGGGGACTTCCACCATTCGATAGGGATCTGTACGGCCGTTCTTGCTCAGCTTGTGGATTACAGTCTATTACCCGCACATGGACAGAGGCTGATGAGCCATGCAACAGGCTTTTTTTTCACTTTGTAGGCTGGCTGACTGCTGAAGCTGGAATTATATGTCCGGTTACGGACATATAATTACTGATACAGTTTTATTAGACCCAAGGCCTTGTGAACGAATGTGGAGCATGATTGGATATGGACCATCCAGTTAATCAGGAATTACAGTATTTAGCTATGGAGTGTAATATTTGAAACCAGTGGAATTAAGGGATCGAGTGAATGGCTGTGCAGGTGGCATTTGCATGCATTCAGGTTATCTTTCCTTTACGGCTCTCTCCTAATGTAGCCCCAGCCTAAACAACCCATGAAGAGTAGCATCACATCTCACATGTGACATTATACCAATAATGATAATACAGTAATAATAATAATAATAATAACAGTGGCAACTAGAGGGGCATTCAGTGGAGCGCATCTCTCCAACAAGGGCAATGTATTTTCCAAACCATTCTTCATGGTGGGTTAGGTTTTCACATCATTTACATGAGTTTCGCAGAGTGTGTTTTCAGGATCCGGAATCTGTAATATGATCTGGATCGGTCCAAAAAGCTCTCGATTGTTCCCTGGGACATGGGCTATATACCCACCAAATTTGGTCCAAATCTCTCATTTAGGTTTTGAGTAATCCTGCTAGCAGCCAAATGAACTAACAAACATCAGCCCCAAAAGTTAATCTATTGTTCCCTAGGACATGGGCTATCTACCTACCATATTTGATTGAAATCTTTCTCTTAGTTTTTGAGTAATCCTGCCAAAAGAGAAACAGACACTGGTGAAAACATACTCTCCTTGTCGGAGAGAATAACAATCTCCTTTCTCTCTCCACAGGTGCACACTCCGGTTTCCCAGCACAAATATAAAGATCCAGTTCCAATCACTGGTTGATGACACAGACCCCCCACCGGCCAGGGTCCCATCGCCCAAGAGAAAAATGCAGCCCCTGAAAATAAACATTCCCGAACAGGATGCCAACTTTGGCTCCCCATTCCCATCACCCACTGGGACTATAAGGTTAGTGATTGTTTATTTTGTGGTTACAGTAACCAACTGTTTCTAGGGGCTTGAATAGTGAGTGTGTGGCCCAGCTCAATAGATGGGCTCTCTCTCTCATATTTGGCCATGGAATTTTTTTTGAGCCACGGGAGCAATCACTCGTCAAAGACAACAGATTTTCAAACTGTCATCAGGTTCGTTGTTAATTTTTGTGGTTATGCATTGTTTTATTGATGTTTAGCATTAATGTGGATAATCCTATCTGTGTTTTGATGTCTCAGTATGGCAGAACAACTGGAAAACAGAGCCAAAATTAGGAGGGGTACTGTACATACAGTAATGTATAGGTCGGGTGTTTTTTGGTTTTATTTATTTACTTATTTTTTTTTTTCATGGTTACATTAGTGTATAGGTTGGGTGTTTTTTGGTTTTCAGTGTTTTTATTTTTTTTCATGGTTTTCTTGGTGTTTAACTACTTTGGATATCCCTGTGTATGTTTTGATGTCTAAATATGGCAGATTGACCTGAAAACAGGGCCAGAGTTAGGAAAGGGTTCTTTATATACAGCAGTTTATAGGTCGGATATTTTTTGGCATATATATATATTTTTTTCATAGTTTTCTTGGTGTTTAGCATTACTTTGGATACTCCTATGTGTGTTTTGATGTCTATATATGGCAGATTGACCTGAAAACAGTGCCAAAATTAGGAGGGGTACCGTATATACAATGGTGTATAGGTAGAGACAGGCTGTGGCACAAAAGAAGAAAGCATATACCTAATGATTGGATGAGAAACAGGGCCATGGAAGAAGCTGAGAGACATAGGAGGGAGTTATATGTAGAGAGGAAGAGAGAGGTGTTATTAGTAAGACAGAGTAAGAAGAGAGTGGATGAGGAATTTAGAAGGAATTTGAATGTGAAGTGGAGGGTATGTAAGAAAATGTTCTGGAAAGAGGTAATGAGAGTTAGACAGGGTGGCAGTGAAGTTAGGCAGGGAGTGAAAGATAAAAATGGTAGATTAATAGTGGAGAAGGGAGAAAAAGTGAGCAGATGGAGAGAACACTTTAAGGAAGTGTTGAACATAGAGAATGAAAGTAATACGAGTATAAGTGACTAGGGAATGGCTGGTAGGAGGGATGTGAGAAGAGAGGAAGAAATCAGTAGGATGGAAGTTGTGAAAACAATGAAGTCAAAATGTGGAAAGCCCCAGGAATTGATGGAGTGTGTGGTGAAATGCTGAAGCATGGGGTAGAGATAGTAGAGTAGTAGAGTGGATATGGAAGATTTGCAGATTGGCCTGGGAGGAAGGTAAAGTCCCGGAGGATTGGAAGTTAGGTATAATTATTCCCTTGTTCAAAGGATAAGGGAGAAAAGAAGTATGTGGTAATCATAGGCGCATCTGTCTTCTTAGTGTAATAGGAAAAGTATATGGTAGGATATTTATTATTTATTGACAGAATTAGGGAAGTAACGGAGGAATTAGTTGGAGAAGAACAGGGAGGTTTTAGGAAGGGAAGAGATTGTGTAGATCAGATATTCATTCTTAGATCTTTAGTGGAAAAATTTCTCGAGATGGGAAAGAAGTTGTATGCTGCGGCCTTCGTGGTTTTGGAGAAAGCATATGACAGGGTGGATAGACAAGGATTGTGGAAAGTATTAAGAATATATGGAGTAGATGGGAAGTTGTTGAATGCTGTGAAGAGTATGTATGATGGTGCTAAGGCTGCAGTGCGTGTAGATGGTGAACTGAGTGAATTTTTCTACTTGAAGGTTGGATTGAATCAGGGATGTGTTGTCTCCATGGTTATTCAGTCTGTATATGGATGGGGTTATAAAAGCGATACAAGATAGGGCTGTGGATGTTGGATTGGCCCTAATGAGAGCGGGCAGTGTTTGGAAACTCCCTGTACTGTTGTTTGCAGATGATACTGTTTTGTTAAGTGAAGACAAAGGGGAGCTGCAAGGCTTGATGGATGTACAGTGAGATGGGATGAAGAGGAAATGGAAAATGTGAGTGAGTTTAAGTACAAGGGTAGTGTGATGAGTAAGGATGAAAGTTTAGAGGGTGAAGTGCTTGAAAGTGTACAACATGGAAGAAAGGTGGCTGGTTACTTGAAAGCAGTGATAAGAAATAGGGAAGTGAGCATGGAAGTGAAGAAGTTACTACATGACAGTATTGTGATACCAATTCTAATATATGGAAATGAAGCATGGACGTTTTGGAGGGACAAAAGTCAAGAGTGAGAGCAGTGGAAATGAGTTATTTGAGTGGAGCATGTGGAGTCACATGGAGAGATAGACTGACCAATGAGGATGTGAAGGAGCATTCGGGTGTGGATGTGGATGTGATAGGAAGCGTTAAGAGAAACACAGTAAGGTGGTTTGGCCATATGGAGAGGATGGAGAGTGAGAGACTGATGAGGAGAGTGTATGGGAGTGAGTTGGAGGAGGGGAGAGGGAGGGGGAGGCCAAGGATGAGATGGAGGGATGGAGTGGAGAGGTATATGAGAGAGGGGGATGTGAGCTGGGAGCAGGACAGTGAAATGGCAGGGGACAGGGTGACAGAGCCGATTTGTTTGTGGCCACCCTTTACGTGATTAGGGCGTCTGGCGATAGATAGAAAAAATAGATAGTATAGGAAGGTGTTTTTTTTGTTTTTTTTTTAATCCTGTGTATGTTTTGATGTCAGAATATGGCAGGATGACCAGAAAACACTGCCAAATAAGGACGAGTACCGTATATACAGTAATATTTAGGTAGGGTGTTTTTTGGTTTTCTGTATTTTTTTGCATGGTTTTCTTGATGTTTGGCATTACTTTGGATATTCCTTTGTGTTTTTTAATGTCTTAGTATGCCTGAATGACCGGAAAATGTTGCCAACTTAAGCATAATACTGTACAAATAGGTTAGGTATAGGTTGGAGGTTGGGTATAGGTAGGGTCTGAGTATGTTAGGGGAATAGTGTTCAGTACTGTAGCTGGATATTGCCACCACCCGGACATGCTTTTGGCCCTGTTATGTCCGGATAAATGAGGGATCACTGTATAGTACTTATAAATACTGTCCTGCTAAAAGATCGGAAATACCAGAAGACCAGCTGCTGAATGAGGCGACTTTTACTGTAATAGTTGACGGTCGATTGTGCGGTAACCATTAGGCCTATGGGACTGAGATTGGCATTTTCAGGTGCGTAAATTCAAGCTCTTCAAATATGCAAGAGAAATAGGAGTATCGATTTTTGTCGTGTGGAACTAAACTGTATTCACTTTAACTGGGTGTAAAATTGACATCCCCCCCATCTCAAATGCTGAGCTGTAACAAAAGATTAATACTAGAATATGGTAAGGTATATCTTGAAAAATTGCTACGATGAAGGTGTAGAGCCATACTATTGTTATACTGTGCTGTTAAGGTATGAGAAAACTGGTACAATATTGTATTGTATCATTCATAAAAGCTTCAGCATGCTTGCATATGTTGTCCTTGGTTACCTAATGGTGGCTCTCCATGCCACTAAATCTCTTGCAACATTCATATTTAGTCCCATATCCCTGAGGTCACACTATGACATTGTCTCAAGTCCTTTTTGGTCCGCCTCTGGCAACCCAGCTCTCAACATTCATACTTTTCACTTTCTGCACCCATTGTCATTCGTCGTCTCAACGTGACCAAACAATAAGACAAAAATATCTTCCAGGTTAAGGTGAATGGTAAGTGCAATATGTAATTACAATTTTCAGGGCTTTTGATGCTGGGTATATGAAAAGATTGCAGTTTGACCAGTGTTTAGTGTTCATTGCTCATGTAATGCTGCCACATTCCAGTATTGTAGGGGTGAGCAACTGGTCACTCTTTTTTAAAAATGTCTCATTGATTTGTATGGCCACTTTGCTCCTGGTGGGGCAGTAATGAATTGGATGGTGGAGAGTTGAATTTTATTACTATTATTATTTAGTGGGATGTGGGGGTGCTCACCATCCACACACTCGATGTAGTTCTGTTCTCGAGTGCCTGCCCTTTTCTGTTCCTTCCTTCTTTCCTTCCTTCCTCCTCTGTCTTTCTTTCCTCCATTCTTTCCTCTTTCTTCTGTCTACGAGTGACTCAACGCTGAGTGAGAAGTCAAATGTTTTCCTGTACACTGGGAAACCATTTGCTATGCTGGGTGGTAACCATATTACCAGATTATGGCACCTAATGGTTTAGTGAGTAATTAGAACGCTCCAATCAGATTGAGACAGTGCAGGTCTATATCCAAGGAGTGGTTGAGGTTTATTGCTCACATAATGCCACTCAGGGATAAGTGAGGCTGGTCACTCTCATCTTAAATGTCAGGACCAACTTGCCTAGCCCCAGGCTCCAACACTCCTCATAGGGCAGCATAGGATTGGATGATGGATGGGTGGATTATTATGATTATTATTATAAATATTATTTTACTGAAAGTGTAATACAATACCATATTGGTAGCTTAACTGTGCTCATTATTATACAAAACAATATCTTAACAATTGCCATGTACACAATTATTATTTGATATCTCATTGGAATTATTGCTATCTGTAGGGAGACATTTTAATCATGGAAGGAGTGGCTACAGATAAATTGCCTGTCACCCTGTCCTCCATCGTCAGGCTGCTCACTCTCCAACTCACACACCTCCTCACTTATACCTCTCCACCATCTCATCTTCAGTCTCCCCTTCTTCCTTTCCTCCACACTTCACTCACACACTTTCTCATAGCAGTTCTCTGTTTCTCCATTCTCATCACAAGACAAAATCATCTCAAAGTACATCTATTGTTTTTTAGCACATTCATATTAAAATAATGTTCCTGCACTTCGTTCTTTGTCTGTCATATCTCTTGACTCACTTCTACTTCATTTCTGCAACTTTCGTTGTCATTTGTCTAACTTGCACTCTGTTGAGCACCACATCTCCTCCTCTAAATCTCACCTTCTTTTCCTTACTGAGACTCAGCTGTCTGAGGCAGCTGACAGCAAACACACAATGACTTATCTTGCTACCGTGTTCCTGAACTCGATTCTCCTGAATTCTCTACACTCAGACTTCGGCTTTCCTGTCATTCTGTGACTAAATATATCTGTGCTGTTTACTTATCCCCTAATTCTACTGACTATCAAAAATTCTTTGACTGTCTTACTTCTACGATGGAACACATTCTATCCATTTCCCCTTTCTTTGAAATCTCCATTCTAGATTTCAGTGTTCACCACCACCTTTGGCTCTCCTCTCCTTTCACTGATCCACCTGGTGAACAAGCCTACATCTTTTCTATCCTTAATGACCTAGACCAGCTTGTACAGCACCCTACCAGTATCCCTGACCACCTTGGAGAGAGCTCCAACATACTTGACCTCTTCCTTACAACTAATCCTTCTTACACTGTTAATCTTTCCTCTCTGTTGGGTTCCTCTTATCACAACCTTAATACCTTAACCTCTCCTATTGCTCTGGTATGGCCTGTGGACCCTCCCAAGAAGTGTTGACTGTGGCACTTTGGAGCTGTGGATTGGGAGGCCCTCAGGCAGTACTTCTTTGATTTTCCATGGAATGATTATTGCTTCCATGGCCGAGAGCCATCTGAGTGTGCCTTGCGCATTACGGAGGTTATTCTCTTGGGCATGGAAGCATACATTCCCTTCTCATATCCTTTGACTAATGCAAGAAAGCCTTGGTTTAATCGCGTTTGTTCTAATGCTGTCCGCAACAAATAGAGGGCCTATGTAAGGTACCAGAGCCAACCCACCCCTGAATCACATCTTTTTTTACATTTCTGCCTGGAATTGTGCTAAGTCTGTTCTTCGTTCTGCTAAAAATAATTTCATCCGTACTAAATGCTGTCAACTCTCCAACTTGAATTCTTCCCGCTCCTTCTGACACCTTGCCTAAAACCTTTCTGACAACTTTACCTCATCATCCTTCCCTCTTTTCTACTCTGATGGTTATGTAGCTATCTCTTCCACAGATAAAACAGATCTTTTCGCTCAGACTTTTTCCTGCAATTCCACCTTAGATGATTCTGGTGCTGTTGCTCCATCACTTCCCCCCTCTGACTTCCTCATGACTGACATTAAAATTTCTTCAGCTGATATATTTTCTGCCATCACAGGCCTCAATACTAGCAAGGCATATGGGCCTGATGGAGTCCCTCCAGTTATCCTCAAGAACTGTGCTCCTGTGCTTATTCCCTGCCTAGGTAAACCCGACAAAATCTTCCACAGTTGTATCAGCTAATGTTTAATAATATTCAGCTTAATCCTGCATTATCCTCAAACATACTTGGGATTTATCTTGGGAAGATCATGTTACATCCCTTGTAAAATCTACTTCCCAATCAGAGGTGGGAGAGTATGCTGTTGATAGTTTTTACATTTTCCTTGTTTATGGATCCTACCTCACTCCATTGTTGGGAAAGAAAGATCAGAATGAGGACGATGTGGTTTCCCTAAATGTGTGAATGATTGTCTGACCCATTTCATTGGATATGCTGTTGATAGTACGTTTTCTTTTTTTCTTGATCCTTCCTCACCCCATCCTTAGGTGGTGAAAAAGGTTGTAATGATAATTCTAGCGGGTACGATACGAAGATGTGGACTAAAGCCCAATTTTATATCGTAATATCTGAAGTATGTGATGGCAACAGAACATATCTACATATCTGACTGTACTGTATGTTGCTTACTACACACTGTAATGCGGGATATGGGCTAACCACATGCATCAGTGAGAAGTGTTCCAAAGATGACTGTTATGTATTAGGGACATGCTTACACTTTTGCCCACCTAATAATGTGCCCCGTAGATCAATAGTTCGTGCATTTTAATTAAGCAGAGATTGTTTTCCATGTGCAGCTTATTTACCGTTGTTCAGTACAGTAGTAAAGTGGTGCAGGTCAGTATCCGTTCCATAGAATTTCTAATGCTAATCTCTTGTTACAGCTCAACATTCAGGATGCAGGGAGAGCAAGTCTCTGCCTGGTTTAAGTGAATATTTGAGTATAGTGGTATAATGGTGAAAATTTGAGACCGAGACAGCCATAGTTTGCGAGCAGTGGCTCAAATCCAAGGGGTTGTTGGAGACTTTTCTGTCATGTGCAGTGCTATCAGGGTCTGTGAACTTTATTCATCCATCCATCCATCATCCAATCCTACGTCTCCCCATGAGGAGCGTAGGAACCCGGGGCTAGGCAAGTTGGTCCTGACATTTAAAACGAGAGTGACCAGCCTCACTTTTCCCTGAGTGGCATTACGTGAGCAATAAACCCCAACCATCCCAGGGATATAAACCTACACTACTTTTTTATTTTTGTATTTTACTAATTTTGAAAGTTTTAAATTTACTAGTTAAACTATTTTTGTCATGGCAATACTTCTTAATTTCAGAACTCGGCAGACATTGCAGTGATTTAGGTAAACTTTTTAACTGTGAATCCAGTGGCATATTTAGTACTAGTAGTAGTGTTGTATTTGTCATTTTATGTGTGTAGGAATCGATATATGTTATCATTAGATCTGACAAGGTGTGAATGTATGCAAACATATGCAGGGATATACCATGAGTGGGCTCGAACCGTAGACTTGCAGCAACCGCATCATGAGTACATGGCCATCGAGGCACCGCATTACTTATAATAGTAGTGGTGGCGGTAGTGGTGGTGGTGGTTTTTGTTGTTGTTGTTGTTGCTGCTGCTGCCGCTGCTGCAAGCCAAAACGCATCAGATTCGGAACCCAGTGAAATAAAGACCAAAGTTCCCCTTTTCTGAAGTCCACCATCCTCATGTTGGGATAGGTAGAGAGCTGAGGTACGTTTGTATAATCAGGTAACTCCATTGTCCTGTTATATTGGTGCCACCACTTGAAGGCATCACCTGCTGCTGCTGGTGATGAAGTGATGCTGAGTATGGTACTTATATACAAAATAGGAGTTACTGGCACGAAGACAGTAGATTAGATAAGGTTGTTTGTATTATGAGAGGGGATTTCTCTCTCTCTCTCTCTCTCTCTCTCTCTCGGTTATGCTTGTTGCTTCTGTTCTGTATTTTTGCCGTAGTGTAAACGTTTGACAAACACTGGGTGGGGACCAACTCTGCACTGGACTGGAAAGAGAGAGGGGGGGGTTAGGTCAGTCTTTTGGAGGATGGAGGGGATGGGGAAAGGAGTAGAGAACCTGCTGCTGTTTATAGGAGGAAAAGAGAGGTGAGGGAATGGAGGTAGGGAAGGGAAGGGAAAACGTGTGCTACATAGGGGAGGAGGGGGGCTTCCTTGGGTAGAGGAGAAACAGGGACGTGAGAGGAGAGGTGGGGGTGTAATGCGTTGGAGGAGAACGTGCAGTGGATCGGGCAGATCGAGAAATGTCTGGTTCTACATTTCTGCGTTATTTCTCTCTTGTCTCCTCTGGATGATATCTTTTATCTTTGTTGTAATAACAGCAACCGATACAAAAGAGTAGTTGATAAAAATAACACCGTTTTACGGCAGCTGTTGGCGATGAAGTCATATATGTGAGAAAAATATGCTCTGATATAAAAACCACTAACATATATATGACTCCAGCACTCAGACGATAGTGGAGGGAGGGGGGCAAGAGGAAAGTGCATGGAGAGAGGAGAGGAAGGAGTTTGTAATGAGGTGATTTGGACATTTGGACACGTGAGAACCCTGAAGGAGTATAGTTCATTCACTTCAATTTGACGCAGGTTTTCATTCTGTTAAGGCCGGTTCACACGAGCTAAATCGCGGCCGTTTTTTTCGCCGATTTGCAGAAAAAAAAAAAGAAGAAATGCCGATTTCGGCATTTCTCCCGGAAAAGTGTTCACACGTACGAGGACTGCAGAGGCAGGAACGCGGCAACAGTGTTTACAAACAAAGATGGACCACCGTACTCGTGCTAGGTGTGCAGCTCTTGCTCTTTGACTGCGTCAAGATGAGCCCTCACGGCCGCGATTTAGCTCGTTTGAACAAGCCTTTACTGTCACTCAGCTTTCCAGTGGCTTAAGGGGCCGTATGCTTAAATTTTCTTAAGCATAAAATCACGTATAAGATTCCTGGTGTATACCTTTAACTCATAGTTAAATTATCATTCATTTATACTCATGGTCATACCAGATACACCCAAACTGGAATGAACGTTAGAGTAAGAGTAATAGTAGTAGCAGTAGTAGTAGTAAACCCACAAGATGTCGTTCCCAGAGCTTTGCCTTGTTCGGTGCTTCCATTTAAATCGGCCCGGCCTCTTCCGATTCCGGCAAAAAAAAGGCCGACATGTCGGTGGTCTCTCCATACCGGCAAAAAAAGCAGCCGGAATTTTTACCGGGGAGCAAAGTCCGGCAAAAAACGGCCGCGCTTTTGCACGTGTGAACCGGCCTTTATAACATATTTCAGCAACTCAGTAGCAGAATAATACAATGCTTCGGCTCTGTATCCGTTGCATAATACTTCTTGAGTAGGACCGTATTTTATGTTACTATCTTGTTAAAGGTCAGGATTCAAGGTGGATAGAAGAAATTTTACGTCTAGTTAAAGTGAACAGAGTCTAGGAGCATTTGTAGTCTCAGGTTCATCAGAAACGTAAACCCAGTGGTCTACTGGGTGAAATTGCCCTTCACCGCCATCCTCCCTTCTGGAGCACGGAGATGAGGGACGTTGCATAACCGGGCAGAGGAGCCACTCGGTTGTATCCGTGTCACCACGTGAAGTATGAGGGGGTATGGCGTGGAGTGTTGCGGGGGAGGAAATGGTGATGAGGTTAGGTAGAGATGCATGTAGGCGGCTTTGTTGTGGTTACGAGAGAGAGAGACGAGTATTAAGGAGGACATTGATTAAGATGGGGTTATTGAGAGCAGTATAGATTGCTGTTGTGGGGAGGATGGGTACGAATATCCCACTGTAGATAGATCGATGGATGGATGGAGATTGGTTGATATATATCTATATATGATATTATTGGTAGTAATTTTGATAAATAGTTATTTAAAAGTGTAAGAGGTAGCTAGTGCTGTTTTAGAGAGAGAGAGAGAGAATTATACAGTATATGCAGTGTATATTATTGGTAGTACTTTTGATAAATAATTATTTAAAAGTGTAAGAGGTAGCTAGTGCTCTTAGAGAGAGAGAGAGAGAGAGAGAGAGAGAGAGATGAAAAGACGGTAATGGTGATTATATGTAACTGTGTTATTGGGAGAGGGAGTGAGGTTGCGTCACTGGCCTTTAAGCCATTGTTTACACACTACCTCACCCGCCGTCCCTCACCTACCCCCCGCCTCCTCACACACAATCTCTCTCTCTCTCTCTCTCTCTCTCTCTCTCTCTCACACATTTGGTGTAGATCTGTCGGTTTAAGACTGAAAGTAATTAGTTGTGATGGTGGAAGCAGCATACTTAAAGATTCTTCAGTTATAAAAGCTTGAGCGTTTTTTTGGTGAAAATTGTATAATTCATTTACTTCAACTTGGCGAAGCTTTTCGTACTTTTGCGGAGGTTTTCGTTCTTTTGTAGTATTCCTTTGGCTTGGTGTCAGAATAAAGACTGCAACGGCTTAGTATCATTTTCATAGCACTTGAGTGCAGCATATTCTGGTGTTAATATCTGTATACATCTCAATATTCAGGATGGAGAGAAAGTAGTTTTACGCCTATTTAAAGTGAGCTGAGTATCGTTTGTGAATAAATGCAGATTGGGTGTTGTGTGGAGTTGGTCTGGTGAAAGTTGTTGCGGCGTATGAGTGAGTGAATGACGCATTAATTGTGTGTGTGTGGGGGGGGGACACTTAAGGGTAGTGAGATACCGCTTTGCCTAGCTACCCTCAACCCTTTAGGGATGTACCACCACCACCCTCATCCTCACCTTCACCCTGCCTCTCCCCCCATTGAGTTTGGTGATGCACTTTATTAGCTTATTCTTGTTATCTGTAAGACGAATGACTTCAGGTTGATACGATATGTAGTGCGTAGGGGTTAGATAGATAAGATAGCCTTCCTTAACCCTCATGAATAAGAGAGAAGACCCTCTCAACCCTACTATGCATACCCCACTCCTCTCACCACAATTCACCAAGCTACACTTACACTTAAAGTTCTGTCTCCACCCTTTCACCTCACTTGACCCTCATTCATACAGTACATCCTATATCCAACCCATCCCCTCACCCCCCTTCCACCTTACCCTCATTTACACGTACATCTTTATAACAGTCATTCCACCCATTCACCCCACACACCTTTGTCACATTCCACATGCCCTGCTGTACTACATGCCATCCTGACCCCACACTATCTCCATCTCACCCCATACGACCCCTTCATTTCACTTCTCCTCACCCCTACACCTTACCAAATACCACATCAACACCATCTCAACTCTACCTTTCCCCACACTGTTTCACACCATTTCCACCTCGCCCTACATCACCTCTTCATCTGATTGCAGATTCACACCACCCATTCATCTGACTCTGCTTTTACGTGTACTTACACCTCTGTCATAAACCCACTCCGTCACTCATTTCTCTTATCTTTAGGTCTGCTTTTATCTAATTTGTCAGCGGTACTGCATTTTCTGTTGCCTCCCTCAGCCTGCGCAATCCGGTCACTTGGTTTTTTCATTTAATTCTTGCTGTCACAACTTTATTCAGCTTTGGAGAGATGTTTTCATACTGGAGGAATTAGATGCCAACTTTCATTTTCCACTTCGCTACGAGACGCCTCCCCGAAGCTGAAGAAAATCGTTCATGGTAGCAAAAACAGTAACAAGAAAACATCAGATTGAATGGGTTAAGAATAAAATTGAGTTCCTTCTCCCCTCCACTCCCATCCTACTCTCAGCCCCACACCAGCCTCCACACACACACATCCATATTTTCTAAAGCTTGTTGACTACCGTTTCTTGGCTTTTTCTAACACAGGTGCTGAATAGGGATGCCTTCACTTGGTGGCCGATATGACTGGGCGGTGAAGCTGTCCGGTTATACAAACGTCCCCCATCCCCTTTCCAATTCCCCTAGAAGAGGATGGTGGACTGGTTAAGAAAGGCAACTTAGACCCGCAGTCCACCGGTTTCATATCCAGTTGAACCTGGGGTTGCAAATACTGATACATCCAGCTGTGGCATTGGCTACATTACTCTTTTTTTTTTTCTTTTTCTTTTTTTTTTTCTTTAATTTCATTCATGTTATTACCTTGAATGACAACGTGTTTTTCTCACAGTCTGCCTTCCTTTAGAAATGCATTTGCCTACTCCACCCCACTCCACCACCACTACATAAATCCACCCACACCACTGCTCCAGTGCACGCCATTCTACCTCACCCCACACCATTACTGTACTTCATTCTCACCTCATGCACACATTTCACCCTCCGCTCCACCCCACAACCACTGCTACACTAATCCACCCACGTCACTTCACTGCACACCACCGTGCCAGTCCATTGTTTCTCTCCACCTCACCCTATCCCACTCATCATACCATGTCACTCTGTTACTTAACATAAGAAGAGGGGATAACTGCAGTAGACCGGTTGGCCTATGCTAGGCAGCTCCTAGAAGAGTAACTGAGCCTCACCCGATTCCACTCCATTAATTCACTCCACCTCGCCCTATCCCACACACCCCATTCTTATGCTCACATTTCAGCATTGCATGACCATTCCCATCTTTGTTTCGATACTCGCCTTGCTTATAGTACTGTCGTTTTGGCTTGTCTCTTGTGGGAAATTTTTACCTTTTCTCACATTGCGTTCATTAACATTTCAAAATTATTATAGTATTATATTTCTCCTCTCTCTCTCTCTCTCTCTCTCTCTCTCTCTCTCTCTCATGTCTGGTATATTTCATGTCATCTATTTCCTATCGATCGCCATCTGTGTACCTATCAACATATTCATGTCCTTGTACGAGTAGACTGCTCACATCGTTTAGACGTGGTTGTGTAGTAAGGAGGAACCGACCCTACTGCGGTTGTATAGTCTTGCTATGACAGCATCTGAAAAACATGCGATGATGTACTCTGTCAGATCTTCCTGTATCGATGCTGGTTATATCCCGCAGTGTGAGGTTTTGACGGATTTCAAATGTATATACAGGTGTTCTATAAGTGACTGTCAAAGCTAGTGATAGTTGAATTTTGAACCATCCATCCATGTGGCCACTCATTCATCCATCCATCTATCCATCCATCCAATGTAAATTTTTTCCACCAGGGGTTTAGGAATCCGGGGCTACTCACGCTTGAGTTTCAAGGCAAGGGTGACCAGCTATAACACCCCCTTCCCCCCGAGTGGCATTATATGAGGAATAAACACCAACTACTCGGATATACCTTTATGATTCCCATTTCATTTAGAGCGCCTGAACCCACTAGACCTTCAGGCGTCTGTAAAACCCCTTACCAGAAAGGGGGATGATGGGGGAGTGGGGTTCAGAGTGACCTTTAAATCCTTCACCTTTGTGCAGCAAGGGGGAGCAAAAAATAAAGCTATATGCGGAGAAAATAAAAATTGCGCAGGGATCTAATGAGAGAGAGAGAGAGAGAATCACATTCTATCCTAATTTTTTCTCAGCATAATCACTTGCATTTCCTTATATTTTTGCCTCCCAGTGTTAGAGGTGGGAGTAAGGGTAACTTGTATTTTATCTTACTTTTCTCTCTCTTGCATAGGCACGTGTATTTGTCTACATTGTCACTTTTTTCCCCCTCGCCCCTAGCTTACTTTGTCGGCCCCATCAGCAAACCGTCATCTACCTGGGAACAACCTTTTAAACTCACCCAGACTTTAGCCTTAATGAACTGACTTTTAAATCCACCCTGACTTCAGCCCGTAGCCTACTATGGTGTCGATTTATGGCCTGGTCACATGGACGTTTATCCGGCGGAATATTGGCGACTTGGGCCGGGAACACCACCTCGGTGAGAAGTCGGCTACAATTATCGAGATTTTGGAGACATGATCTTGCTCGTTTTGTGTCCCGACTTTCAAGGTGTCCTCTGATTCTCCTTGAGGTTGTGGAGAAGTTATTCACGTTCTTTATACTGATAAATTCATTGTGTGCAGTTGTGTAGAGTGGCAGGTGAGTAAGTGCCTTCTAAAACTTTGTAGTTGTGAATGGTGGATGAAGAATACACGAGGTAGAATCAAAGTCTATTCCTGACTGGTTTCGCTGTAAAATGTCTGAGGGATTAGGTGGGAGGGAGGCAAGGTAGGAAAGATGGGAGAGAGGTGGGGGGGAGAGACTGGAAGGCTGGAGAGAAAGTCCGAGTACCGTGGAACCTGTTTGTCTTATGTAGGGGAGGTTGGGGGGGGGGAAGTGCAGACATAAGGGAGGGGGGGAGGACGAAAGAAGCGATTGTGGTGAGAGGGAGAAAGGAGGGGGGTGGTATGAGGTAGATAGGGAAGGGGTGGAAGTAGGGGATGAGGGAGGGGTTGTAAGAACTAGGGAGTGAGAAGGGATGAAGGAGGGAGAGAGGGGTTTAGATGATGATGAAGAAGTTGTAGAAGGGGAGAGGAGAGAAAGGGAAGGGGAAAAAACGCAAAATTAGAGGAAGTAGACATCAGGAAGAGTTTGTAGGAATGTGAGAGGGAAGGAACGACTTTTGAAGGAGAGGGGGTAGGAGGGAGAGAGATTTGGAGGAAAGAGGAGGAAGGAGGTATAGAGAGAAGTACAAAGGAGTTCAAAGGAAAGCAAACAACTACAGACCTATTGGTCCATTTAAGCTGTTTGTTACAGGATAGGTTGTAACTAGCCTAACTATTCGAACGGTCAGAGACAGTGATAGGAAAGCAGGAAAACCTTGACATTAACATGTGTGAAGCTGCGAAAAGAAGAAAGTCTCTGCCATTATAAAGTGAACCAACAATATTAAGCGTTAAGCATGCCAACTCCTATTGTCTTTTTTTGCTGCAGGTCTGTGTCTCCGTCAGTTGCAGCGTTCTTACCTCCGTTAGAGACTGTACTGTGTATGAGAGAGGCTGGTGTGGTAATGAGAACGGGTGTGGGGTATGAGAGAGTTGATGTGGGGGGGGGGGTTAGTGTGGAAGATTGAACTTAACTGTGCGTGTGTGTGTGTGTGTGTGTGTGTGTGTGTGTGTGTGTGTGTGTGTGTGTGTGTGTGAGAGAGAGAGAGAGAGGTGGTGATGATGATAAGAGGATATGCAGTGTGTTATGGGAGGAAAGCTGTCATTTTTACTGCAAGTTTGTCTGTTGATTGTCGGTTGAATCACCTTTACCTTCATTACGGACGCTAGATGTGGCAAGCTGGCGAGTTATGGAAAGATGGGGTAGGGTATGATGTAGGATGTTAGTACACTGTATATGAATGAGAATTAGCTTTTAAGTACATAATCTCTCAGGGCCCGCAAGATCTGTGTGCGCTTGTGTAACCGTCTCGATCCTCCTCCTCCTCCTCCTCCTCCTCTTCGTCCCCTGCGCACCCACTCGCCGTCCGCCAAGACAGCCTGACGCCCCAGTGGTATAATGGGGAAGCAAATGTAAACCACTGTTTGTGTGTGGTTGGGTAGGTGGTGAGATAACTGAGACGACCTCATTTACACGCTCGTGCGCTCGTGTCTAGGGTCTTTTGCCATAGGCACACGCACGCATATTGTGTGTTTTGCTTCTTGTCTTCTCTCTTTTGAACTTCTTTATTTACTGTTCATGCCATGGCAGGGCGGAAAGGGTGAACTACCACCCAGCTCCGGCTCCGGGTTCGAGACCACTAAGTGAATCTTTGTATAGTGGTAGGTGGGGGCGCTCTTTCTTTAAGCATATGTATCTGTGCTTGCTGCCTGCATGTTCTCTATTTGGCAAACACGGTATCTTCTGCAAAAATTTTAGTTTACATGTGCCTGCTGTCTGCTTACTTGTACCTTTCTTGGCACGCATAATTGTGTCTCCGTCTCGCAAGCGCCTTATATATATTTAGTTCATAGTTGTACTCCTTGTTCTCTAGGTTGCATCTCATTTTCTTGCTTGCATCTTATTGCCACGTTTTTCTTTTCTTTTTTTTATTGTACCCCATTTCTTCCTAGCATGCTTATTTTGTTAATGCAAGCACCGTCTTTTCTTGCTGGCACAGATCTGTATGGATCATATTCTATATGTATGTGGTTCTTATGGCAGGGTGGTACGTGTGCTGTGCGCGCGCGCGTGCATGCTAAGAGGAAAGAACCAAAGTCTGGAAGCCTGCAAAATTGTTCCCAAAACAAACGAAAAACCAAGATCCGTTCATTTCGTGATGTCTGGATAAATTGCGCTCAAAACACTGTTGGGTGGTGGTTCTTGTATGTAGGAAAGTGGTTGTGGTTGGTAGGATGGTAGTAGTAGAGTAGTGGTGGTGGTGTGGTCGTAGTTATGGTCGTATTACTGATGGTTGTGTACTGGTGAGAGAGCGATAGCGCATGAGAAACAGCAAGCACGCACTTCCTTTGCTGTTATTCAACGATTCTCGCGGATTTATTGCTCTTATTTTGGTGTACCAGAGAGAGGGAGAGAGAGAGATGCAAAATAAATTGCTAACGAAAAATTGCAGTGAAGTCTGTGCTAAAGAAAACACGACTCCATCAGTCTTATCTGTCTACCTATTTGTTTGTGTTTGTCTGTCGATCCATCCATCTGTTTGTCTGTGTCTACGATATCTAGCTACTGTATATCTACCAGGACATTCCTCTTTGTTGCTAACCATACTTTCACCGTAGCAGACAGTGCTGACAAGCTAAGCAACAGTTTGTGTGTGTGTGTGTGTGTGTGTGTGTGTGTGTGTGTGTGTGTGTGTGTGTGTGTGTGTGTGTGTGTGTGAGAGAGAGAGAGAGAGAGAGATCGTTTTTTGGATGTTCTGTTGGTCAAGTTTTTAGCCCCTTTAAATAACATGAGAATAAAATGGGCCAGAATGTGTTAAATATCAAGGCTAGACTGTGTTGGTACTGGAATTCTTTGGCGATTGATATTGTCCCTTTAACTATATTGATATGGTATTGCCTTTTGACTTTATATTATTATTATTATTATTTATTAATTGGTGGGGCGCTCACCATCCACTCACTCGATGTAGTGCTACTCTCGGGTGCCTGCCCTTTCCTCTCTTTCTTCCATCTTTTTATCCTTCCTCTTCTGTCTCTCTTTCCTTCATTCTTTCCTCTTCCTTCTGCCTGTGGGTAACTCTGTACTGAGTGACCATCCAAATGGTTTCCTGTACACCAGGAAACCATTTACTGCGCTGGGTGGTAACCATATAGCCAAATATGGTGCCTGGTGGTTTAATGGGTAATTAAGGTGCTCCAGTGGGATTGAGCCTGTGTAGAATTATAGCCAAGGGGTAGTTTGGGTTTATTACTCACATAATGCCACTCAGAGATGAGTGAGGCTGGTCACTCTCATCTTAAATGTCAGGACCAACTTGCCTAACCCCGGGTTCCTACGGTCCTCATGGGGCGACATAGAATTGGATGGACTACTGCTACTACTAATACAACAACAGTTTGTAGTACTAGTAGTAAACTATATTGCTATATGTAGATTGTATTAGATAAAAACTTTTGCTTCAGTTAATTCCTTGTATATCTCTTTTCAGGTACGACAGTATTGCTTCTCTTGGCATACAACAAAATTGTAAGTAATAAGGTCTTCAGTTTCAAACACTGATGCCAGCGTTTGTCTCCTAGGTAATGTTTATAAGCATTCACACAAAAAATTTTTCAGTCAGTATGTGTTTTGTATTTTTCTCATGTTTGTCTTTGTTTTTTTTTATTTTTACACACACACACACACACACACACACACACACACACATACAAGTTAGTTTATATTATTGTCATCATTTTTCTGTTTTTGATTGATCTTATATTACCTCCACGTACGAGTATATATACTGTATATACATATTTGACCATTTATTTTATTTTGCCATTATTTGTCTACTTTTCTTTTCAGATCTTTTATGTCCCGCCTATATGTGGATTAATGGGAATGGATAGGATACGGACTAATGTGATTTGTGAAAGATGTGGAGTGAGGGCTTGCATGATGAGTGAATGGAAGCTTGGCCCATTGAATTGGGCAAATTTTGGCAGTCTTGACGTTGCTACCCCTAACACTGTCTCAGGGTGGGAAAGGAGGTCTGGATGATGATGGTGATGGTGATTACATAAGATAACGATTATTTAGTGCTTTTGTTTTCATGTGGTAACATTTGAGTCTTTATGAGAATTTGGTCGAAGACGACTAAAAGGTAGACCAAGGACTGGGTTGGTGGATTTCTTTCTTTCTTCTTCACGTACTTAATTTGTTTTGTAGTACCTGTGCTGTTTGAATTGGGGAGGGGGAGGAGGGGGGAAGAGGAAAGGAGTAAATGAAGATATTTTTGTTTATATAGATGATGTAGTTTCCTAGGTTGTGTATGAGGGTGTATGATAGAAGTGGAAGTGTAGATGGAGGAGGAAGAAAGTAAGAGATTGACTAAGGATGAAATGAGGGTTGTTTGTGGTGGTGAGGAGGAGGAAAAGAAGACGAGGAAGAGGATGAGGAGGTAGAGCAAAGACAAAGTGGAAGGAGGTTTCTTTGTAGTGGTGAGGAGACAGAGAAGAAGAAGAAAAGAAAAAGGAGGAGGAGGAGGAGGTAGACCAAGGACGAAGTGGAGGGAGGGTCAAGTTGATAAGTATAGAAGGGAGGGAGGGGGAGGGTTGTGTGTGGTAAGGAGGAGGAGGAGAAGAAGAAAAGAAGGAAGAGGAGGAGGGGGAGGAGAAGAAAAGGAAAAGGATGAGGAGGAGGAGAAGAGAAAAAAAAAGTCATTGCTGAACAGGGACAGATAATTTTAACAGTACTTTCAGTTTAACCCCCATACCAACTCCATTTTCTTTTTATTTCAACTTAGTTATATAAATGTGGCCACTTAGATACGAGTCTAGTACCCAAAATAGTTACTCATTTTACTTAAGTTACTTGTGGCCATGATCAGGCCTGGTACCTAAAATACATTCTCTTAGTTATATAAGGGTAGTCTTTTAGATGCAGGTCTGACACCTAAAGTAGACTTTCACACAGTATAGTAATGTAAATGTGGCCACTTTAAATGCCTAAAACCTGTACCGGTACTAATTCACGTGGCTATATATGAAGGGCCACATAAAATAGAGACTTACTTAAAAGTACATATTTTAATGAGGTCTGTAATGATGATACTAAAGTGCTTTGTGTAGAGGGATGCATGGTAATGCCTTTCATCTCGTGACTTATTTTGTATTATTTTTGACACCGATAGACGATTTTATGAAGGGTTTAGGGGGCCTTGCTGGGGTTGAAGTGAGAGAGAGATAGAAGATAGGTTAAAAAAAATGAGCAGAGGACCATGGAAAAGGCGGTGAAAGGATAATGTGGAGGAGTACAAGAGAGAGAGAGAACTGTCAGGTGAGGTTGTAGAAGGTTAACTGGTACTGATAAGATTGTTTGTACTATGTTGCCGTCAAACATTGTTATCTTCGCTGTCTTACCCCGTTGCTGTGCTGTCGTGCCATACCCTAGAGAGAGAGAGAGAGAATGTCATCACACTACCTTACCCATTTGTCTCTTTTCCTCGACTATCTTACTGCTTCTCTGTCTTTATACTGTCTTTGTGTAGGAACTAGCAGTGTACCTTCCTTTTTATTGTGGTAGCTCTAGTAGTAATACTAGTAGTAGTAGTAGGAGGAGGAGGAGGATAAGGAGGAGGAGGAGGAGATAATAGATGTAACGGTGATGGTGATTTGTGGTATAGTTTACTTCAGTGGTGTTTCGAAGTGTGGTGCAGTGTATTGGTGTGGCAGGATACGATGTAGTTTGGTGTAGTGTGATGTGGTCTAGCTCAATGTAGTCTGTTGTATATAGTGTATTGGTGTAGCTAGGTATGGTATAGTGTAGTGAAATGGTGGTGTGGCACAGTGCAGCAGGTTTAGTTTAATATAGTAAAATGTTGTGTAATAGAGCTCTGTGGTGTAGTAAGATGTACAGTGTACTGCAGTGTAGTAATTTAATACTGTGATGTGTGTTGTAGTGAAGTTTGGTGTGGTGTAGTAAGGTGTACAATATACTGCAGTGTAGTAATGCAGCACTGTGATTTGTGAGGTAGTGAAGTTTGGTGTGGTGTGTGGTGTAGTTTGTGTACTGTAGGTGGATGGCGCCAGGGTGGTGTGTCGGTGTTGTGATGGTGTGTGTTGTTGTCGTGGTAACCTTGACAAGAATCTGGCAGCCTTGTGTGTGTGTGTGTGTGTGTGTGTGTGTGTGTGTGTGTGTGTGTGTGTGTGTGTGTGTGTGTGTGAAGAATACGTACCAGAAGGTAGCAGACAGGTGCTGCACACACACACACACACACACACACACACACACACACACACACACACACACACACACACACACACACACACACACACGCGTACGTCTATTCCTCCATAGACCCTACATGTCTGCCCCATTCTCTCTCTCTCTCTCTCTCTCTCTCTCTCTCCTCTCCATTCCTTTCCCTTCCCCTCCCCCCCTCTTCTCGTCTCGCCCTCCCTCCTCTTCTCACCATCTCCCCTTTCCCTCCTCTCCCCATCCATTCCTTGTCCCCTCTGACTCCCTTCACAGTACCATGATTAAGTTATTTAAAATGCTTAAATAACACCCACACATAGAAAGCGTCGGAGCTCCCCTTCCTCAGCGATTTATTTTACACATTACTCCTGACTATTCACTCATGTGGGTATTTCTGTTGTTTCAGTTAGGACATAAGCGTGCATCAGTAATTTGTATGACCGCTGCGGTGACCTGTTTTCTCTTAATCTTCCTGCTTCCAGACGATTTTATTCATCTTATGAGAGGCTCCTCGAATTGGGTGGGGTGTATACAGTCGTTATTGATCTCGTAAATTACAAGATTTTTTTTATTTCCCGAGTCATGTCGTCCGGTAGCAGGAAGAATAAGCTAGAAAAAATAAAAGTCGCCGGTTTTAAGGCTTGAAGGTTTGATGCCGAGAATAACTAGCTTAGGAAGAGATATTAGGTAATTCAGAAGCTGCCTGGATATGGAGCGCTCACATTCCTGCATTGATCGCGTTGTTGCTTAGTAATATACGTGTATTTCACTTTTCCCTCCCTTCTCTTTAACGTCCCCTCGTCAGTTTCAGCGCCCCTCATCTCACCTCTTCCCCAACATCCCCATCCTTTCTTCCTAGACCTCCAGTAACTTTAACATTCATCCCTTCTCCACGCTCTGACCTCCTCTTCCTCCTCACTCAAGCCTTCCTTCTCCCCCTCTCCCCCGTTCCCCTCACTCTAACCTCCCCTTCCATCCCCTCACTCTAACCTCCCCTTCCATCCCCTCACTCTGACCACCCCTCCCATCCCCTCACTCTGACCACCCCTCCCATCCCCTCACTCGAACCTCCCATCCCATCCCCTCCCAACCCCTTGCTTTATCCTCCCCTTCCATCAGTCTTAACATCCCCTTACCTCCGCCCCCATCCCTTTGCCTCTCTCTAACCTTCCCTCTCCGCCCCTAACTACATCTCCTCCCCACCCCATCACTCTAACCTCCCTCCGCCCTCGCTAGCCTCCCCTTCACTCACCTCCTCCTCATTCTAACCTCCCATCACTTCCCATCACTTTAACCTCCCCTCCCCTGTCATCAGTCTGCCTCCCTTTCGCTTTCCTTCTCACTCCAACCCAACTCGCCCTCCCCTCCCTGTGCCGTGCGCATTGCCTCCAGATGTGGCGTAATCTGTCTGTCAGTGTGTGTGTGGCTAGTACCGAACATAGCACCAAAGTCTAGAGCTTGCATAGCACCACACACACATCACAAACCTGCCCGCGCGCGTGTCTGATCTGAGGTGTGTGTGTGTGTGTGTGTGTGTGTGTGTGTGTGTGTGTGTGTAATGGTAGGTGCAATCTAAATAGAACATGATATAATTTGCTTTTTATATTGAGAAAATGGGAAGTACGGGTAACATGACATGATTATTTGTTAAAAAAAAAAACGGGTAATAGTGCGGAGATTTAGCGTACGTGTAAGAGAAAAGGATAAAAAATAGGTTTAAGGAATAGAACGGCGCTGGACACAACTGCCGTACGGTACTCAACAACCTTTTACTTCCTCCCACTCCAGCGCGCTCAAGTCGCGTATTTCAACTACGCAGAACACGTGCAGCTGGAGGAGGGAGGCAGTGGTGGGGTACGGGGAGTGTGGAAGGAGGAGAGGGAGAGAATAGTTGGGTAGGCAGGAAGGAGGGAGGGGGGATGTGAGAGGATGGAGGAGGGAGGAATTGGAAGGGGCAGGGGGAGTTGGAGGGGACGAGAGAGAGGGAGTAGTGGGGAGGCGAGGAGGGACGGGGGGAAGAGAGACACAGGGGAAGTACGAATAGATGGTCGGGGGAGAATTAGTACAAGGGGAAGCAGAGTTGGGGAGGGAGGATAGGAGGGGGGTGGCAACAATCACTCTGCTTGAGAGGGAGGGAGGAGGGGGAGATGGAGGGGAGTAAAATGGTGGCAGAATTGAAGGAGGAAGAGGAGGGGAGGGGACCTCGAGGCGAGAGCTGTGGGAGGAAGGAAGGAGAGACGTAAAAGTGGAAGCAAATGGCAAAAGGGGAGGGGAGGGGAGGGGGAGGAGAGAGGTAGGGTGGAGAGGGAACGGAGGAGATTGATCAGAAAGAGAGAGACCTCACAGTCTCAGCTTGATGACCCAACTTTAATACTAACAATAAGACTTAAGTACAAACCACAGAATCATGAGAGAGAGGTAGGAAGACCAGAGGAGTTAGGTAGGGTAGGGTGAGGGAGAGGTTGTATTTACGGCGTAGTTCTGCTGCTGATACGACTCCCGCTTTCTTGCGTCCCTGCGTGGACGAGAACATGACTCTAAGCACGTCACCTTTTAATATGACAACACAACGTCACTTCAAGCTATGACAAAAATATATATAACGTTTACCACATTTACAGCCAAAAATGCCACTGCCAACAGACACGTGAACTCCACTTCCAACACTGACAACAATAGCTCCACCACTTCCAACACTGACAGCAACAACAGTAAACACCACAACGCCTTTCATTGACACCACATTCAATACTAACAACAACAACAGCACCTCACTGTCTTCCTCTACTTTAGGTCTTTGTTGTACCTAATCTTATTGGAAGTTCATTCGTCCCTGAAAGATTATTATTATTATTATTATTATTACTATTATTATTATTATTATTATTATTATTATTATTACTATTATTATTATTATTATTATTATTATTATTATTATATGACAGGGTGGATAGACAAGGATTGTGGAAAATATTAAGAACATAATATGGAGTAGATGGGAAGTTGTTGAATGCCATGAAGAGTACGTATGAGGGTGTTAAGGCTGCAGTGTGTGTAGATATTTAACAGTGAATTTTTCTTTTTGAAGGTTGGATTGAAACAGGGATGTGTCATGTCTCCATGGTTGATCATTCTGTATATGGATGGGGGTTATAAAAGAGATTGAGGGTAAGACATTGGGTGTTGGAGCGGCCCAAATGAGAGAGGGCAGTGTTTGGAAACTTCCAGTACTGTTGTTTGCAGATGATTCTGAAAGGGGAGCTGCAAGGCTTGGTGGATGAATTTGGGAGTGTGTGTAAGAAGCGGAATCTAAAGATAAATGTAGGGAAGAGTAAAATTATGGTCTTCGAGAGAAGTGAAGTCAGTGAATGTGCAGTGAGGATGCATGAGAAGGAAATGGAAAATGTGAATGCGTTTAAGTACTTGGGTAGTGTGATGAGTAAGGATGGAAGTTTAGAGGGTGACGTGCTTGAAAGGATACAACAAGGAAGAAAGGTTGTTGGTTCTTTGAAAGCATTGATAAGAAACGGAAGTGAGCATGGAAGTGAAAAAGTTACTGCATGACAGTATTGTGATACCATCTCTAACGTATGAAAGTGAAGCTTGGACCTTGTTGGACGGACACAAGTCAAGAGTGAGAGCAATGGAAATGAGTTATTTGAGAGGAGCATGTGGAGCCACATGGAGAGACGGACTGACAAATAGGGAAGTGAAGGAGCGTTGTGGTGTGGATGTGGATGTGACAGGAGGCGTTAGGAGAAACACACTGAGGTGGTTTGGCCATGTGGAGAGTATGGAGAGTGAGAGACTGACGAGGAGGATGTATGTGAGTGAGGTGGAGGAGGGGAGAGGGAGGGGGAGGGGGAGGCCAAGGATGAGATGGAGGGATGGAGTGGAGAGGTATATGAGAGAGGGGTGTGTGAGCTGGGAGCAGGACAGTGAAATGGCGGGGGACGGCGACGTGGAGGCGATTTGTTTGTGGCCACCCCAAACGGGATTAAGGCGTCTGGCAATAGACAGATAGATAGATTATTGTTATAATAATAATAATAATTATTATTATTATTATTGTTTTCAGCATGACCACGTTCTTCAGACTTTTCAATACTACCTCCACCACTCCTTATGCGCGCACACACACACACACACACACACACACACACACACACACACACACACACACACACACACACACACACACACACACACGTATCCCTTTAAACCTGGCAACAACTCTTACGCCATTACCTTCGACACCGCCACAGTTTTCCACACTAATGCCACCATTATTTTCTCCCATTAGACATTAGCTCCCTGTCCCTTCTACCCGTATCACCTGCCACCACCACCACCACCAGCATCCTACATTGTCACCACCATACGCTTCTCTAACCCAGCCCAACTCAACCAGACCCAGACCATAATCTAACCTAACCTGACCAAGTTTACCAAACCAAGCAACAACTACTACTAAGCACCTTCTGCGAATGGAGAGAAAATGTAGTAGTAGGGGAAGAGAAAGAGAAAAAGGAAGTAGTAGGGGGAGGGGGAGAGAAAGGGAAGTAGTAAGGGAAGGGAGAGGGGAGGAAGTAGTAGGAGGAGGGGGCGAGAAAGGGGAAGAAAGGGAAGTAGTAGGGGGGGAAGGGGAGGGGAGGGAGAGGGAGAGGGTTAATGGGGACAACCTCATGCGCGCGGAGGGAGGGATGTGTGCAGTGAGAAGGGATGATGTGAGGGGAGGGGAGTGGGGATGGTAGGAGGATGGGAGCTAAAGCTCGAATGCACTGGGGAGGAGAGAATTGGGACGTTTTGTGTGTGTGTGTGTGTGTGTGTGTGTGTGTGTGTGTGTGTGTGTGTGTGTGTGTGTGTGTGAGGAAGAGAGAGAGAGAGAGAGAGAGAGAGAGAGAACATTTAGAGCGGGAAAAGAATGAGAGAGAGAAAAGGGTGAACAGTGGCCGCATTTTAGAAAGAGAGAGAGAGAGAGAGAGAAAGCAGGGGGGGAGGGGTAGTGTGACCTTGAGTAGTGTGGGTGTACAACATTTCCCTCCCTCCCCTTGTACCTTTCTCCCAGCAGCCTTCTCTGCTTTTGTTTGGTCTTTCAGAATCTCTCTCTCTCTCTCTCTCTCTCTCTCTCATACACACACACACACACTAACCCTATACCTTGTCTTCAGCTTTCTAGTCTTCCCTTTCCTTAACTTACCTCTCTCGTAAGCTCATCATCTATTCATATATTTCCTTCTTGTACTCACATTATTTATATCGTCTTTCACGCCTCAGCCCTAGTCATCCTTCCTTCGTCTTGTCCATCTTTCCCTTGCCTTTTCCATCCTTCTTTTCCCTTATACTGTATGATCTGTATACATCTTTATCATTCTACTTGTTATATATGTATGTCTAGGTATCCATCTATCAGGACACTGTAATATTTTAGTGTCCTAACACATCTGTTTGTCTATCTGTGTCGAGGCTACGTAATTACTGGGTATATTCATAAGCTTTCTCCCCAAACGCACCATTCTTAATCTGATGGGCCAGGTTGTTATCATGTATTTTATCAGACAGTTCAAGATTTTCCTCTCTCTCTCTCTCTCTCTCTCTCTCTCTCTCTCTCTCTCTCTCTCTCTCTCTCTCATTGAAGAGTGTGTGTGTGTAAGAGAGGGGTGAGGTAATTCGTTTGTTTCGGGCCGCACAGGAGGAAGGTTGTGGGTTAGGCTTGGGTTAATTCTCTCTCTCTCTCTCTCTCTCTCTCTCTCTCTCTCTCTCTCTCTCTCTCTCTCTCTCTCCTGTTTGTGATTCTTCTTTTTCATTCCGCTTTCTTATTTTAATGATGTTTTATTCTCCATTTTTTTGTCTTTTTACCCTTTATGACATCTGTATCTGCCGTTCCTTCCTCCATTTCTTCCTCCCTCCTTTCCTTTCTCTTCTCTTCTCTTCTCTTCTCGTTTCCCTTCCATTCCCTTCCCTTCACTCCCTCCTTCCTTCCTTCCTTCCTTCCTTTCTGCATTCATGTATTCATTCTTTCCTTCCTTCCTTTTCCTCCCCTCCCTCCTTCCTTCCTTCCTTCCCGCCCTCTCCTAGTCTGACCTTTCCTATCATATTATTTCCTTCCGTGTTTATCCTCGGGCTTCCTTCCCCTCCTAATCTCTGACCCCCATGCTCATTACGAGAGAGACAGACAGACAGACAGACAGAATGGTATTTGGTATGGCTTTAGCTAGAATAGAAAACTAGAATTGTGCCGATATGAGAGGGTTAATGACGGCAGTTTTTGCAGGGGCTCCCAAAGACTTATTTAACCGAATATAATCGTCTGGCTTTAGATGCAGTTAAAAAAAATAAACAGTTGCCCGACCATGAAAGGGCTAATTGTAGTAGTAGTAACTGGAGCTCCGTAGTTCATTCTCGGCTAAGCGAAAAATCTGTTCCTCTCCCTGTCTTTCGCCTTACCACATCTTCTCCCCCCTCCTATGCCCTCACTCCCCTTTTCCATTGTATTTTCGGTATGAGCAGTGAATGGTCTTATTTTCATCCCCACTCCTACCGTCTCCCATTACCAGTCTTCCATTCCCTCCACTACCCTCCACCCTTCTTCCCCCTCGTCCCGTATCCTATCCTCTCTTAATCCATCCCATTACATCCCATCCCCATTCCTCTTCCTGATTTCTTCTCTTCCTCTCCGCTTCCCCTCCCCTCCTTTCCCTTCCCTTCCTCTCTCCTCCTTTCCCTTCCCTTCTCTTCCCCTGTCCTCCCCTGCCCTTCCGTCCCTTCCCTTCCTTCCCTTCCCTTCCCTTCCCTTCCCTTCCCTAACCCTCCCCTCTCCTCTTCTCTTCCTCCCTCTCTCATCTCTCCTCCCCTCTTCCTCCCCCTCTCATCTCCTCTCCATTCCCTCTCTTATCCTTCCCTATCCTATCCCAGTCCAGCCCCTCTCCTCTCCTTTCCTCTCCCGTTGTCCTCCCCACCCTCACATAGCAACACCCCCTCCCTGATATCCGGGTGACTCGCATACCAGGCTTAAAATCCACCCAGATTACCTGTGTGTGTGTGTGTGTGTGTGTGTGTGTGTGTGTGTGTGTGTGTGTGTGTGTGTGTGTGTGTGTGTGTGTTTGTAGTAGGGAGTGGATGTTTGGGGGGAGGGAACTGTGATGGATAGAGTGAGTGAATGTGGAAGCATGTTATTGATGGAGAAAAAAATACCTAAAGTTGAGAGAGAGACAGACAGACAACCGTGTGTTGTGATGCCAGTTAAAACGTTTATCTTGGAAGGAGGAGGAAATGCGTTGTGGAAGTAAAAACATATTGGGATGGAGGCTTGTTATTGTTGTTATATTGGTGATGTGGCGCCAATGTTGATTTAGGATGGGTGTTAATGTGATACAATGGTTGAAGTGACACATTTGTGGTGGTGAAGGTGGTCGTGATGGTGGCGATAATGTTGCTTTAGACTTGGTTTTATGTGATGATGTTGTGTGTGGTAGATGGCTATGTTGTGGAGTTGTGATGACGATGGTGTTGGTAGATTTGTAATCTGTCTATATATTGCCAGACGCCTTAATCCCGTAAGGAGTGGCCACAAACAAATCGCCTCCATGTCGCCCTGGCCCCCACCATTCCACTACCCTCCTCCCAGCTCTCACCCCCCCTCTCTCATATACCTCTCCACTCCATCTCTCCATGGTTTGTCTGACCGAGCAGACACGTTGACCAAATGCAAGCAACTGCTTCTGTGGGGCTGTCTTACTGGTACAGTACTTACACTGTAGGGAACCGGCACCCCCTTGTGGCAGCGTCTCACCAATGTCAGACCAAGGTCCTTCCCCCAGTGAGGTGTATGGACGCCGCAACTGCTTCTCACTACCCAGGGTACACAGTGCCACCACGTGTAGGCTTCTCGTCAGCGCCAGATGCAGTGTTGTAATTTTCTTTCGTGATGATGCAGGTGATGGTGTTGTGATCTTGGGAATGCGCTATGGTAGGTGGGGTTGACTGTCAGATATCGTCAGACCGGGGTTCGAATTGGTTATTAAGCAGGGAAATTTACCCGTTTTTCACAACTGAGTAATCGAATTTAACGCAACCACTTCCAAGTTTTCAAGTTGTAGGAGAGGCCCAGTTTCGTTAGATGAAAACGTAGCAACTATAGTGGGTGTAGTAGGCTAGTAGTAGATGTTAGTGTAGGTGCTATGATGTGTCAGGGATCGCATAATGAGATCCGCTAGTGATGGTGGTATGGGTTGGCCAAGGGTAGGAGGGTAAGGTAAGACAGGGCGTTTGAGAGAGAGAGAGAGAGAGAGATAAGAGCAGAGAAGAATGGTGTGTTGTGATGGCGAGAGAGAGGGGGGGGGGTGCTGGGAAGGGAGAGATAGAGCAGAGAAGAATGTTGTGTTGCGATGGAGAGAGAGGGAGAGAGAGAGGCGAGGTGTTTGTGTTGTTGGAGGAACAGGGAGGGAGGAGGGGATGGAGGGAGGGAGAGGCATTGGTTGGCTGGTCGCATACTGAAATTGGTTTAACATACAGGGTAAGGAGAATAGAGTGACGTCGTAGATATAATGTTTTGGTGTGATGATGATGATGATGATGATAAGAAAGGTTGTTACTGAGTAGAGAGGAAAATGTCACCCCTCACACGTTGTGGTGTGGCGTCGGGTTGATAGATAAATGTAGGTAAATAATACCATGTAGAGAAGATAAGTTGACTTGGTAGGTATATTTCATTGGCTGGTAGGGTGGATGGATGGACGAATGAATGATTGGTTGGATGGGTAAGGATGGTTGACATTAGATAGATGGATGGTTTGGTTTATGGATGGCTGGATGTATGAATGAATGACTGGTTGGGTGGATATATATAGTTAATTGATTGGGTGGGTGGATTAATGATAGTTGGGCGGATGTAAATAGTTATTTGACTGGATGGGTGGATGGTTAGACGACTGGCTGGTTGGATGAATGGTTAGATGGATTATGGTTAGGTGGTTGGATTGCTGGCTGGCTGACTACGACCCCGTCAAAACAAACTGGGGGAAGGCGCCTCTCTGGGAACTCGGCCCAGCTGCTGTGGAGGGAGAGAAAGGTGGAAGGGGGAGAGGGAGGGAGGGAATGTGAGAAGAGGGAGGGGGAGGGAAGGAGAGAATAGGGGGGGATGGGAAGGGAGGAAAGAAAACGGGGAAAGGAAGGAGAGAGGGGAAGAGGAGGAGTAAGGAAGAAGAGAACAGGGGGAGGAAGGTAGGGAAGGAGAGGAGGTGGAGGAAGGGAAGAAGAGAGGATAGGGGGGAGGAGGGAGAACGTGATGGATAAAAGAAAAGGGGAAGGAAGGTAGGGAAGGAGGCGAGGGGGAGGATGAGAAGAGGAGAGGGGGGGAGGGAAGGAGGGAGAACGTGAGAGATAAGAAGAGGAGGAAAGGCGGAGAGGGGGAGGGGGAGACCGAGGTGCGTGTTGTGTTGTGGCAGTGGGTGAATTGGTTGGCAGGCTTCCTCTGTTGCCTCTCCTGTTTTGCAATTAGATAAAAGCTCTTGTGTTTAGCGCGTATTGTGGATGGCATCGGAGGCTTCGTAATACCTATTCATTAGCAGTTTATTTTGCTTATTAATCCGTAATATTTTCTTTCATTAGTTGGCAATAGTGCTCTGCTCCCTCTCAGATGACGTATTCTAGCAGGCATATAAGGCTTCGTAAACACATCTTTCTTAGCGATTTCTTTTTCCTAACAAAACATATCGTTCTGCATCACTGAGAGGGGGGGAGGGGAGGCAGGCACCTGGATGCATAACACATTCCTTAACACGCTTCAGGGATGAGCACAGTGCATCGCTTTTAGAGTAAACAACAGTTTATTTTTGGTAGAAATATGGGTGTATGTAGGAGGCTGAATTTTGAGAGAGAGAGAGAGAGAAAACCATTCGAATCAATACTATTTAACTGGGGTAGAAATATAGGGATGCGTGTAGGTGGGTGAATTTTTGTGATGCAGCCAAAACACTTGCCTCCTCCACCATACCGCGCCGTGTGTTGTAGTTTTGTTGTTTTTGATGTTTTTCCCTGTTGTTGTTGTTGGTGGTGGTGGTGGTGGTGGTGGTGTTTGTGGTTATTCTAGTGTGTGTTGGGACATCTCTAGGAGCAGCCCTGTCCGACTGCTTCTCACTAATTATTTTCGGACACGAGATTCTTCACTCCCGTACACTTGAGCGACTTTCCCCAAACCATATCAGACGACCCTTTCACACCACATACCATACCCATACCATCCTGTCACCAAGTCACTCTCCCTCACCACACCACGCCAAAGGCATTTAAAGTTCCGGTACGTATTACGCTTACATTTTTTGTTGTTGGTGATAATGATGGTATTATTTTGCCACTGTTTTCTGACTGGCTCTTCTTATTGTTTCATTGCGGATGTAGTGCGTGTAGTCAGATGAGAGGCTCGATTTGACTCGTACCAAGGAGACCCCTCCCTACCCGATAGCTAAGGTTCATTGAATTTCACGCAACCACGACTTAGTGTCCATATAGTGGGTGTGATCCAGTTATGTCGTAGGAAAACCGACTTTTTTTTTGGGGGGGGGAGCGTGCGCGCATTTGGGGATCTGTACTGAGTGGCTTTGGAGATTTCGTAGCACCTCTTCCCTGCTGATTTATTTTGCATGTCATAATACCCTCTTGAATGTTATATATACAGAGTATGTGCATATTAAAACAATGAAATAAATCGCTTGGGATGAGGTGTTACGAAGTTTCCTTTGCTAAAATACGGCCCATTGAATGCCTGAAGACCTACAAGTGTACACACAGCTAACTTGGGACACACACACACACACACACACACACACACACACACACACACACACACACACACACACACACACACACACACTGACGTAGGCATTATTAGTAATGTGTTTAGTAAGGCAGTTTTTTTCGGGGGGGGAGCGGGGTGGCAAACATGGGGAACAAGTTATGAGTTCAGAGTTTCTCTCTCTCTCTCTCTCTCTCTCTCTCTCTCTCTCTCTCTCTCTCTCTCTCTCTCTCCACGCGCTAGAGAGAAAGAGAGAAGCAAACCTGGATTAACAATGGCATTATATTGTATACAGTAGTGTGGTGTGGCGGTCAGGTAGCTACATAACCCAGCATTGAATTTACGGTATTGTTGAGATGGGATGAGATAGGAGTTTCAATAAAATGTCGTAGGTACCTTGGATGAACTAAGGATTTGGCGCATTTATTATACAGTAGGTCTTTCACCTTAGCCTGGGCTAGGTATTCGTCCGTTTGTGGCACGTTTCACGTAGATCAGACAGAAAAAAAAAAATCCACAGCACTTCTTGCCTAGCATCGTAGTCTAGTATTAATCTATTATTATAACCGGGTATTAAGATGGAGCAATGGAAGCTTTAGGTCCAGTTAGGATGAAAAGGGTGTAGTAGTGTTCTAGCGGTGTTGGGAGTTAGTACGGAACTCGGCAGTGCAGTTATCATTTCAGTTTGAGGCCAGTGAGGGAAGGGGGGAGACTTGATAAGTTAGAAATGATGAGCCAGTCTTGAACCCTGACATTGCGTGTTAGGTAGGCTTAGTATTGTTGGGGTGGCGTAGTGTGCGTGGGCAGGTAGTTACGTAGGCAGGTAGTTGCCTAACAGCTGTGGTGTTACTGTATTAGTGGTCGAATGAAGGACTTGGGTATTTTTGTTTGGGCCACCTCGGATGAACTCCGGATTGGACAGTAGATGAAGTTTTTTCGTGGTGTGTTAGTGAATCAAAGTATGTAGTTCCGTTTTATAGCAATGGATTTATCGAATGAATGTTTGGATTATTATTATTATTATTATTTCTTAATGGGACGGTGGTTGAACTGAGGGAGTGGGCAGCAGATTAAATGTTCTAGTTGTGTGGTGTGTTGGTGAATTAGTTACATATTATAGCCAGTGGATCAGGTACATATAGTAGAGCGATGTGTGTGTTACAGCTCTGGATTTACCGCATGGTCATGGGGATGTAAAATTTCCTTGTTGTTAAATGATGAACCCAAGACGAACTCGGGGATTGGGCAGCTTGAAGTTCTAAGGGCACGGTACGTTAAGTATTACTGTGCACAACTCAGTCTTGCGTTTATCCAATGGGGGTATGTTGAGGTAGGCTGAGAGTTCATGTGTTTTATCTCGGCCAACCTTGAACGAACTGAAGGCTTGGTCAACAGGTAGTGTTCTGGCTGTGTCGTGTATTGGTTGGTCAGGTATATAATTTAACAGTAGTTTGATCGCAAAAATGTGAGGATGGGAGGAGGGGTTGCTAAAGTTTTAGAATCGACCACCATAAATACCAGGGTCAGGGCAATAGATGAATAGTGTTCTAGTGGTGTGGTGTTTTGCTGGGGTGTCTTACACATAGTTCATGTACATAACAGTTTGTTATATTGTTGTAGGGATGACGAGATGGGCCGAGTTTGTTTTAAACTCATAACCACCTTGGAAGAACTCTTGGTCATCAGATAAGTAGTATTCTAGTGGTGTGGTGTGTTGGTGGGGCGGGTCATGTACATAACTCAGCAGTGGTGTGCACAGGACACGCCGCCTTAAAGCTGTCAGGGGACAAACACGAGCTAGCAAGGTGGCTGGAGGGAGATGGTGGGGGGACGCATGCGTAGTGCGCGTCGTCTCGCCCGCCGCCGCCATCCCGCCAACACAACGCTTTAGTGCACGATAATTCAAGCTTACTCTCCTCCCCCCCCTTACGCCAGTGTCTTCAGGTATCATTAAATCTTTCCTCCATCACCAGTTTCAAGTAGTCGTCTTAGAATGTTCCCTCTAGCATGCGTGACTGTTGTATCCCGGGGTTGAAATATATGTAATGAGTTGGCATCCATCTTTGTAAACAGAGTCCCAAGGTCAATACTGGATGCGCGCGAACCTGGCCATCTTCTCAAATATTTATGTTATGCTCCTATAACACTGGTATTTACAGATACTCTGGAATAACTAAATTGTGTTTGTTGTTGAGGACTTTAACTATTCTGATGCCTGGAATGTGAATATAGGATGGATATACTATTATTTCGCGGGGTTTTGTGGAGGGAAAGGATGGCGTAATATTGGGACGCCGAGCGGTGGAAGGTGTAGGTTAGGTAGTAGGCGAACGGTTGTAGGTTGTAAATTTCTACTCCAATTCTCCCACCATTCATGTTTTGATATTTAGGTGGGGACGAAGCCGTGTTGATGTTTACTTTTATCTTAGGTTTTAGTATTCTTGTTCGATATTATGTATGAGGCTGGAAAAGTCATGGTAGGCTAGCATTTACCGAACTGTTCTGGGTTGTAGCTTTCTTAAGTCTCCCACCATTCATGTTAAGGTATTTTGACGGGGACGAATTGTGTGTGTGTGTGTGTGTGTGTGTGTGTGTGTGTGTGTGTGTGTGTGTGTGTGTGTGTGTGTGTTAAAATAGGTGTAAGCGAATGGGTGTAGGTTGTAGGACTTTGTTCTTTACTATCGCTCATATTTATATTTTATGTTGGGACGGACTGTTGTGTTGACTTTTATGTGATTGTGATATTCTTGTTTGGCGTTTTATACTTGGAGACTGGTATATATTTTCGATAACAAGCCATTGTAATCACGTTTTCTCTCATGATTCCGGGGGCTTGAATAGTGATTGAGTGAAGGTGTGGCTCACTTAATTGCACAGAATTAAGTTACTCTCTTTCTTGCTCTCTGGACTCTTTTCATCCTGTCCGTAGGTGGGAAAAGATGTATGAGTGATGATGTTTTTTGGTGTTCTGCCTGTTTTAAATTTAGATTCTTGTAGATTTCCATGCTGTCCGGATCCAACCCCTGACCCCATCCATTGGTGGGTAAAAGACGTCTGGATGATGATGGAGGAGGAAGGTGGTGATGTATTTGTGTATTTCATTGTGATTTCTGCTGTGCTCTATTTAAGGAGATAAGGAGAGTGTAACTTAAACGCTGTGTACTACCTGTGCCAGTTGCGTTGCGTTTTATAGTGGGTCATGTGTTGCCAAACAGTGTGGTACGGAGTAGGTTTGTTACGCAACATTGCACTCTCTCTCTCTCTGGTTATTTTTCAATCATGACCTCGGACCGTGGGATTGTTGAGTAGGTTATTGAGGGAGAGAGAGTCAGTGTGTGGAGGATGAAGTGCATGTGTGTGTGTGTGTGTGTGTGTGTGTGTGTGTGTGTGTGTGTACGGCATGTAGGTTGTACTGCTGCAGGTGACCGCGACGAGACATTGGTAATGAGAGCAATAAGTTCACCTTGCTTACCTTCCTTCCTACTTATCAACCCACCGTTCCACCCTCCACCCACCCACCCACTTTCCTTCTTTCTTTCCTCCCTGTTTACCTACCTACTTAACAACCCACGCACCCACCTCCCTCCTGCCTTTCCTCCATGCTTACCAACCTATTTACCTATTTAGCTCACTATGCACCCTCCCTCCCTACCTGGTGATACCTGTTTACGTACCTGCCTGTCTACCTCCATCTCCCCCTACTTCCTTCCTCACCACTATCTCCCCCTTCATACCTACTCCCTACTTCCTTCCTTCTCCCTCCCTACTTACCTCCATCTCCCCCTACTTCCTTCCTCACCACTATCTCCCCCTTCATACCTACTCCCTACTTCCTTCCTTCTCCCTCCCTACTTACCTCCATCTCCCCCTCCCTCCGCACCTCCGTCTCTCTCACCCTAGCCAGACCCCATGTTAAAGGTGAGGGCCCGCCGCTTGCACTCCCTGCTTTCTGCTTGCTTGCTTGCTTTGCCTGCTTGTTTCCTTGCATTTCATTTGTTTCTTGTCCTTTTGCTTATTCCTTGCATCTTTCTACTTGCTTGTTATTTTGTTTGTTTACTACTGTCTTCAGTTTTGCTTTCATTTTCCTGTTTGTTCCGTGCTTTAATTTGTTTTTGCATGCATGTTTTTTTTTCTTGTTACCATTATCGTTTTCTACCAGCATTTTTCCTCGTTCAAGCCTTTCCTTTATCCTTGCATTACTTCTGCTTGTTAGGTTGCATTTCATCCTTTGCTTATTGCTACGTTCTGCTTACGTTTCTCTTTTTTTTGTTCTTTTTTTTTCATGCTGGCCTCTTTGTCCTATGCCTTTTATTACCTTGTTTTGTGGTTGCTTTTGTCTCTAGTCCTCATGCTTTTCCCATACATTTTTCCCTCTTCTTCCTTGCAAGTTATCTGCGTGCTAGTGCCTTCATTTCTGCCGGCATTTTCCTTGTTCTATTCCTTGCTTTTTCTTTCCATTTGTTCTTCTGTCTGCTTATTTTTTATTATATTTATTTTTTTTTACTTTGCTCACCATTTCCGCCGCGAACTGTTAACGTGTTTTATGCTTTTCGCCTCGTTTCTCTAGTCACCATGATGTCTTGCATTTCTTCATGTTTTAGTCCCCTTACCTTCTGCTTGCACTTTGCATTCTGCCTCTTTCTACTTTTTGCTTGCAATTTTTTTCTTTCTACTTGCATTTCTTCCCCTACTTTCTGCTTGCTTGTCTTCCCCTACTTTCTGCTTGCTTGTCTTCCCCTACTTTCTGCTTGCTTGTCTTCCCCTACTTTCTGCTTGCTTGCCTCGTGCTTGCGTTTCTTCCTCTTTCCTGCTTACATATCATCCTGTGCTTTCTGCTTGTCTGTTTTTTCTTTTTCCTGCTTCCTGCTTGAATTATTACATTACTTCGTTTCTTCCTCCGCTTTCCGCTTGGATTTCTACCTCTTTCCTGCTGACATTTCTTCCTCTACATTCTGCTTGGACATTGTCCTTTACCTCTTGCTGGAAATTCCGCTTGCTTTTCTTCGATTTTCTGTTTGGATTCTATCCTGTACTTTATGTTTGCATTTCTTGTATTTTTTTTGCATACTATTCTTCCTCTGCATATCCATCTGATCATTGTTTGCAACTCTTCTCGTACCGGGTACCATTCTCCTGTTCCCTTTTAGATTCATCCTCTGCTTTCTGCTTGCATTCCTTCCTCTGTTTCCTGCTTGCATTCCTTCCTCTGTTTTCTGCTTGCATTCCTTCCTCTGTTTTCTGCTTGCATTCCTTCCTCTGTTTTCTGCCTACACTTCTTCCTCAGTTACATGCTTACACTTCCTCTTCATCTGTTCACCATTCTCCTGTTGGTCTCATGTATTTCTTGCTCTACCTTCTGCTGCATTTCCCTTCACTTCCTTCGTGCATTTCCTCTGATCTCCATTCCCCTGCTTCCTCTAAGATCGAATATTCATACTCCCGAGCACCTTTTCCATGGCGATTTATTCTGCGTATTGCAGTGTTATAACTCGGTAAGATCTTGAAGTTTGTCTTCCTGACAGCTGATTGATGGATGTGTGTGTGTGTGTGTGTGTGTGTGTGTGTGTGTGTGTGTGTGTGTGTGTGTGTGTGTGTGTGTTTGAATGTTTCTTGCCTGTGTGCACGCGTAGTTCTATGTGCTGGCAGTTTTTGTTGGTTTGCTTGTGTGTGTGTGTGTGTATGGTGGGTTATGTGAGTGGTATGTGAATGTGTCTTCCATGTGCTTGCGCATGGATGTGTGTGTGTGTGTGTGTGTCTGGCGTGTTTGGCCGCCACGCAACTGGCTGGGGCTCCTCGCATCACCTCACACACACACACACACACACACACACACACACACACACACACACACACACACCTCCTCCTCCTCCTCCATTTCCCTCCTTCCTCTCCCCCTTTTTCCAGTCCTCTACACTCCCACCGTCCCTCCTTTCCCAGCCCTCTCTCCCTCCCTTCATTCTTTCCTCCCTCCCTCTCTCCCGTTCCTCTTCCCTTCCTAATAACACATCCCTCTCCCGCCCCCCCCCTTTGTTTACACACATACCACTCCCTCCTTCCTTTCTATTCCTTGGTCTTTATCAGGCAAACCCTTCCTTACCTCCTCAGAGGGTGCGGTGGGGGAGTGTAGATGCATTGAACGCGGGTACCAGCAGTCTTGGATCGCGGTAAATGTAGGCTGCGTGGCGGACTCACCACACCCTACTCAATTCCCTTCTTACAACTCTTACTCCCTTATGAGCCGTGTCGCTTACTGCTGTCTCCTGCTTAACCTCCCATTCCTTGTGTCTGCCCTACCATTCTCTACCTCTGTCTTTACCATTGTCTGCTACCACTGTCTTCTGTTTCTGCGTCAATAGTTTGCATCTGTCCTACTCTTCTTTAACTCTTTATGACTTCACGGCTATCTCTGGTTACTATCTGCAGCTCCTCTTGTGCCGTTTATCTGAATTGTCCATGTATCTTTACCACTGTCTTCTGTTTCACCGTTTGCCATGGATCCTGTACACTAACACACACACACACACACACACACACACACACACACACACACACACACACACGGCAATCCGAGGCTGTATAAAGGACACTGACAGGAAGTGATAATTGGGCTAAACAAAGAGCAGCCTGAGTAGGTCATCAGCTACTGACCAAAAATTTGTTACTTTGTTACTACAGGAAGGACGAGGAAGAGAGTCCAAAGTTTTGCCATGTCTCGTATTTTTCCTTCAAAAGCATATCTAAGTTAGGACAAAAATGATCGAAATATGTTTAATAATTATAGAATTGCGGTTTAGAAGGATCTTTATATGTCTGAGAACCCTGCTTTGTTATTTAAAATTATGTGAATGTATGAGAATCCAAGATTTGTTCAAAAGGAGCCCTAAATGTGGCTGAGAATCCTAGAAATGTAGTTTAGAAAGGATCCTAACCAGTTCAGGAAGGGTGTAAGTTATGGCCGAGCGTTTTTCTAACTTGGAATAGGCTGGAAGTTTAGGTTGTTCTGTGGCTCCGGGCTTATCTTTAATAATATGAACCTGGTGGACTTCAGGCCTCACTTACTATCGCTTACAGTCAGCCATCCTCTTTTCGAGGATATTGAAGTAGTTGAAGGATGTTTTTTATAACCACGTAGTGTACTGATGCTGCCATGATTTTTGTCTAGCGAAGGTGAATGACAGTGTATGTGTGTAGAGCGAAGTTTGCAGTGTGAAAGTGTATGTGGGTTGAAGGTGAGAGTGTTGAGTGAGGTGTGAGATGATAGTGAATGTGATAGTTAAGGATGTGTAGGGTGAGAGTGAGGGTATGTAGAGTAGTGATACTGTGTAAAAATGAGGGTGTGTAAGGTGGTAGTGAAGATTGACGGCATGTATATGGTACGAGAAGGAAAAATGAACGTATATAAGGTACTAATAAAGGAGAGGTGAGTTGTGATGATGATAAAATTAAGGGAGGATGCGAATGATGATTGTGTGTGTGTGTGTGTGTGTGTGTGTGTGTGTGTGTGTGTGTGTGTGTGTGTGTGTGTGTAAGGAAGTGGCGAAGGTGAGTGTAGTGAAGGTGAGGGTGGGTGCAGGGGGAACATGACTAGGACTACTGGATCAATCGACGGCTGGCGCTCCAACTATTACGTCACTTCCCCCCTCCCCCTTCCCCCCCTTCACCCTTCAGTCTCTCCCTTACCCTCACCCACATTCTCACCCATCATTCCTCTATTCTTATCCTCATTCTCACTTCCCCTCTCCCTTACTTCTTTATCCTTATCCTCATTCACACCCGCTGTCCTCATTCTGCCCTCCCTTTACGCTATCCCTTACCCTCACCCTCATTATCACTTCCGTTCACCGCTTGCCCTCATATTTACTTCCGTTCATTTCATTCTTAACCCCATCGCCCTCATTCACTCTCTCCCTGACACTCATATACTCACTTCCTTGTACCTTATTCTTTGCTGCCTTACCCTCTTTCTCCCCTTCCTTCACTCTCACCCTTACCCCATCCTCATTTCCCCTCACTTCATCATTTTCACCACCCCTCACATTCCTATCCCCTCACCGTTATTCTCTCTCCCTTATCCTCATCCTCACTTCACTCTACATTCTCATGCTCAGTGTCATCCTCATCCTTTCCCATGACTTCTTCACCGCCACTTTTTCACTCATTTTGATTCTTCCTCATCCTGCATCCCTTACTCACTCACACTCATCTTCATTCTCCATCCACACTAATACCTCAAGCGCACGCACACACACACACACACACACACACACACACACACACACACACACACACACACACACACACACACACACACTTATTTAGTGACAGTGTAATACTTCTAAAAAAGTGCAGCTAAAGCAAAGGTTAAAACGTGCATGTGCATATTTTTGCGATCAGTAATTGTGTGCATGTCATACTGATAGATACGAGAGAGAGAGAGAGAGAGAGAGAGAGAGAGAGAGAGAGAGAGAGAGAGAATGAGGTCGTGCATAAATGTATTTTTGCTTGCCATAATTATTGAGGGAGTGACACACACACACACACACACACACACACACACACACACACACACACACACACACACACACACACACACACTCATCTTCATTCTCCATCCATACTACTCTAATACCTCAGGCACACACACACACACACACACACACACACACACACACACACACACACACACACACACACACACACACACACACACACACACACACACACACACACAATAAATATTGAGAGAATACAAAGAAGCGCAACCAAGATGGTCCCCAGTTTGGCAGATCTGTCACACAGAGAGAGGCTAGAAAAGCTGGATTTGCCTTCCTTAGAGGAAAGGAGAAAGAGGAGAGACATGATTGCAGTGTTCAGGACCATGATAGGAGTAGATAAAATTGACCGAGAAGATCTGTTTGTATGGGATAAGAGAGCAACAAGAGGACACGGAATGAAATTGAAGAAGTCAAGTTTTCCTTATAGAAATATACCTGCGGAATACCCTGGACAAAGAGATCGTCCAGTCTAAAAACTTAAACGAGTTTAAAGCTAAATTTGACTTATTGAGAAACAGAGACGGGATCCCACGAGCGTAGCTCATTTCCTGTATATCACAGTTAGGTATATTAGGTAAATACATAAGTATTTGGAACGACTTAGACGAAGAGGTGGTGCAGGCGAAAAACATTCATGTGTGTAAAAGTAGACCAGATAAATGTGGATATGGAGACAGGACAACACGACCATTGCTCATTTCCTGTATACTACAAATAGGTAAATACGCACACAGGGAGAGAAACTACCCCCACACCTTGTACCATGGTGGGTGGGTGGCGTAAGATAAAGGTAGGCTACTTCGCGTCAGCCCATTGGAGTGGAACTGGTGGAATATGGAGTGGAGTGGACGGGTGGAGTAGGTACGTGCGTGGCATGACCTGGTCTGGCAGGAAAACGTAAACAAGAGGGCGTCCCCGTCTGGCGCGTTGATTTAATGTCTTATTCACGGAGCCTGGCCAAGGGGTTGGGAAGGGGATGGAGGGAAGAACCCTGTTTCCGTCTGGGTACACTGTTACTGGGATGCAGGAGAGGATCTCCTCCATGTGGTGGCATCGATATGACAGGGCGGTAGACCTGCTTTGTCTCCCTTTATGCCCCGAAAGGAAGATGGTGGACCGCGAAAGAGGAGAATCTTTGACCTATAGTCCACCGGGTTCACGTTGAGATGAGCCTGGGGTTGCTACTCTTGCTTGACACATCCATTCTCCTAAACCCCTTTTGCTATGACATTATTATTATTATTATTATCATCATCATCATCATCATCATCATCATCATCATTATCATCATCATCATTATGACTAACTTAAAGGCCTCCCCTCGGTGTCGTCCATTCTTATTTTCAGTCGAAAGGTAACAGAAATTTCAATTACTTACGCCGTAAGCGAGACGGAGCGAGTAATTTTTCCCTATTTTTATCCTGCTGCGACACCCGTTGAGAAGAGAGAGGAGGGGGAGGGGGAGGGGGCAGGATAGTAGTGTTTGCAGCTATACTAAATTTTACTATAGCATTATAGTATACAGTTTTAGGAGTATAAGATGGGAGGAAAGAGAAGTGAGAGAGTGATAGTACAGCAGACTCTTTACTCTTCTCTCTTCTGTGATGCTGGTAATTTCAATGCCTGACCAAGGACGAATCCATCCCCTTTGCTTAAAGCAAATACTAAATTTGAAGCAAAAGGCCAGAGGCGAGTCTTAACCGGGAACCGGTGGCACAATTGGACTGAAAATTGTTTTATTTTTCAAGTAAGCATTTTAACGGTACCTTGCACTAACAAAACTTGCGAAGCTTTGCGCCGTTTTTGCCGTCACGGTAACAAATAAATACAGAAATCGGATCATTATGATATAGATGATGATATTATTATTATTATCATTATTATTTATGGAGGCTTGAATAATGAGTGACTATGGCTCATTAACTCGGGCACACATGGATTTGTATCTCATTCTATGTTTTCCTACCTCCTCCCACCGTGGGGTGAGAAAAGAGGTCTGGATGATGACTATGACGGTCTTTTTTTTTCTCTCTCTCCCCCCAACCCCACGTTTTTCCTCCATGCTCCTCATCCTCGCCCTCCCTGCGACCCCATCTCCACCTTGTTCCCCCTGTTCCTTTTTTTGCCCTGTTTCCCCCCCTCTACTTTCTCTCTCTCCTCTTGTGCGTTTCCCTGTGAGGTCATTGATCTGTTTTGTTACGTCTGAATCACCAGGGAGAACCTAGGTCGCTACCCCACCCCATCGAGAGAGAGAGAGAGAGAGAGAGAATTTGTTTATGAGGTAGAGTTGTGTGTGTGTGTGTGTGTGTGTGTGGAGTGAGTGAGTTTTGTATGTAAGAGAGAGAGATGGGATTTTCTTTGTAAGTGTAATGAGTGGGTAGGAGAGAACCATCTTCGCTTTCCTTGTCCTTGTCTAGTAGTTTTGTTACTACAGCCGTCTACTCATTGACTTTCATTGTTCAAAGTTCATGTGTCACTTCAAGCTGTTACAATCACATTGGAATCTTTCACTTCAATTTTGGAATGCTGTCTACCTCGAAAGTGGGCCATTGAATCTATATCAAGGAATGGACACGAAAAAAATAACGTCATACATAAACATATACTTTTGACATGGAAAATGGTGTGTGAATTATTGATGGATGTTAGTGGTTAAGGGAGTTGAAATATTTGAGTGATAAAATTGGTAAATGGCATACACACACTACCCTCCCTCCCTCCCTCTTATTTTTTCTCCATAGGGTCTTGAGGGTGGGCTACATAATCCAGAACATTGAGGATAGGAGACCAACCTATGCCTCTGGTAGCATATGGCATGATAGAAAAACCTCCAGTCACCTCTAGAACTCGAACCACTATGTGCAAGCCACAGGACATTCCAACCCGAGAGCACTACCAACCACATCATGAGTAAAATCGAAGAGTGTTTGTGGTGGAAAATGGTCAGGAGAAAATGTGTTTGATGAGCTGTGATGTTGGTGTGACAGTAGATTTATTCTTTTACCATAACTTGGTGGAGATTTTTGACCTTCTGCATTAACCTCCTGATGGTAGAATAAGACAATACAGTACTGTATTTCCATTTTACATCCTTTCTGTTGTACTTCTTTGTGATCTGTTATGTGTCTTTATGTTGATGTTGTTATAGGCCAGCACTGAAGATGGAGAGAGGTAAATTTTAGGCCAAGTTAATGAAAAGAGTACAGTACGATTGGCCCTCTTTATATGTAGATTTGCTATATGTGGGTTAATAAATCACACTTATAAGTAGGTAAATACTAACATCTGATGATGTTATGGTGCACTGCAAAGGATTTTAAGGCAGTCACCTGTATAGTTGATTATGACTGAAGGGGCTATTTTTGAAGCCAGTTCACGGGCATCTTAAAAACCTATTCCTTGCAACTATGGAGGACCAACTATAAAGTTATACCTGTTGACTTTTTTTTTTCTTTATTTCTTTTTATAATTTCCCTCCAGTTGATGTTAAATCTCTCTCTCTCTCTCTCTCTGTGGGTTTGTTAATGTTTTGCCTTTCTCATAATAACATTGTTCTTAAAATTATCTGCCTTATTGACAGAATTAAAATTGTCATTTTCTCTCCCACTTGCTAGTATTGTTAATGTTTTATTTCTCTTCTTACAGTGCGGCCAACAGCTGTCCAACATCCCCACGTGGGGGCCATGGGGGACTGGCAGGCATCAAGCGTGGAGTAAATGCTGAGAACCTGGTACAAGCAGCATATGCTGCCATGGAGGACAAAGCTGATATTGCCAGCACAGGTCAGTACCATCATAGTTTGTAAATTTTGGCTGACAAAGATCCATAACCTCTTCGAGCTCAGAGCCAGCTTAGTCAGATTAGAGAGTTGATTCAGCAGCACAGGTCAGCTCCACTACAGTTCATTTATTCCAACCTGGCAGAGATTTTTAACTCCTTTCAGCTCAGTTGATTAAGAGTACAATATGGCAGTCATATTGTAGGACTGATTCTGCATTTACTTAAGGAAGATCATCCCAACTTTATAACTGAGGCTCAATTTCATGCAACTGTGACTTAGTATTTAGGTTGTAACCATGACCCAGTTCTGTCTGGTGAAAACTGAACAGCTATGGTTTGATAGATTTTGGGAGCCTTGGAGCTGTTGCAGTTCTTTAATACTAACAGTATGATGACAATTTATTTACTTCTTTTTATGGCCAACAGCACAGTGGTATGTATGTTCTGTATGCTTTATACTGTAATGGCCAGTTCACACACCAGACATGGAAACCAGGTCTGTTACTTTATTGCACATTTGTTCTGACCTGACAAACATACCAAGTCCTATCAGCTCAGTTGATGGCCACCTGTGGTCACATTGCTGGGTTGATTTGACAAGTAACCAAAGAGGCTCACTTTTTATAATGAAGGCCCATTTTATTTCACTCACCAACAGCTTGGTAATCAAACTGTGAGACTTGGTTGTATGTAGAGTCTATGAATCGCACTCAACGCTGACGGATATGCCTAATCTGTGAATTCCACATGTGTGTGGGGTGCCACATCTGTGAAATTTTTTAACGTAAAAAATTACTGGTCACAATTGTGAAATGCAAGAGACTTCTTCACATTCATTTTCATATACAAATAATAATATATTGCAGTACAAAAACCACTCAGTACTGTATTAAAATTGTGAGTAACCCATTTCCCATCATATGGAAACAAGCTAACCATACACTATTAATCTGGCTTTACCCCATTGGTGTTTGCAGTGACAGTCTCCACAACTCACGAGGACCAGTTGGGTTTGAGTGGGACGGGCCAACAGTACCACCACAATGGCATCCAGGCATCAATATCTGATGATGGCTACTTCACATCACCTCATCCCCCTGACCAGCCACACAGCCCACCAAACACTAAGGTTTGTACATCATCACTCATTATCATCACCATCTCTTAGTTTATACACAGTATCCAGTGATGGATACATTACATCATCACACCTCCCTAGCCAGCCACATGAGCCACCAAACACCAAGGCGAGTGCATCCTCATCATCTTTATAGTTATCATCATCATCATTGCCCCACTGCCAAGCACTAAGGTTTGCACCATATCACCACCATCATTGTGAAATTCGTATACCGTACTATACGACAGTGGATATTTCGCATCGCCACACACCTTCTGCTAGGTACTAATGTATGCATATCATCATCATATCCAAATCTGTGATGTTAAGGATATAGAGATGTATACTCTGGCTCTTTTATTTCCTTTGGGGAGATATGAATCAGAGTTGAAGCATTATCCATGTAGTCTCCCTTCTGTGCTATAGGATGTTCTAGGGACAGTGAATGTGAGAAAATGAGCAGATCTTAGCACATCATCTTCGAAAGGTTGGTGTTCCTGTGTTGAGTGACGCACTTGAAAGCCATTACAAAGGTGTATGGTGGAACAGCCGTTACTATAGTCCTTTTACCTACCGATTGGCCCAAATTTTTGTTCTTGTGCAGCTTATTTCAACTAGGTCATTGGAGGAAAAGGAAAATACAGTACTACAGCTCTAACCTTTCCATGGCACTTCTTCATGAGTAGCATCATATTTAAGTGTTATATTGTTTATATAGCTCAGTATTCAAGATGGAGAGACGGCAGTTTCAGGCCAGCTTTGAAAGCAGTAGAATAGAGATAGACACGGAGTGATTCTTTTGGTCATTTATTTCAAAAGGCATGGTGCTTACAGCATTTGGATATAAACAAACCCCGATTTACGATACCCCTATATGCGATACCCTGGATTAGTGATGGGGGTAGAAATACCACCCTAACCCATCTAACAATGGCCGAGCCCCGGTTTAATGATGGGGTTTGAAAGCTTTGAGGAGGATGAGTGAGTGCTAGGGAGCACCACATGTCCCCTAGCCTTGTGGGAGATAGCAAGGATGACGACCAGGACCGGACACGGACTTAAAAGAAGTAAGTGATTAGAGGTGTTTGCTATTTTCTGACCTATTTTTTATGATTTTCAGATTTTATTTGTTGGTTTTAGTGACATTTACAGGTGTTAGGCGTAGGTTAGCTTCACTTTTTACAGCTGTCATGTCATTTAGAGTGGCTTTAAACTTTTGGACTCATTTGGGTGGGTTTAGGACTTGGTTTTGGAGAAACCAAGGCTCAGAAACGCATCCCTATACTTTACATGTTAAATCATCCTTGATTTACGATACCCTGCCTAGCGATGGGTTTTTACTTAACCAATTGCATCGTTAAACCAGGGTTTGCTTGTACTTTTTGGTGAGAGTGGACAGCATAATGAATAATTGGAAAGCAGAAAGAGAGGGTTTGCATCAAGAGAGTGAGACATGGAAGAACAGAATGCATGAACAGGTAGACTTTGTGAGAGAATACTTTTGCATACTGTTTATTATGAAATACTGCAAACTATAATGTATACATCTGCTTTATACAAAAGTGTTCTTGCTTGTCATGCATTTAACAGTTGTATTATGATTACTGTGTATAATTGCCACTGTGTGTAATATATTTCTTAACTATCCATCCTTTCACCCTTAAATATATGAACTATCCACAAACTCCAAGAAGGGATGGCCACTAACAAATTGCCTTCAGTTACCATATCTCTGCCATTAGGCTGCCCTTCCTCCATTGTACACCACCCTCATTCAGATACCCCTTCACCACTATATTGCTCCACCTCATTCTCTATCTCCTCCCTCCCCTCTCCCCCTGTATGTCACTCACAGACACTCTCCTATATTCATTTTTTTTTTTTTTTTTTTAATCAAGGTGAAGATGCGCTTGACAGGTTGGTGATGATTGGCTGAATGCCGTCCAAATAACATCGTTGTATTTCTGATAATTACTAGGTTTTGATTCACATTACAGGTAATTATTTGAAATACAACGATGTTGTTCAGACACATTGCATTCATCCAATCTTCATCAACCTGTCAAGTACATCTTTGCCTCAGTAAAAAAAAAAAAATGAATATAGTTAACCTTTTATTGTCATTTTCTCCGCTTGGCCAGATCATCTGAAGGCTAAAATTTTTCAGGCCATTCGCACCCAAATCACCGCCACAGCAGTACTGAAATTCCGCGATTGTTTGTCTGCCTCTCCCTGTAGCTCCTCATGCTCCTCTCAGGTAACCCATTTCTACTCCATTCATATTTGACATGTGGTCTTCTTGCAAAGTCCAAGCTTTACTTTCATATATTAGAGTGGGGATGACATGATCATCATGCAATCCTATGTTGCCCCATGAGAAGCATAGGAGTCCAGGGCTAGGCAAGTTGGTCCTGACCTTTAAAATGAGAGTGACCAGCCTCACTCATCCCTGAGTGGCATTACGTGAGCAGTAAACATCAACCATCCCTTGGATATAAACCTTCACCGACTCAATCCGATTGGAGTGCCACAATTGTCCACTAAACCACCAGGTGCCAAAATTTGGTTATATGGTTACCTCCCAGCATAGTAAATGGTTTCCTTGTGTACAGGAAATCATTTGGCTTGTCACTCAATGTAGAGTCACCCACAGGTAGAAGGAAGAGGAAAGAATAAAGGAAAGAAAAACAGAAGAGGGAGTGTAAAGTCACTGGTAAGCAGAAGGATGAGGAAAGAAAGAAGAGGATGGAACAATTGTTTTTTTTTAATGTGATTTTCCTTAACTGTGTACCCAGTCTCTCTCATTTCATTGAACTGTCTGCCTTTCTCATTATTGCTAGATGCTTTAATCCCAGAAGGGGTGGCCAGAAATGAATTGACTCCATGTTACCTTGTCCTTGCCATCAGGCTGCCCCCTTTGCAGCTTGCATCATCCTTACTCTTATACCTCTCGACCCCACCCATGTACACTAAAGTACTTAATTCACCTACAGGATGACTCAAAGCCTCCATACTCCTATGCTCAGCTGATTGTTCAAGCCATCTCCTCAGCCCCAGACAAACAGCTGACTTTAAGTGGCATCTACTCCTACATCACCAAACACTACCCATATTATCGCACTGCTGACAAGGGCTGGCAGGTATATACTGTTGTTTTTGTTTTTTTGTACAGTAGTAGTGAGGCATTGATGAACTTTCACCTGATGGTGCTGTGCACCGTACCTTGAGTGGAGTGAAGCATTTACAGCATCCACCAAGAAGCCAAACTTTCATATTTCCTTTCACCTGGCCTTGGGGAAGGACCCTGGTCCAAATCTGGCATGGTACTGTCTACCACAAGGGGGCACTGGCTTCCTACAAGATATATGTACTGTACTGTACCTGTAGGATGGCCCCACAGAAGCAGTCTCGTTATGTGTGTCTACGGATCTGCTTGGCCAGACAGACCAGGGTAAAGCAACAGCAACAATAGTGGTAAAGTGTTTATTCTTTGAATCTGGGTAACACCCTTTTTTAAAATGTATTTTTGCTCCTCCCTGATTATTTGATTTTGCCTAGGAAAGGCCTCTCCTATTGAAGGGATGTATGAAGGCTGTACTCTTGCCTAGAAAATTGATTCTAAGAAGAAAAAAATCATTAGGAGGTAACAAGAATAAATAAGACATCCACAGGCTTTATAAGTTAGTACAGTGAACAGTTGCAGATCTAAATATCATTTTATATGATTTTGATAAATAAGGTGCTAGAGAGGGTTGCCATCTCATGGTGGCACCATTATAACTAGAGGCTCCACTGCCAGATTATATGAACATCCCTCAGCTCCCTCCCAGATGCCCAAAAGGAGGATCCTGGAGCTGCAGTTATTACTACAGCTACCACAACTGCTACTACTACTACTAGATTTACAACTCTCCCCAACAGAACTCCATCCGGCACAACCTGTCTTTAAATCGGTACTTTGTCAAAGTTCCGCGATCACAGGAGGAGCCAGGCAAGGGCAGCTTCTGGAAGATTGACCCAGCATCAGAGAGCAAGTTGGTGGACCAAGCTTTCAAGAGGCGGAGGCAGCGAGGCGTTCCAATATTCAAAACCCCCTTCACCCACCTCTCAAACAGGTTGGTCATCATCTTGTCTCACTGCTTCACCCTAATGCATTTTCTTATGGTGAGTGAGGTCTTTGGGGGGGGAGGGTTAATTACTGATTATGTATGGCATGAAATAAGTCACTGTAAAAGAAATTCTCCAGAATGAATGTAACTAGGAGGGAAATTAGATCTGCGCTACAGTAACCAATAATCATTGATCAGCTGTGTTACAGGGGCTTTGCATAATTATTTCCTTTGATGTTTTATGATTGAACAGTATAGTTTTCTGGCACTGAACAGCAGATCTGCCCCTGCGTCCCCTTCACACATCGGCATGAGTGGACTGGCCACGCCAGAGTCCCTGTCCCGAGAAGGTTCACCGGTGCCGGAGTATGTCGACTCGGCCACCGCCTCCCCTCTCAACCCTCTCAACACCGCAGCACAGTATGACGTCAACACCACCAGTGCCCCACCCTCTCCTCCACCCCCACAGCATCAAGGTATATCACATCACCAACATCACTTCATCATCCTTTCTAACTCCAGATTCCCTCCTGGGATCATCATCCTTTCAGACTTATGATTCTCTCCTGGGAAACCCCTGGTCTTTTACCCTGACTGCTCTTCTCTCTCTTAATCCACCTCACTCCTCTCAGCTTGATCCTGCATATCACAATCATATGATCTGACAGACCTCCACATTGTCCTCTCACAGCCCTCATATCAGCAACCATTCCTATCATCGACCTCTCTACGAGCACGTAATCAATCAGGCTTCTTTAAACATGATCCCCGTTTCCGCTATACCATGTATATCTATGTGCATCTTTGTGTTTGAAATACAAATTACAAATGCACAACCTCCTCTCCTGACACATATCCTTTAGTTGATCTCCATTATCATTTTCTCCTGGTGCTTCATAACAACCCATTATGTCATCCTCAGGACCAGTGCCTACTTTTCCGTTCATATCCCTCATCACGATCACTTTATAGCTCCTGGGCATTTCCACCACTACTTCACCCAGCTCATCCCAAAACCTGTCTTTCTCTCACTCCTGTCCTAACACGGTGCATACGCTACAATCACTGCCACTTTCACCTTCTCAAACTTGAACTTGACATACATACACCTCAAGCTGACACATTTGTAGTCTGTCATTCCACTCTGCCACACCTCATTGATCAACAAAGCAACTCCTTCCTTACATCGTCCTCTCCCATTCATTCCCGATCTTACACATTTCACACCCTCCCACTCCTCCACTTCGCACCCTTTCATCTTCGTTTCATACAAAGCCATCACAGCATATCTTGTACTCATGAACACATTCACCACTTCCACCTTCTTGCTCTCCTCATTCACACTTCTCACATTCCACATGTGCCACGCGAGTCTGCCCATTTGGTTGGGGCCCTGGGCAGGTATTGGGCCCTCCGAGGCTTTCTGAAACGACTGCCATGATTTAGTGATTTTGGATAAGGGAATCTGGGAGACACTTAACCCTGCCAGAAACCCCAGTTATATGGTTACCACCCAGCATAGTAAATGGTTTCCTGGGTACAGGAAACCATTTGGCTTGTCAATCAGTGTAGAGCTCATATGGAATCACTCTACATTGAGTGAGTGGATGATGGGCGCCCCCACCTACCACAGTTCAGCATTTAATATTGAGAAGCAACAGTTTTAAGACGACGATGATGAAGAGTTTTAAGCCAGGTTAAAGTAGTGGACATAGTGTAATTAACTAGAGAGACTGTTTCAGTAGATTGACTCACTCTGCCAACACCTCTGTGCTGTAGTTGTTACTTAGTCCTGGTTTGTCTGGCCGAGCAGACTCATGGACCATGGGTAAACAGGTGCCTCTGTGAGGCTGTCCTACAGGTATAGTACGGCACATACACCATGTAGGGATCTGGCACTCCCTTGTGGTAGTCAGCACCATACCAGAAGCAGACCACCGAGGTGTAAAAATAGCCATTTTATGTCATCCCATAATGTTCTAGTTGACCAGTAATATAATGATTTGTGGAATAGTGGAACAGTGTTTAACTATCTAAGCCTGTGTTTTTGCCATCTGAGGATTGTATGTGGCTTACCATCCCCCTCCCACAACAGCTTCCAGCAACTGTTGAGAAGTACTAGTAGCTGTTTTTGGCATTTGGTTTAGCTTCCATTCCATTCCATAGAAAACATCAGCTGCATCATGGCAAACCTCACTGTGGGAATGATGATTACATAAAGAGAGCATGGCATCCTTTTGTATGTATGTAGAACAAACTTTTGAACTGCAAAGGTTACGTAATTTTATACAGTAATCTCTCAAGTATCCAGCGTAATTCAGCCAACCTCCACGCTGAATAATGCAGAATGCTGGATATTGAGCCGGTATCCTGAATCAACTATCCATTCAACGCTGAGCCAGATAATGTGTCACTACCCTAAGCTGTCCATTTCGACCCTAAAAATTTTCCAACCCATGAGTAAAAGAATAAAATCCAGCCTAAAATACAATGCAGTATTGATACAGTACATGTAATACAGTAATACAGTACATTTTATAGTCATAATCATACTGTACTTACCTAGTGTTGGCATCGATGGAGGGTAGAGTAGTACACCATGCAAGACAGTGCACTCAATCTTGTGTGGTCTAGTGGTAAATGGCTCTCACAAAGATTGCTGCAGCATGGGGGACCACAGGGTAAGTCACAGCAGTAGAGGATAGCCATCGAGTCGGTCACAAATGCACAATGCACAGATACTTCCTTACTATTCATTGTCCATGGGAGAGAATGAGAGAGCAACAGTAGGCTTGGTACGTTGGGTGGGCAGCTCCTGCAGTGCATTGTGATTGACTGGGATGTTGCGGGGTCTGCCTACGCGCCAATTGGGTCCCATGTTTGTACCGGATGATACACATCACTACCAAAAAATGCATATTACCGCCGATTGCTTGCCATTTCTGGGCCTGATATTGCCTAAAATTGCTGGATGTTGTTTCAGTAGAGGCGAGCCAAAAGTGCTGGATATCGCGATGGCTGAATATTGTGACAACGACAGATAATTGTGATATTTCTGTAGATGTAAACTCCTTCATTATGAGAAGCCTTTCCTAAATTGAATTGAGTAGTTTGGTACGAGCAAAAATAAACAAAAAATAGCATCACACAGATTCATGGGGATAATAGTGAAGAAAATATATAGCTTACTGAATAACATTTAAATTTGAATGCCTAATACTGTTTACTCTTACAGGTGCAACTTTGATAGGAACCAGCGGAGTCAGTGTTCAGAATTCCCAGCAGCTCATGTCTGCATTGCAAGGTGTGTCTGAGTTTCTAAGCTTTCGATATTTTGTGTATATATTAGTTGTTATAGCTTCGAGGGGAGATAACAGTGTCTCCATTTGCCACTGTCATGGTTATTGCATTATTGCAATCTGTTATCTACAATAAAAGATGCTGGAGAGGGATGCCTTCTTGTAGTGGCAGATACAACTGGGCTGTCCAATTACAAAGACATCTCAGTTCCCTTCCTGTCCTTTGAAAGGAGGATGGTGGACTGCTGGAGTAAGGCAGCCTTAGCCTCCTGTCCACCAAGTTCACATTCATATGAGATCAGGGTGACAGCATCCACTAGTTCTGTTGCTTGCAGCGTCCTTCTTGTGAAACATGACACACATTTCATTGTGATCTTCAGGCAAGTACCTGATAGCCACAGCAGGAGGGCCAAGTGGTGGTGGGTCCGGTAAGACGGGAGAACTGAAACAGATCCAGCTGACCAGTGGAGGGCAGGGAGGAGAGTCCACCTCTTTCACACAAGGCCAAGTCATCGTACAGACCTCAGCTGACCCAACCTCCTTCACTCACACTCAGGTTATCTTGCCCACTCACCTCACTAAATATGGGTAAGTTCATGTTCATCCTAACACTCAGGTGGCATAGAAGGCTGTGTAGCGCTTACTTGTTAATGAATGATTTTGTGTATTACAGAATAACACTCTCTTGTATGTTTAGTATATTGTTTGAATATTGATCTGTCTGATAAGTGTGAAGCTACATGCACAATGTTCTTTAACTTATCAGATGGAGCCAGGATTCTGGAGGCATGAATGGTGAGTGAATGTGAATGTGGCTCTTTCAGTTGAGCAAACTTTGGGTGGTATCTCAGTCTATCAAGCATTGTCTGGCTCCAGACCAAAGTACCAAACAAAAATTAATTTTTCTTTATTTTCTTGTCTTTTGTTTATTCCTGTGTTTACTTATAATCATAAACAGGGAGTTGTATGTTCTTCACAAGTGAGGAGAAAGATGATATTTTCTGTCTGGGTCAAGATAATGGGTGTAACTGTGTGTTTAGGCATGGCCATGAGTGAAAAATTGTACATACACTCATCACGGCAGCAGGTGGTGAACTGACAAATAAGGTGTGAGTGTGTGAAGTGTAGGTCAGTCTCATGGCCCAGATGTTTGTTCACTTCCCAAAAGTTTTCACAGTTTTCTACAAGTCACACTGCATCGAATGATTCAAACCAGTACAACAAACCTGAGCAAATAGTAAAAAATACCAAGACAAAAATTTATTTTTCTCTTATCATGTCTTTTTTGTTTATGCCTGTGTTTATTCATAATCATAAACAGGGTGGTTGTGTGTGTTTCGCAAGCGAGGACAAAGATATTTTCTCTCTGGGTCGAGATAATGGGTATAACTATATATGTTTAGGCATGGCCACGAGCAAAAAAATCGAAAATCCACTCATCACAGCAGCAGGCTCTGAACTGCTTGATAGGATGTATGGGGGTGTAGTGTAGGTCAGTCTGAAGTTGTTCAGAACGTTTGTTCACTTCCCCAAAAAATTTGCTGTTTTTTTTTATACACCGCGCTCAAACGATGCCTGCGGCTATTTATCGGCTAAACGTCATTCGATGCTGGCAGCCACAAAGGGGTTAATACCACTACACCTCTGGTGCAGGCACTTATCACAAACCCTGTGCAAGATGGAGTTAGCTCCCCACAACTTTATTGCAAACTTGCACAAGGCCATGTTCCCTCTGCTTTGACAGTATGCCACCAGCCTTAGATATCATCTTTTGTTTTATTTACATTTACCTCAAACCCTTGTACCCCATTCCATATCTCACTGAACAGTGTACATATGCCACACACACCCTCCTCCAAGATTCCTCGAGTGGCTTATTACACTTGACTCTCCTTCAAGGACCATATGTTGTACAAGACATAAGTGGCAGTGCACTCCCAGACTCATTGCACCCAAGGCAACTACAGAACCAGACTTTGGGCAACAAAAAGAAACACAGTTTACAAACAGTACATTAGATGAGTGATGTCCTATGCCTCTTTTTACAAACATTAGTTGAGTGATGTCCTATACCTCTCCAGCATGGACTCCCATGCTATCAGGTACTTAGTACAGCACCATGCAAACCTTGCAGAACAACACCCTATGCATCACCAATGGTTGCACCAAAACCATTCCCACAGCTTGCTTACACTCTGAAACTAAAACCTTTCCTGTCAGACTATCCTGATATGAAAGGCAACAGTTCTCTGCAGCAGCCTGCGCTAATACACGGCACCCATGTTAGTACATGACAGGACACACACATACCTAGGCACATAAAACAGTTACCACAGATTATCAAACTCTGTACAATATCCCACCTCCAAACACTCCAACACTAGCAATGAAAAAACAGTTACTTCACACACAGGGCAATGCAACACCTGTATCAGAACGCTATATGACAAGTTCCTTTCCTGACATCTACCCATCGGAGGTGTCCGTAAATGGAGCTAATTGAGTTCAAGCTCAGCGTAGGTCAGGACATTACCCAGCTCTTCTCAGTTACCAGCATAGCTTTGTAATCACAGATGACATGTCCCCTGCTTGTACAATATGCCTACAAAATATAATGGAGCACAGTGCAGCAAATGCCACACTAAGATACAGACACATCAACAAATATTTTAAGGCATGGGACAACCCCTTAGGGGCAGTTGCTTACCTGCAGTCAATGAGTCTGCTCCATTAGACATAACTGGGTTGACCAACAACAACCTGACTTGATAAGTGGTGTAGTAATGAGTTTCTCCTTTGTGTTGTTACAGTGGAGGGTACGTGACGACAGTGAATGGTGAGATAAAGCGTGTTAGTGTGGGTAGCTCAGCTGGTGCCACCATAACTGGAAGTGGCAGCAGCAGTTCTGTGAGAGGCAGCGGCAGTACTACTGTGATGGTAGGCACAGTGACCACTGCACCACAAACGACAGAGTATGTGGAGGAGGTGGTGGAGGCAGAGGGGGTGGTGGTTGCAGCACACCAAGAACCTTTAACCAAGCGACCAAGAATGGAAGGGGACGCAACGCTTTATGAAGATGAGTAACCCTGAGGACGCCTTCTCTATTAGCCCATGACACATTTCATGAGACCCACTCAGATGGTGGTCCTTATGTAGTGCAAGTCACAGTTCTCAAGCCTACAAATCGGGTGGTAATGTCCCTACCACATGAAGCAGGTGGTACTCAGGTTGGTGAAAATTCTGTTTAGCTTGAAGCAGTGAATTGACACACGTTATCGTTAAAAGATACAATATTCTTTATACGAGCAGAAATGTTGAAGTTTCTTATTGGCAGAGAAGTGAATTTTGAGATGTTCCTTCAGGAATTATAGAAGAATGTTTGGTTAAAAGTTTGTTGACAGTTTATACATCTAGTTAAGGTGCAAGACTAAAGACTTGTGCAAAGGAAATACACTGTAGTGCCTGATGTTTGCCATGATTTTACAACTTATGGCATGGAGGCCCACATACTGTACTGATGCTGTTCTGGACATCGGTTTGATGAATTGTCTTAATGGTATCATAAGTGTGATGGAGATTGAGCAAAGTTGCAAGGATGAGCCGTGCCTCGGTGTAAGTGTCACACCATTGAGACTAATGTCATGTACCTGATGAGATTATGGAGGTTGCTTTTGGGGCAACTTGTGCAAATTTACTACACGTCTCTGACATTTTAATGCCCATTAGTTACTCTGGAGTAGTTAATGACTGTGTTTAAGGATGTTTTGCTTCAAGTGCTTTTAAGTTCTGATGAAAAGGACATCCATATATGAGAATGACAACGCTTGCATGTTTACAATGTTACTTGGCTTTTCTTCATGTCTACAGCAGATTACTTTTGAATTTACTTGTTTGACATGTGTTAAATGTAAAAATTGATGTGAATGATATAATATAGATTAGCCATAATAAATGTCGATACTTAGTTACTATTCATATGAGTTTAGCCTTGTGGCTTATACCAAGTATGTTCCAGTGGAGTGAATGTATCTCTCTCTTTCACAAGTACAGTATGTTCCAGTGAAGCGAATGTCTCTCTCTCTCTCTCTCTCTCTCTCTCTCTCTCTCTCTCTCTCTCTCTGTGTGAGTGTGTGTTTAGAGCAGTAGATTAGTGAAATTATTTGTGAATATGACTCATTAATATGAGGAAGCATTCAGAATGGGCTGCACGGAGAATTCATTGTTCAGAAAGTTGACTGAAAATTTTTTATTTAATTTTGTTATGTACAGAATGCCAGTGAAAATGAGTGGGAGTAGTAAAACCCTGCCATATGTGTACAGTAACAATTACAGTTGTCTAGATCTGCTTACTGCAGCAGATGTTTCCTTAACTTTGTACTAAATATGATTAGCATAGTTTTAAGTATGAACTCCCATATTTTCCTTTAGTGTCTGAGAGGCTATAAATGGTGTGTAAATGATTGTAATACTATTACCTTTGTCAGGAAAGGCAGTGTCACATAAATATATTACAAGAATACTTCCTTTCCCCTGTACATACCAGGAACAAATTAAGAATATTTAGGTTTCAGATCACACTTCATCGAAATGATATTTTTGTTTGTGGGAAACGTTTGCATATTGTCACTTTAACTCCTTCAGCCCAGTGACACATTTTTCATTGTATTCTGGGTAATATCAGACTGTTTTATTCAGCTTATGAGAGCCCCTTGGTATTGAAGGGGTTAATAAAGGATTATAATGTGTGCAGTGTGTCAAGGAGAGCATACAGAGATAGTCAGGTGTGAAAGGATTATCTTGCTGGTGAGTCTCGTGAGTGTGTGAAAGAGTTTTGTTATTTGAGCGACATGTTATATGCTGGAGGTTGGGCTACAGCTAGCTCTGTGGCTAGAGTAAGGAGTGGTTGGAGGAAGCTCGGGGAGCTATTGTCACTTCTGACATTGGGAAGGCTCTCCCTCCAAGCTAAGGGATCTTTGTATGCAGTACATTAGGAGTGCAGTGTTGTATAGCAGTGAGATTTGGGCAGTAAAGGAAGAGGATATTTGTTGGCTCAAACCTACAGAAATGACGGATTAGAAGGATGTGTGGTGCGTCCTTGAATGTGATGCCTGGGGAGGCTAGGTGTACGGCTGAGGAGTCAAGAGGAAGGATGGGACTGGAGTATATTGGTGTTGTGATGAGGAGGGGTAGATTAAGATGGTCTGGGCATGTGGAGAGGATGAGGGATGACATTTGGGCACAGAAAGTGAGAAGTGTGAACGTTAGGTGAATAAGGAGGCTGCCAGAGATGAAGCAGCATGGAGTCGCCATTAGGTGACCAAGGCTGACACATGCAAGTATGTTGGAACCTTTATAAACAATACAGTATGATAACTAACATATCCAGTTTGAAGAACCTCTTTTAAGTTGAATAAAATTATCAAGTTAACAAGAATATAGTAAAGACTGTCATTATAGTGGAGGGGATAAAATGATGGTTAAACTTCAATGCAGCACAGACTTAGTAAAAAAAGAAAAATACCAGTTTTGTGAATTCATGAAGACAGGTGATCTATGCCACAGTGGGACAAATATGGTGTAAATATATTGTTATTTTCTTAGCTGTGGCATTTGGCATGAACTTGCATGAATATCCTAGAATCACCACACATTGCAGTTTGCTGATTACTTGTGTATCAGCTGTAAACCATTCATGAATGTTAACACTGGTAACATTTGCACTCTCATATTTTATTATATTATTTGTTTAGGCTGCCTAAGAGTACCACATGAAACATTCAAGTTACATGGTATGAGTCCTAATTGACAAAGCAAGTCATGCTGTATTTGTCATGGTATACCTTACTACAGAGAAATGTTTGACAAAATACTGTGAATTATTACTACTTTCCTTACAAGCAGCTTTGGTGACTCTAGGTTTTGCTTGGTATAAACCATGTGCCACAGAAAGGGAAAAATCTAGTTTTATGTGATGGCCAAATGATGTCAAAGAATTTAGTAGTAAACTATTTCCTGGACATTATAAAAATGCTGTACTTTATTTTGACATTATAAAAATGCTGTACTTTATTTTTTACTGATGTTGCTTACCATAGGTAAGATATTTTCTCAGTTTGTAGTTTCTTTTGGCAACAAGCTGCTTGTGTTAATACAGCAACACATTCATATATACATCTGTAGAAATTGTGAAATCAGTAACCAAAGACTTGTCATATTGAAATGCAATCATTACTTCTGTACCAGTGAAACCGCTATTAAATTATTTTCTGAGACATGACCCATTTTGAAACTTGATTACTGTAATTGTATTTTTGTCCTGTGATAGGAATTAGAATAGTCTGTATCATCTTTACATCCTGTTCGAAATAATCATGAAACACATTACATTTCTTTCCCTTCCGTGTTCCCTACCCAATAGACGTGATTAATTAGCTTCTTGCTTTGGTATGTCACCATATGTAGCCAATTACTGTATTGCAATTTGCAGTTACTCTCCAGTTTATCTTGCTTGTAAGTGCAAAAGATTGTCTTCTTGTTTTGTTAAAAGAATTTTTATGTGGCATTTTCAATGTGTTGAACATGTGTGTTTGGTTAAGTGCTTCAAATTTTTCCCTTATGCAGAAAAGCTGATGAGAGACAAGGCAATAAGTTCTACAGTGCTGCTGGACAGAGGCATGAACCTACAGTGAACAGAAGCCCTGTCATCTGGCCAGTGCTCCCCCTGTCATGCCTGACAAATAGATTGAGCTTTTATCTATCCATCTACCTATATACTGTATATAGATAGAATCTATCTATCTATATAGACAGATATAGGTGTGTGTGTGCATGTGCGTGTGTGTGTGTGTGTGTGTGCGTGTGTGTGTGTGTGTGTGCACAGTCAGCATGTTCATTCACACATCAGACATTAATGAACAGAATATGTAACTCAGGCAGTCAGGTGGCAAGACAACCCGGCTGTGGTGCCAAGCTTATTCTTGGGAAAAATGAATGTATGACAGTCATGGTGTTCTTGTATGATAGTGAATTGGGTTATCTAAAGGATTTAAACTAGTTAAATTTAGGACCAGGGTAGTATTTGGACCAATATTCAAGTTATTTGGTGAATTGTGAGGTACAAAGTTCTTTTGTATTCTGTGTTAGGTGTAAGCTGATGAAGTGTAGAATCCAATCTCATTTAGGCACATATAATGCAGATTATTAATATTTTCTGTATATCTGCATACTATATGCAAGTTCATCAAACAACCTGAGTATTTCCAAAGAATCTGCCCTAAAATTAGTGGAGAGCTAGTCGTCCAGGATGGCTTGGATGAAAAAATACCAAGATTCCTCTATACAGAAAAAGGCTTCCCTAACCCAAAAACTCCTGACATTCAGGAGGGATTATCCTGACTTCTCTTCCCCATCCTCAGCTACTTCTGTCACCAACCCACAAACTCTACCCTGCCTTGATCATAGTGATTCGTATGTACAACTAATAGAAGCAGAGTGAAAATAAACCTATTAACTGAGCATGTGGTTTTACTTATGTACTTATAACTTACCTTCCTATAGATGGGTGCACCTGCAGTCCACTCACACTGTGTAGTGCTACCTCCTGATGATTCTACCCTCAGTGATAAATCAAATGGTCTCTTGTAGTCCAGCAACCACTTACTATGCCAGGGTGTTGATAATATCTAGGGCATGGGTAATGACATGCTGCCCCATAACTGCCATCTTGACAAAGGACGGTGGTGGTGCCATGGACAGCTGCCGTCAGGTGAAAAGACCTACACATGCTATAGTATTATCACTATTCTCTAAATATGTTAACTTACAAATAACATGCCTTTAATAAAGCACCAAGTTAATGTCACTGGGTTTAATACAGAAATTAATAAATATCATTTATAAACTTGGAAGTACAGTAATGACATACAGTACTACTGTGGAAGATAAGATGTCTTAACCCCCTGAGTATGAAAGGTGCCTTCATGTTATGAAACAATCTGGAGAAACAAATGCATAGGTTTTTATGAAGCTAAAAACCCATTTTATCCCCACGGAAAGCACCTTAGGACAGGAGGGTCATCCCTCACCATGCCCACTGCACAAGCATTGGTTGCTGGAGTGATGGCATCATGACAGGAGACTAAAGGGGGTATCACACAGTACCTCGTATCAGGAACGGCCGAGGAAGATTTAAGTAGAACAAAACTTGGACGCTATCAGACACGTTCCTCATATCCTCGGCAAAGGACATGCTTCTCACTGTTGCCACAGCCCTGTCTAGCGACTGTGGAAAGTGATTACTGTCGCTGACTCGGTAGAGAATAAGGACAAGCAACTTTGTTTACAAACAGGTACACATGCTGATGAAAAGTATACATCACATCACATTATCCAGTTGTTGTTGTGATGTTTTCAGGTGGCGACTGGTAGCAGTACATCTAGCTGCAGTGGAGTCCTCAGTTGTAAACACGTGATTATTTTATCAACATCACAGTTTCATAGATATAGGAAATATTAACTCTCTATAAGGGTTTCAAAATGACTGATATTTATTCTAAAATATTAATAAGTATTCAGTGTTAGACTATATGTTCAACGCTGTAGTACGATATATTCTCTGTTGAGTTGCCTGGGTTTTAGTCACACTGTTTTGACCGTCGTATCCTCAGCAGAAATCCATCCAGATGAATTCCAAATGCCCCTTGTATCGTCGGCAATTTTACCACGTTACCATTCCGATTTACCATCATATCCTCAGCAAACCTCATATGAAGTGCCGTGTGATAGCCCCATAAGTACAGTGTTTGTAAATTTGTTCCTAATTGTGCCATTTTTCCTGTCCTCACCATCCACTCAATGTAGTGCTGCTTTGGGTGTCTGCCCTTTCCTCTCTTCTACCCTTCCTCTTCTGTCTTTCTTTCCCTCATTCTTTCTTCTGCCTATGGGTGATTTTGCACTCCCTCCTCTGTCTTTACTCAGCAATGAGTGAGGCTGGTCACTCATCTTAAATGTCAGGACCAACTTGCCTAGCCCCAGGTTCCTACGCTCCTAATGGGAGCAGCATAGGAGTCAATGATGGATGGATGGTGTGTGTGTGTGTGTGTGTGTGTGTGTGTGTGTGTGTGTGTGTGTGTGTGTGTGTGTGTGTGTGTGTGTGTCTCTCTCTCTCTCTCTCTCTCTCTCTCTCTCCATAGTTGCAGTATATACAGTTTATGCTTAGCTCCTGTTGTCTCCATATCTATACCTATCCAATCTATTTTTGAATATACATGTTCCTTCCCCGGTGGTGGGTGGTGGCAACCATCATCCTCTCACTTATGTAGTGCTACCTACTATTTCCTACACCTTTATCATTCTTTTTCCACGTCTGCCCTCCTCTCTTCCTGTTTTTCCCATCTTTCCTGCCACTTTTTATTACTCTTCTTTCCTTCTCAGGTGGCTTTACACTGAGTGACAAAATGGTTTCTTGTAAGCCAGGAAACCATTTACAATGCTGGGTGGTAACCATATAACCAACCCATACGTGTTCCTTAGGTGACAACAAGTGGGTTGGCGGAGGGCAAGTGCCCCTCCCTGTAAAATAACTAAAAAGTTAAACAGCTACCCCTTAAGGGATTATGGCATCTGGATACAGATAGATTGATCAATGTTCTTCCCCTGCATCATCTCCGCTTCTAAATTGTTCCAAATACCAATACTTTTCTGTGAGAAACCATCCCCAATATATATTCATACTCTTGTCCTTCCATCATCTTTCATCAATTTTGTGTGTGTTTGTGGATGTATGTGGTATATGAGTCTATGTCTGTGTTTGTTTTTGTGTGTGAATCCTGGGAGTACCACAGGAAGGGCTTCCTATCCCAAGGTGCCACAACAGCACTGATAGTGAAAAATGCTTCTGTTAATGAAGAGGTCAATACCTACAGTTTATCCAAGGATAATGTACCAGTGACAGCCACATCACAGGATTTCATGTTCAAGGGGTTAATACAGTATGCACACTGAATCAGATACAGTAGTATGTTTTTGGAGATTATATATGTCTCATGGTTTGATTTTTAAGTACTGTATAATTTATGTACTGCATGGTTTGCATGTAAAATTACACGTGTAACTGACATAGGTCATGCTACATATCCTTACAACCTACAAGGCACCATATACAAAACTTAATACCTATTGTATCTCAATTCTCGAGAATATTTAACAACAGTGGCAAAAGAAAACATTATAAGGTAATGTGCTCACTGAGCTGCCTGATTTACCTCACTCAACGATAAGGTTCTGTTACCGAAAACTATCATGAACTGAATTACTGCTGAGTGAATGGATTATAACATGGGTTCAATGAGGACAGGTTGGTGGAGTCCCATGGTTAGTCCTGTGGGAATACTTTTACCTAACTGTCGTCCAAAACCAATGTAAATACAGTAATTCATAACCAAAGTACTCAATACAACACAGCTAGGCAGCCAATGCATTACAAAAAGTTTGGTTATACTGAAATTACACTACTTTGAGCTTTAGACAAGGCTTCGCATATAAACATCAGTAAATGGAATTTACCATTCATGCAAAATTCAGTGTGTCCAGTGCCACCCAGCCACCCTTCTGACTATATTACTTGCTGGGGTACTGCTGGACTGAAAACCTAATAAAACTCAATTCTACTCTTCATATCACTTATCGTTGTAGTGTTGGGTATCACTCAAGCATTACAAAAAATCAAAATTACTGCAGTTGTTTTGTCTTTATCTGACATAGAGCTTCAACCTCCATCAGCTCAGTTGATGGCCAAGTGTGGTCAGACTGGCAGGTTGATCTGACTAGTAACTATGGAGACCAATTCCAGCTTCATGAACAAAATTTACTGGATTTCAAGCAACCACAATTTAGTCTTCAGGTTGTGAGAGCAGTCTAGTTCTGTCAGATGAAAACAAACAGACTGATATCCCCCTGGGATCCTTAAGGGCACCAGATATAGAAGGGCTGGGTATTGTATTAAACGAATATTAACTCCATCCCCACTAAGAATTAATTATTTTCACACTGTGCAGTCATTTCTATACTGAGATTCAAATTAACCCCTTCAATCCAGTGACCTACATTTTGCTTTTACATCACTACAGACAGTTTTACACAAGTTGACAGAGATTGTGTGGTAGGTTGGGGTGCCCATCATCCACTCTCATGCTGCCTTCAGGCTGCTACAATATGTGACTTGCTGTAACCCAGGAAACCATTTACTACACTAGATGGTAACCATATAACCTTATGGTCTAATGGATCAAGATACCAGAACTGCATAAGGCCTGCAAGGGCTTAAATTAGAGGAATGGCTGGGGTTTATTGCTTACAAACTGCCACATGGGCTGAGTGAGGTTCGTCACCCCCCACCAAGACTGTTGGGACTGAGAAGCCTTGCCTTGGGGCCCTATGCTCCTGATAGGGCAGGAAAGGACTGGTTGATGGATGGATGAATACAGTTTCAAGCTGAGGGAATTAACTCATCATTCCTTAACCCCTTCAATATGAGAGGACTTTCCTTAACTGAAAAAATTTTATCTGTTGGTGACAAGATGTAGGCCATTTGACTGAAGAGGTTACCAGGGGGCAGTTATCTAACATAATTTACAACTAATAAATACTTTTTGTGTCACTAGATTACTCTTACTTATATTTTTTGTGCAATTTATTACACTTGGGATCTACAAGGGTTCTACGATCTAGCTCATACGCTCACCTTACGATCATGATATTAAAACTGAGTGTGTGAATGTGTAAAGCAAGTCTCTATGACCCTATATTTGATGGTCTTTTATGGAGCACTTGTAACTGTTGCATATGATCAGCATGGATCCCATGTTACAGAGTACAGTTGGCAATAATACAGAATTATGAGCCATGTTCTATCACCAAGAACTGCTTCAGAAATTATAATCAAGAACTGGGAGATATGGCCTTCAATAACCTCCTCTGCTATTCATGGTCTTTCCTGGCTTAAATAAAACTGTCTGACTACAGCTGAAGTAAAACAGAAACTACAAGAACACAGCAAACGGCTTAAGTACCTGATCTATGTGTAATTTCCGCTCACTCTCGGGTGGTTTTAAACTCACCCCAGCCGTGGAAACATCGGGTGAATTTCTTCGATTCTTTACCCTTAAAAGTACATAACAGCTTCCTTGGTAATTCAGGCTGCTTCACTCTCAGGTTCTGAATATACACCTGCAATGCAAACAAACTTAGCATGTAGCTATTAAACTGAAGAAAAATGAGAATGAGGGACTGCCTCTGAGAATATAATGTAAATGAGATGCAAGAGGGAAGGGGGTACGGGGAAACCGAGGATGAGATAATGGGATGGGGCAGAAAGGTATATGATAGAGGGATGGGTATGAGATGGTAAAAGGTCAGCCTGGTTATGGTGTACTATACATGGTGACATGGAGGCAATTCATTTAAGGCCACTCCTTCCAGGGTAAGGCAATTTCCTAAAAGTAGATAAATACATAGATTAAGCTGATTCAATGTATTTAATAAAATAACTCATGCATTGTTGAAGCCTTCAAAATTCTGGCTCCATCTCACAAGCAAAATCATCTTCATACATTTTTTGTACTGACATCCATCAATTTTTGCAGTTTTGACATTGTCAGTTTCAATTATTCATGGATGAGTAAACCATCACAAAATACAACAGTTTAAGGTGCAATTTGGGATAGCTTATCAAAATTTGTTGCTTAATCACCTGAAAAGACACTTTAAAACAAGCAGACTCTAATGTCTAGGGATGTTCTGGGGCACTAAAAAAGGTTTTTAGTCAATCACATACTGTCACGTCAGGTCAGATACTGATCTGCTACCGGTACCATGTAATCCAGTACTACCTGTTTCATGGCTGAACTATCAGCAACTAAACCAGAAACTCCACTGGTTTTGCCCAGTGAGAGGGTGGCTAGACACCCAGCAGGATGAAAAACAAGACCTGTCAAAGGACAGATGAGCTTTTATAAGCCAATGGCCATCTAGCAGGGTAGGTGGAATTTGTTAGCCTTGGTCAGCAGTCCACCTAGGGGAAGGGCAACTTTGATTTCATATCTGGACAGCACTAGTGCCTAGGGATTCCACACCCCTGTCCATGGGTGGTGATAAGCCTTCCTCTGATGTGGGAGACTGGGGAAGGGTTTGCAACCTCACTCCATAAAAAACAACCACAGAAATTAAAAAGAGGAGACAGGATAGGGGTCAGGTGGTTTTGGCTGACTTCAACTGCAGCTTGCCACGGGGTCCTTCTCTGGGTGCTGGGGGGGTCCCCTGTCAGGATGACACCTATAATGAAGGCTGCTGGGTAAAGCCTTTGGGACCCCAGTAGCTGGATGAAGGGGAGGACCCCCTAGTCACTGTCCTGTTTTTAAAGAATGTCATGGTGGTGCAAAGGACATTTGAACTCAAAGTTATACTCCCACCTTGTTAAACTCATGGCAACGGCACAATGACTGTCTCTGTTGCAAGATACATGAAGGAGAAGGCACTGCCTGGAGGAGTGAAAGGAGAAAATTCCTTGGGTGGAGTTGGATAGTAAGTGAGGCTATGTGCCCGATGGTGTATGCCCTGAGTAAGTGACATACTGTGGTTATATTAAGGCTGTAGGGGCCCTTTTAGTTGGGTTTTCATTATTCAATGACTCTGCTGTTCATGGAGGTGTCTGTTCCCAAACACGTGCAAAAAAAAAAAAAAAAAAAAAAAAAAAAGGGACAAATGAGTATGTATAGATGCACTTCACATCATTCTGGTTAATTCATTAGGATAATGTAATGAGGAACCCTCCAATGTAAAGTAGAATATGACTTGCTATGATGATAAGTTTTATTATTTAATCACGAGTGCCAACATTGCCCACCCTTGGCTTATACCCATTTTCATTCTTTTCCTGAGAACCTGGTATGAGGCCAATGAATATCAAAAAGGGATGAATCTGATCTTCAGCTGTTTCTCTCTCTCTCTCTATTCCTTTTTGAAGGAAATGTAAAATTATCTTATAAATTGTACGATAATGAAAAATGCTTTTGTACATTGTACCAAAGGTGAATTTATTGTACAGTACATATACAATATTTATCGTACAAATGGCAATAGTGTGGGAGTAGCGGGCAGTGCCAGCAACTCACCCAAACACCACCCGCTGGCATATGCCACGCAGATGTTCAATGGAAGATTTGCGTTTGCTAAAGTGCTTCCGCAAGCGCAAAACCGCAAATCTGCACAGAATTTGTCACAAATGCATATCTGCAAACAAAATTACATTTCCGCAATTGCAGAATTTGCAGTTTGCGTAAGTGATTATGGACGTGCCCAGCTCTGATCCCTAACCCTTTCCAGCGTCATGTTAAGGAGTACCTGTGACCATGACTGCTGCTGCTGATGGTACAGTGAAATATTCTGGAGACAGTGAGATTGCATAAAGGACAGTGAAGCAGAGTAAGGGACAGCGAAACTGTAAGGGATAGTGAAACTGTATTACCTGTGCTGACTTGACAGCCAATTATATTTAATAGTATAGTGGGACAGTGAAATAGTATAAGACTCAGTAAAGTAGCAGTTTTACCTGTGCTGACTTGAGAGCCAACTTAATCTCTACATCGGAGGCCTTGGAGCCCAGCCACAAGAACACCTGTGTGCCATCATCTAGGATCATTGTATCATCATCAGCAAGGTCATCCTGAAATAACATAGAGTGTTGTGAAATGCATACAGACAGACTGACTGACAGATACACAGGTAGATAGGTGGATATATAGAGAGACAGGCAGATGGAGATCTATAGATAAACAGAGACAAAGATACTGGGGTACACTGACAGATACAGATATATCAAATTGCTGACACTTACAAATATAAGATAATACACAGACCTATGTTCAGACAGTACAGACAATGGTTACAATTCCTCAATTAAAGTGACAGCTTTCCATCAGTTCAATTCCCAAGAGGTATAGTAACTAGAAGAATTCCGATAATTTAATGTCACCAAGAGAAGTAGGCTTATTATCTACCCTTACATATAATGGATTGCAGCAGCTTTGCCTCCGGGTCCCTACATCTTGATGAGGGTAACATGGGATTGGCAGCTGCTGTTTTTTGACAAGACCTCATTGAAGTGTATTGGTCATATAATACTCAGGGACTCGTGATTAAGAAGCTTACCACTGGGCCCCAGCACCCCCAGAAGGGCAATATAGGATTGGATCATAGGCATAGATGAAGTAATGAATCAAAGTTTATCATAATCATCATTATCCATACCTCTTATCAATATTATTATTCATACCTCTTATCAATATCATCATTATCCATACCTCTTTTCCCACCCAAGGATGGGTTGAGGTAGGGCCCAGAGAACAAAAATAAATAAATAAACAAATAAAAGAAGAAACTAAGCAAAGTCTACCTAGCTAAATGGGCAACAGTCTCACTTACCAATCAAGCTCCCAAAATACTGACTGTATACATATATTTAACTCTTACACTCTGGGGGCCATGTGACATACTGCAAGCTTTTTTCACCTAATTTTTCTGTTTCTTCAACCCTTCAATATATGCCAGCTATACTGTCATTCCACTTAGTGTTGGCTAGGCCAGCAAATGGTAAGTGTGGTCCAAACTCACTCTGTTAGGTGTCATGGATTCTCTAGTCTTTAGTACTGTAATGCTATGTTTTGCTGTAAAATATCCAAAACTAAGAGTTACTATATTTGAACTCCCACTTAAGGATGGGGGTGAGGTTGGACCCAGAAAGAAAGTATGAAGCTACTTACCTGACAGAAGTCTGAGCATTTTTCTGAGACAGCAAAGTAACCCTTCTCATTGGAACAGCGGAAGAGTCTTGTGTGTTGCATGTAGGCTGCATCCTTGTCGTAAGGTTTACGCCCTCCAATGCCAATCCAGAAGAAGTTCTCCGGCTCCTCTCCTTCTCTCACAACCTTCAAGAACAAAGTGAATGAAATCTGAGGCTTCAACTGACCATGAGCAGTGAATTAGTCATGGCAACAATATTTTCTGTACAGTATAGTCATTCTGTCTTCAGACAATCATTAGTGCTCACCTGTTGACTATACTTCTCAGGGTCAAACATCTCCTGGGCTATTTCCTCAGCCAGTCTGCCCTCCTCCTCATCACTCTTTTCCCCAAGCCACACATACACAATCCCACTGTCGTCATCCTGCCCGAAGGGAACTTTGAGGACGTAGCAGAACTCCGAGTTGAGGGCGGCTGCATTGGGTGTGATCTGAAAGGATATATAGTTTGTTAGTATGTTCACCTTAACATGGCCTAGATTATTATCCTGTTGCCTTACTGTAAGTCTTGAAAAAAACAAAATGGCATTTCTTACATGCAGTTTTTAAACACTATGTACTGTCAAGTTTTCTGTAATATGGACACAGTTAAAAGGGCATTACAGCATATACGTTTAAACTTTGAAAAATTTCTAACCCCTTTCAGCTCAGTTGACGGCTGGGTGTAAGACTGGAGGGATGATTTAACTAGTAACCAAGTAGACAAAGTTCTGCCTCACAACTAGGGCTCACCAAATTTCACATAACCATGACTGAACATTCAAGTTGTGTGAGTGACAATTTTCCATCAAATGAAAACACACCTACACTACCTGTATGCAGCGTGTAAAAAGTGGTGACCCATTCGACCGCATGTGGAAAAGCTCAGTCTTTGGCTTTTCCTGTAGAGGTTCTGGTCGTGGTTTAGCCTTGGGTTCTGGTTTGGCAGCCGTGGCATCACCATCCTTAACATCCTCATCAGGTTTGGGGGCTGGTTTCTCTACCTTTCGCCTGCCAGTGTGGATCACGAACTTCCTCTTAAAATGTGCCATGAATTTAACTGCCTCCTGCTGTTGGTGCATTCTTACTACTTCTAACTTATCCCCAAACAGAGCTTCAAACTTCTTCTGTAGACTAAATGTGAAGGTAAGCCAGCCCATATTGGAGGCCTGTCGCCCCTGCCAAAAGTACACAACGCACTGGAAGTCATCTTCAGGTTCTGCTTCTTCATCTTTTTCCTCCTCCGCAGGCTCCCCGGGTACCCAATACCGACATAGAAACACATAGCATTCACCGGAGTAGAAATGTCCAAGCTCATTCTCTGGCAGCTTGACGAACTTCTTCCCCTCCAGCACAAATGCATCCATGGAATCCAAGTCATCATTCCACTCCTCCATACACTGCTGGGCCTCTTCTAGGGCCATAGGCTGCTGGCGGGGGGTGAAGAGGGCACTGAGGTCAACTTTGGTCTCCTGTTTGGCTGCCCACTCCTTCAGATTTGCTCCAGTTTTCCTCACAGACTCGGCAGTTCTCGTAAAGTCAACATCAATCACATCTGTCCACCCACTGAACTTCGTCTTGAAAACTTGTGGCTCTGTCCCCTCCTTCACCAGAGTTGTTACTGCATGTTCAGGCCTTATGATCATTTTCAGCAGCTCCTGTGAAAGCTTGAGGGCGGCAGCTCTGACAAGTCTAGTGGATTTTCTTCCAATCCAGACAAACACATCACAGTAACAGTCAAGGATGTAAACATTTTTGGTCTTCAGCAATTTTTGATTAAGCTTTCCCTCTGGTATTTCGACCTGTGGTAGCTCCAGGTACCCCATACCAAGGCCAACCTGGTAGAGTCTGGGCACAACTGGAGTGAAATGGAGGTCAACATGTTCTTCGATCTCTATGTCTTCTTCCTCACCCTCCTCCAGTCCAAGTGCTGCCCAGAACTGTGGCCATTCATTGTGTTCCTTGTCCTGCACCAGTGTGTGAATCTCAGCCAAGTTCTTGCGCTCCTCCTTGTTCATCTTCTCCGCAACAAGCCTTGACTTCGTAGTAACTGTTTTCTTTGCCTTGCTCCCCTGCCAAACATAGATTATTTTCCCATCGTCAAGAAGGAAAACATGCCGAGGGTCCAGGGATTCCCAGGTACAAGCCACAGTTTCCAAGTGAATACCTAGATTAGTAGGGCACACTCTGTATAACCGAAGGGGGTACTCCTGAAATGACAAAATGCATTCAAAATCAGTGGTTATCATCATTATTGTTATCTGGGTTCATTATCAATGATGCTCACCATCATCATGGGCTCAAAGTCAATGGTCATCATCATCATCATCACCACTAAAAAAATCATCTTAACACAATCTAGTACTGTGTGTATGCATTCCTAACCTGATGATCTCTAATTCCTTTCCATCTACTTGATAGCAAAGTGTGGTCACTATAAACCACAAGCTGTGGTAGTGGCCCACTTCTCAAGCAGAAACAAATCAACAACAGTAACTGATTCAAGGATGAACACCAGAAAGCAAAGTGGAATTAAATGGTACTTCCCTCCTCTTAATCTGTGCCATTTCCATCTCCTCAGAATTATCCATCCTACTCAAACCTCTATCAGTTCCTTTCTCTAAACTTTAATACCTTACTTTCTCACACATACACTCACTTCTCCCATATTGTCATTAACCAGTGCTGGGCAGGTGCACAATGACTTGCGCAATGCGCAACTGCGCACCATTGCGCTCGTGAATATTGTTTGCGCATTGCACACTGCATGAGACCTTGTGCAATATTGTACTTATGTACATAAAAACGCAGGTGCACAAGCGCAATTTAGTTGCGCTTGCACAACTAAATTTACACTTGAGCACCTGCCTTGCACACCTGTCCTGTGGACTGTGCAGGACACATGGTCTTGGGAGCTGCCCACATGGCTGGACAAGGGATGGGGGAGGCTTAGGTGGGTCGCGAGGGTTCTGGATTGTTGGGGGGAGGCGGGAGGGTAGTAGCATTTCTTAAAATGCTTCAACAGAGATAATGTATTTTAATATTTTTTAAATTATTATTATTATTAAAAATTAAAAATACATTATTTAAAAATAGTAGTATATGGAATTCCTTACAAAAATAATTAAAACATATTATTTAAATCAAATATCCACAGCCTAATAATTTACTTGGCTGTGGATATTTGATTTAAAAAATGTTTTAATGATTTTTATAAGGAATTGCATATGCTACTGTATATATTAAAATTATTAAATAAAACATCTTGAGAAAATGCAGATAAAAGTTAAACTGGCAACATCACAGCCTTTGTTTCCCTTTCCCTATGCTCTGCTCACTCCTCTGTTTGAACTTCCACGAGTTAACAATGCCTTGCTCCAGTCCTACCGCCTTAGTCACTTAGTGTGTCAAGTGAATCATTTTACTTCCCAGTAAATAATTTCAATTTAATTTGTCACTAATGGATGCCCCCAGGACAGGGAGACATGGAGGTGATTTGTTGTTTGTGGCAAGTGGCCACCCCTTACGGGATTAGGGCATCTAGCAATAGATAGATAGAACCATACTAAATAAAGGTAAGTAAGTATGCTAATTTATTAAATATCTCAATATTTTACAATAATTCCCACAAATATATGCAAATGGTTTGCCCTAGCACGTTGTGACATTGCGCAAGCTAAATATTAGACTCATACTTGCACAAATTACAAATAACAGAAAATAATAATAATACATAAAAGTAAGTATGCTAATTTATTAATTTTTTTCAATATTTTACAGTAATTCCCACAAATATATGCAAAAGGTTTGCACTTGTGCTTTGTGACATTGCGCAAGCTAAATATTAGTCAGACTGCGCACTTGTGCTTGCGCAAGGTAGTGAACTGTGGATTGTGCAAGGTCCTTTTTCGTTTGCACTCCCCATCACTGTCATTAACTGGTACTTTCCCTCCCCTATATCCCTGCCTTACCATCTCCTCAACAGTGAAAAATCCTGATGCAGTGCGTCCTCCTTCAATGTAGGTAATGTCGTGATGGAAGAGGGCCAAGAATTCATCAGATTCATCACCTTGCTCTTCCCTATGCGTCCGACCCTGAGCACCCAGGTAGTTTCGCAGATTCACCGCATGGATGGCTGAGCATGCTTTCTTGTCCAGCTGTATGTAAGGAAGTAGCATGATTATTTTGTTTAGCATGAAGGTAGAACTAGTACTGTAGCTAATAAGTGTGTACAAGAGAGTGGTCAGTCTATGATGTTAAGTATAAAGGTGGAATCAGTACTGTACAAGTGTGTGTGTGTGTGTGTGTGTGTGTGTGTGTGTTTACCTAATTGTGATATAGAGGAAATGAGCTAGGCTCGTGGCGTCCCATCTCTGTTTCTCAACAAGTCAAATTTAGCTTTAAACTCATATAAGTTTTTAGACTGAATGATATCTTTGTCCAGACTATTCCACAGGTCTATATAACTATAAGGAAAACTCTATTTCTTGATATCCTTCAAGAAGCTTGGCTTCTTCAATTTCACCCTGTGTCCTCTTGTTATTCTCTTATCCCATACAAACAGATCTTCTCTGTCAATATTATCTACTTCCATTATGGTCCTAAACACTGCAATCATGCCACCCCTCTTTCTCCTTTCCTCTAATGAAGGCAAATCCAGCTTTTCCAGCCTCTCTCTGTACGACAGATCTGCCAGACTGGGGACCATCTTGGTTGCTGTTCTTTGTATTCTCTCACTCTTGTTTATATCTTTCTTTTTGTGTGGGGACCACACTACTGCTGCATATTCTAACCTGGGATGGATCATGGCCACTATCACTTTTTTCATCTCCTCATTCATATAATGAAATGCTACTCTTATGAAAGTCAAGAGTTTATGCGTCTCTCTAACTATCTTGTTACTGTAATATGTTTTTCAGGTGACAAACTATCCTGGACCAGCACTCCCAAATCTTTCTCTTCTCTCGCTTTTGTGATTGGTTCATTACCCATCAAATAATTCAGTGATGGCCTCTTGGTACTTTTACCCATTTCCAATATTTTACATTTCTTTGCGTTGAATTTCATTTGCCAACGGCCATGCCACGTTGAGTACACCGCTTCCCGTCCGGTCAGCGAAGTTAAGCAACGTTGGGTCTGGTTAGTACTTGGATGGGTGACCGCCTGGGAACACCAGATGCTGTTGGCGTCCCTACGTGTCAAGTGGGGTTGGTGGAGGATTAGTGCCCCTCCCTGTAAAACAATTAACTCTAAGCCCTTGACCACCCCGTTTGGGATACATGGCGTCTGGCAATGGATGGATGGATGGAATTTCATTTTCCACATCCGGCTCCAATCATGTATCCTAACCAGATCCTCCTGCAGCATTTTACAATCCTCCTCAACCTCTACCTTCCTCAAGATCTTTACATCATCAGCAAACAGACTTGCATCACTGTTCACTCCACCTACCATATCATTTACGTAAATCAGGAACATTACTGGCGCCAACACCGAGTAATGTGTGTGTGTGTGTGTGTGTGTGTGTGTGTGTGTGTGTGTGTGTGTGTGTGTGTGTGTGTCTGTGTGTGTGTGTGTGTGTGTGTCACATTACCTTCTTAACAATCACGATGAATTCAGTAGCTACCTAAGATGAACATACAAAATACGATGAACTACAATTTCTACCATGTAATTAGAAAAGGAATCATCATCATCATCATTATCCTGACCATTTTCCCACCTACAGATGGGACAGCTTACTGACACTCACCAAAGATTTTACTCTGATCCAAAAGAATATTCCCAGGACAAGTTCATCACCATCATCAATCACCACTGATTGTTTTTTCTCTACCTAAAGATGCAAGAACACTGATACTTACAGTAGACTTTTCCCCAATCCAAAAGAATATCTCCCATGCCAGGTTCTGTGAGTCATCCATGTAGGTCTTGAGCACAATGTAGCAGTCACCCTCATAAAACTTGCCGTACACAGACTCCTCGATCTGGTTGGGCAGGAAATTTTCAATTTCCCAGATGGTGAGGCCTGGGATCTGCCCCACATCTGCATCAAAGAATTCTTGGTAGTTTAGTGGTGGCCGCTCCAGTGACTCATCCCAACGTTTTTGACTGGGGAAAAGAGATATGCTGCATACTTCATCACTACCATCTCTCTACAGCATCACCTACCTCTATATCCACAGTATTATCTATTACCAGAAGTCTATCTGTCCACAACTGTCAAAGAATTCTAGCCCATCACTCCAATTCATTCTCCATCTCTCCCTCACCTCTCTCCCTTACTCACATGTAGCCTCCTAGTTAGTCCCTCATCTCCATTCTATCTGCATGACCAAACTGTCTCAAAATACTTTTCCAAATGTCAATGCTCTGTAAATTACACGAATTACCTACGCCAAATCTGGATCAACTTACGTTTTAACTTCCTGACTGCGTTCCTCAGTCATTTTGTCCTTCTGTTTCTGCTTCTCCTCATCCTTGGCAATCTCCTTCATGCCCTTCAGGATCTTCTCTTGCTTATCATCCTGCTGGTCCTTCCTAAACTGACGCAGCCTCTTCTTGCGGGCAATTGGGTCCTTGGGTGTGCCTGAAAAAGTATTTTGTCATCATCTGTTATCATCTATATCATTATCATCTACATCACCTATATCATTATCATCATCATTTTTATCACCTATATCATTACTATCATCATCTACATTACCTATATCTTTATCCTCATCATCTACATCACCTATAGCATTATCACCACCATCGACATTTGTATCACCTATATCATTATCATTATCTACATCACCATAACCCTAACTTTCTGATGTCCTCACTCAGAACATCCATCAAAAACAATAATGGACTTAGTACTGATCCTTGTTGATGATGTTCTACTACGATGTCAAACAATTCAGTGTCTCCACTGTAGTTCTAACTTTGGTCTCTGATTCTCTACATTCACCATCATCCTGAACTTTGTCCCACCTGAGGATGGGGTGAGGTAGGGTCCAGAATGCAAGTAAAGAGAAAACACAAAAGAAACAGAACTATCCTGAAGTGTGCTGAATGATATACACTACCGTATATGTTCAATCACTCTCCAGTCAGACCCCTGGAATCCACTGCACAGAAATGGCCATTGACTTTTTTGGGGGTAGGGGGTGAGATTTTGTATCAGGGATATATACTTCTACATTTCCATAATTATTATCACCAAATTGTTAAGTATGTGGCTGAAATGTTTCTGACTCAGGGGGCTGGATGACCCTACCTAACAGTCCCAAGTCACCCTTGGACAAAGTGTAACACCTTCCAACATTTCTTAGTCAAGTACATGATTCCAGTGTTACCTTGCATGAGTGTCTGTTTAGGCAAATGCTAGGAGAAAGAAAATTCTTACAAGAAAATCACCTGCTACCTTGTATATTTGGGCATATGTAAGGAAATGGAAAACTCATACAAGAAAATCACCTTCTACCTTGTTTATTCAGGTAAAGGCAAGGAAATGGACAACTCTTAAAAGAAAACCACCTGCTACTTGGAAATTTGTATATTTAGGCAAAGGCAGGGAAAACAGAAACTCTTACAAGAAAATAACCTCCCTTGTATAATCAGGCAAAGGAGTGAAAATGGAAACTCTTACAAGAAAATGACCTGTTACCTGGTAAGTTCTGGCTGGCATACACAAGGGAATGTGGTCAGAAAAACCTCTGCTTATGTATACAAACATACATATGTAGACAGAGAGACTGAGCTTGGCAGATTGGGAAAACTGACTGACCATTTTTTTTTTTTACTCTAACTTGGCCTAAAATTGCCATCTTTCCATCTTGAATGCTGAGTTGTAACAGAAGATTGACACTAGGATATGATGCTACCCATCAAGATGTGTTATGGAAAGGATGCAAAGCCATGGTGATGTCTTCTGTTACTGAACAATGTGAAATAAGCTACAGAAGGACAAGTATCTTGGCCAAGTTAAGGTGAAACAACTATAACAGACAAACAGACAGACAGCAAATTAAACCAACCTTGCTGCTGGGCCAAAGTTGCAGCCAGCTGAGCAGCCTGAGCTCCAGCATTCCTCAGCTGTGCCTGGAGGGAGAAGTCAATGTTGTAGAAAGTGACTCCTGCCCCCTGTGCCATGCCTCGGGGCTTGGGGGGCCACACCATGTCAGGGTTGTCTGCCAGTTCAAGCTGCTCCAGGTTCTCGTTCAGGAAGTGGATGGCTTCAGGTAGTGTTACCAGCCGGTTGCTGTTCAGGATCAATTTTTTAAGGTTCCCACATCTGAAGAAATACAAACCGATATCAAACCATTAGTTGAATTTTCATTAAAAATAATGGATGGCTCCATCCATCATCCAAACCTATGTCGCCCCACAAGGAGCATAGAAGCCCAGGGCTAGGCAAGTTGGTCCTGACATTTAAGATAAGAGTGACCAGCCTCACTCATCCGTGAGTCGCATTACGTGAGCAATAAACTCCAACCATCCCTTGGATATAAACCTATATAGGCTCAATCCGATTGGAACACCTTAATTACCCACTAAACCACCAGGTGCCATAATTTGGTTATAAGGTTACCACCCAGCATAGTAATTGGTTTCCTGGTGTACAGGAAACCACTTGGCTTGTCACTCTAGTGCAGTCACCCATAGGCAGAAGGATGAGGAAAGAAAGAAGGAAAGACACAAGAGGGAGTGTAAAGTCACCTGAAGGCAGAAGAAAGAGGAAAAAATGAATGAAAATAAAGACAGAAGAGGAAGGAAAGAAGGAAGGAAAAGACAGACACCAAAAGCAGTACTACATCGAGTAAGTGGATGACCAACATCTGAAAAATAGAAAAAAAGACACTGTTTCAGGAATCATTGAGCAAACTTCGGCTATCTGGACGTTGCTACTCCTCACCCTGCCATAGGGTGGGAAAGGAGGTCCGGATGATGGTGATGATTAACTGAATTTTCATTCAAGAGCTGGCTGGCTTACCCCATAAAAAAAAAAAAAGTAATATAATAATATAACCATCATCATCATCACCATCATCATCACCCAGACCTCCTTTCCCACCCTAGGGCAGGGTGAGGAGTAGCAATGTCCAGACAGCACAATATTGCCCGATCCAATTGGCCACGCTTTCATTCACTCACCATTCAAGCCCCCAGAACCCTGGTTCTATCTGATACACCACAAACTTCCACCATCATTAAGTGATTTTAGATAGGGGAATCTGGGGGACACCTGACCCAGCCAAATACCCAGGTTATTTGGTTAACACCCAGAGTAGTAAATGGTTTCCTGGGTACAGGAAACCATTTGGCTTGTCACTCAGTGTAGAGACCATAAGGCATCCCTACATTAAGTGAGTGGATGATGGGTGCTCCCATCTACCACATATAATAATAGGGTAATAATAAAAGTAGGCCTCGGCAATGAATAAATATATCAGTAACCGGAGCTTGCAATCTATCTCTCTACAGAAACATAGTACCTATAGCAACAAGATATAAGACGCTAAGAGTCACATATGTTGGTGTTATTTCCTGTCACCAAGTATAAGGGCGATCCATACCTGCACAGGCCCTCAGGGATCATCTCCAGTCGATTATGCGCTGCTGAGAACACTTCCAACCCTGCAATCTTTCCGATGCCTGAAGGAATGCCCTCAAAGTCCAACTTATTCTCATTTACCATCAGACGACGAAGACTTTCAAGCTTGCATATTTGTGACGGCAAGGCAGTTAGCTCATTGCGACACATGTTTAGCACCTCCAGCTTGGGCCACTGCTCTGTGGTACAGCAATAAATAAATTAATACCAAATGTAAATAACTTATCATCATCTAAATAATTAAAGTTGAGAAACACTTTATCAAAATCATGCTACAGCAGTATTTCTGGATGTGTGTTTCTAATTTGTACAGATTCACAAATGAGTAATTTTTTTTTTTTCTACATGCAGTTCCATACATTCAATTCTGGCACCATCAGTTATGGAACCTACCATTTTTCTCTTACTTTTATCATTCAGTGTGTTAAAATGATATGCTAGAACACTGTACTTATGCCCAATGTACACTTTATATATGCAGCATTTTTTTGCAGGATGTTCATTAAGTTGAAATGGCAAAATCATGCCTCCAACATTTTCAGATACATTGTTCTATATTGAATCACACACAGCTGCTTAAAGTATATTTGATGGGTAAGTTACACATAAGAAGCACATTTATAAGCAATCCATAAAGTATAGGTGGAAGGCAGTTGGAGTTATAAGAGTGAAAGTTCTGTGAGTTCTAGATCTATCTACCTATCTATAACCCTACGCTCTAATCCCGCAAAGGGTGGCCACAGACAAAATGCCTCCAAGTCACTCTGTCATCCACTATTTGACTGCCCTCCCCCCAACTCACTCCCCCCTCCCTCATATACCTTTCAACTCCATCCCTCCACCTCATCCTCGGTCTTCCCCTCCCTCTCCCTCCCTCCACTTCACCCACATACACCCTCTTAATCAGTCTTTCATTCTCCATTCTCTTCACATGTCCAAACCACCTCAGTGTATGTCTCCTAATTTTCTCAACCACATCCACATTCACGCCACAACGCTCCTTCACTTCTTCATTCAATAACCTGTCCCTCCATGTCATTCCACACGCTCCTCTCAAGTAACTCATTTCCACTGCTCTCAGTATTAACTTCTTCCCCTCTAGTGAGGTCCATGCCTCACTTCCATATGTCAGGGTAGAGATCACAATACTATCATGCAGTGACTTCTTAACTTCCATACTCACCTCCCTATTTCTCATCACTACTTTCAGTCCTGGTCCGAGGCAATTTATTCGCATGTTTACTTAGTTCCTTTACGGGGTGGGACACTAACCCACCACCAACCCTTTTAGTCACCTCATATGACAAGCAGGGATACTGGGGGAGTATTCCTGAAACCCCCCTACCCCCAGGAGTATGTTCCAGATTCAGCTAAGGTATTATGTATAACTTGTACACAGTTTTCACTAACAGAATTTATTTTAGGTTCCAAATGTCACACAAGAAGAGATAGAGTTTTAACTGATATTACTGTACAACAGTACTGGGCTGTGCTCTATTAAAACCACTACAATGGCTGACCATTTCAAGTAGGCTGCTTACCAATTGCAGGGCTAATCTCCGTAATGCAGTTATCAGACATGTTAAGCCTTCTCAAATTGCACAGAGTATATATGCAGTCAGGGATCTTCTGGAGATTGTTGTGTGATAAGTCCACATCAGCTAAGTTGGTGAGACCCTCCAAATTGGCAGGCAGGTTTGATGGGGAGCGTTGGGTGCCTCTCATGTGAAGGGTTTGGAGAGCGACCAGTGATGGTAGTTGCCTGTGACAAATGAGTCTTTTTATTAAATGCCCACCATTTATTCAATTAAAGCTAAATTCTTGCTACATTCTTTCATTTTTTTTTTTTTAATAACAGATCAAAGAAAACATCATCATCATCATCATCATCATCCAAACCTCCTTTCCCACCCTAAGGCAAGGTGAGGGGTAGCATTGTCCAGACAGCCCAAATTTGCCCAATCCAATGGGCCACGCTTCCATTCACTCATCATTCAAGCCCCTGAAATCCTGGCTCTATCGGATACGCCAAAATCATTCACCACATTCTGTAGCTTCACAAAAATGTATCCGATAGAGTCAATCCGCAAGCTGCCACATTAAAAAGGGCTGTCAAATCCCTGATCATGCACTTCTCCTCACCACATTCATCCAGCCAGCTCAATCTCTTATCAGTTCCCTAGCCTCTCCAACTTCCAAACCTCTCTTCCCCACACACTCATCCACCATATCTCTCCACCTTCTCCTTCGCCTACCTCGCCCCCTCCCTCCTTTAAAACTCAGATATACTTTTTTCACCACTCTATTGTTATCCATTCTCTCCACATGACCATACCATCTCAGTAAACTCTCTTCGATTCTGGAGTCCATTGACTTCATCACTCCACATCCTTCACGAATCACATTATTTCGTATCCTATCCACCCTCTGTACTCCACACACATTCCTCAGAAGTCCCATCTCCACTGCCCTCACTCCTGACATTTCATTTTCATGCCACACCATAGTCTCACATCCACATGTTAAAGCTGGCACTAACACTGCTTCGCATAAGCCTCATGCAGCTGTGACATTCAAGCCTCTGTTTCGTATCAAGGCCCTCATTGCACCAGCTACTCTTCTTCCTTATGTCACTCTACTTTCCACTTCTTTTGCACATTTTTCTCTCTTTTCTATCACTCTACCCAGGTAGTTGAACTCTTTCACCAATTCCAGTCTCTCTCCATTCACTGTAACACCGCACTTGGAGTCACCTCTCTCAATAACCATCACTTTACTCTTTTCTACATTTAGTCTCAAGACGGGATGCTCACAGACATCGGTAAAACTCTGCACTAGCCTGTCAAGTTCTTGTCCGGTATTTGTAAGCAGTAATGCATCAGCATACAACAAATTTGAGATATACCGTACAGTGAAAAACAAGACATAGTCAGTAATAGTAAATAATGCTAAACTCAACTGAATATATCTACCGGTATACAGCTTACACCAGACGCTTTCATTTTCCAAACATTTTATTCACTTACACTTACAATTAGTTTCTTTCACTTATTTACATTTTATTAGTCACTTTTCTAGAAGTTGACAAGTGTGTGAAAGTCATGGCAGCAGTCTCCCAGACATAAGCCAACCTGACACTCTGGGCACCACGTTATCACTTTCCTTCATACTTGTTCACACCTGCTAGTGTTCATGTAGACATTGCAGGAGGCTAAAATGATGAACTAGCAGCCCCAAACATGAGTAGATGAATACACAGAGATTTCAGGGCAGAATACAGGGTACAACTTTTGAAACAGAACTGTGGATTCTAAAGGGAACGCCGCAGTCTGTTGATAGGTCCATTCAGAAAGAACGTAACAGTTAAAGGGTTAAGACGAGAGTGACCAACCTCACTCATCCCTGAGTGGCATTATGTGAGCAATAATCCCCAACCATCCCCTGGATATAAACTTGCACAGGCTCAATCTGAATGGAATGCCTTAATTGCCCATCAAACCACCAGGTGCCATTATTTTGTTATATGGTTACCACTCTGCGTGGTTTCCCGGTGTACAGAAAACCATTTGGTTTGCCACTCAGTATACAGTCACCTCTAGAAAGAAGGAGGAGGAAAGAATGAAGGAAAGAATGACAGACGAGGAAAGAAGGAAAGGAGGAAGGAGGGGAGGAAAGGGCAGTCACCCGAGAGCTGCACTACATCAATTGAGTAGATGATGAGCGCCCCCACCATCCAAATCAAAACATACAAACGATCCGACTGTGGTATGATGTGGTGTGAAGTGTTTGTAATATATCTTGCAAAAACCATTTGTTTATACAGTCCTGCATACTTTTGCAAATATCACCAAGAGTAGTGCAATAACTTGTCTCCAAATGTAACGTTCTTCACGATGGCATGAGCCTACTGATGTGAATTAAAAGTATGTGAGATTGTTGTTGAGGAAGAGTGCGTGGTGGTGGCAACATGAATATCATACAAAATACATCCCGATATAAAAGAGGTTAAACGATGTTACCCACCTGAACCGAAACTGTGTGTGTGTGAAAAAAGCTGCTGTTACAGATCAGATATAGTCTTAAAGAGCCCCTTCACAACAACAGGTATCCCCCTAAACCAAGATATAGTCTTAAGGAGCCCCTTCACAACAACAGGTAACCCCTAAACCAAAACTGTCTGGTGAAAGGAAGAGTAAAATATGGAATAAATCGCTACACTGAAAGGGCCAAACTGCTGACCTAAACTGGAAGAGAATAAAATCACCTGGTCATACAAAGATGAAAACACAAATGGGTAAAGTCAAATTGCTGACCTGAACTGGAAGTGTGTGAGAGGGTTGTTGTTGAGGATAAGGGTGTGGAGGTGCACCAGGCGTCGTATCTGCGGTGGGAAGGTCTCAAGGCGGTTGTCCCCCAGGTTGAGGTAAAGCAGGTCTGTGCAGTTGACAAACACCTGCGCTGGGATCTCCTCAATGCTGCAAACATACACATACTGTATGTTTACCCATGCTTACATTTATCTTCATTCATCATCTAATCCTGTATTGCCCCACGAGAAGCATAGGAGCCCGGGCCTGACATTTAAGATAAGAGTGACCAGCCTCACTCATCCCTGAATGGCAATAAACCCCAACCATGCAACAAATCCAATTAATTACAAATGACAGACATCTTTCTGGTTATTAGAGAGATTCAGCACTGAGAGAGACTTGGCATCTTCCGGACCTTCCAGCATCTGTCAGGTTGATGTGTGAGAAGTCTAGAGTAATGTTGGGCAAGGTTCAGAAAGCAAGAAGAGAAAAAATTAACAAAGGGAGAACCAATCAACATCATGCCCAGTGAAATGGACCACACATTCATTCACTCACCAGTGAAACCTCTGGAATACTGACTCCACCTTACAGTCATGACCATCCACACACACACAGGCACAACCATAAAAACATGTAACAAATCAAACACATGAAACTGACAGACATCTTACCGGTTGTTAGAAAGATTTAGCACCAAGAGAGACTTGGCCTCCTCCAAACCCTCGGGCACTTCCATCAGGTTGTTGTGCGAGAAGTCTAGGGTGGTGAGGTCATCCATCTCAAAAAGTTCCCTGGGGATGCCAGACTTCCTGAGGCTGTTGTGTCGGACATTTAGGGAGCGAAGGCATGGAAGGCTGGTCACTGCACCATAGAGCTTGTCGATGCTGTTGTTTTTGAGTGACAAGTGTTCCTGTGAACACAAACACGATGTAAGAATGATCAGTGAGAGACTGACTAGGAGGTATACAGTACTACTATGCCAGTGAGATGGAAGGGGAAATGGGAAGAGGCAAGATGGGACCATGGATGGGATGGAGGGATGGGGTAAGCAGGACTAGGATAGTTAAGTCAAGCATCTCGAAAAGTTCCCTGGGTATGCCAGACTTCCATGTTACCATAGATATTTCTTATTTCTTGTCTTGCCTTCATTCCATTCCATTCCATTCAGTTTTAGTTATCCCCATTTCCCCACCACGATAAACAGTACCATTATTATCTCATTTATGCTAGTGGGGGATGCTTTCACATGGTGGCACCAATACACCTGGGAAGATTATACAAACATTCCTTAACCCCTTGCGGGCAGGCAACTGATCTAGTACTGTATACAATAATACCTCAATATACAGTACGACACCCCTTGATGCGATACCCCAGCTTAACAATTGGGACAGAAATACAGTACCACCATACCCCACCTAACAATGGCCAAATCCCAGTTTAATGATGGGTTTTGATTTTTTTACTGATTTTGATGATATTTTAGTCTAAAAGTGTGTGTTTAGGTTGATTTATAAACTGTTTTTAGACTCAGATAAATGTGTTTTAGTCATAGGTGGGGTGAACACTGTCATTTTGGGGTACAGTTTACTAAGCCTGATTTTTTTCCAGATTTATATTTGACAATTTTCAGATACTATTTGTTGGTTTTAGTGACTTATTTACAGGTGTTAGGCTTAGGTTAGCTTCCTTGACAGCTGTTAGGCCATTTAGATTGGCTTTAAACTTGTTTTTGGGCTCATTTGGGTGGGTTATGGGTTTGGTTTGGGGGAAAACCCAAGGTTGGTAAATGCTCCACTTTGCTTTACGTGTTAAAAGTACACCGAGATATGATACCCCGCCTAACAATGGGGTTTTACCTAACCAATTACATCGATAAATCGGGGTATGCCTGTACACCCGTGTAGGACAGCATATTTTCAGAAAAATTAAGTAATATGGAAGACGCCTACACATACATAAATAGATGAAAATGGATGAAACGAATGAAAAAGATGTTACTTATGTGATACAGCATGACAGATGGCTGTGCGAGGTGGAGCAGAACAGCACTTGTGGCAACTTATCACCAGGCGCACAGTCAGGTAAGGCTAGCGGACTTCCCACTCTCTCGTTTTCTTCACCAACACTAACTTTATCATTTATGCATTATTTACTGCATTCCATGTCTTCATTTTGTATTTTCCACACTACACATTGTTAATGTACAATTTTTCTAATCTTGTGTACCAGGGTATGTATTTTCCATTATACTTGAACTTATAACACTAAAACACATACATTTATTTACAACTGTTCACTTATTATTTGCTTAGTATCTTTCGAGAATGTGATAGTACCGGAAGAATATCATCCAATTTAAACAATGAATTATGACAAAAAATGGATAAACATTATGCAACGTTGCCTGCCTTCTCACCAAAGTTACGTAAAGGGTTAACTCCCTCCCTATCCCCCGAATGGAAAATAATAGACTGCAGGATAATTTCAGCCTCTGTACACTGGGTTCGTGTTCAGATGAGCCTCAGGCAGCAACAATAAGAACTTTTCCCCAGAAATACAGTTCAACATAAACAATCAAGATACTCACCAGTTTCTGCAATTTACTAATTTCATCTGGTACTGTGTCAATGCCAGTGTTGTTTGCCCTAAGCCACCGCAAGCTGGACATCTCCTTGATGCTGCGAGGGATCCCTGTGTCCTGCAAGTTGTACAGTAATTTGTTACTGTCATTTTTTTAAGCCTAAAAGACAGTATACAGCTAAATACTGCCTATGGTAGTACTTGGCTCAGATTTTCCTTTCCGACATTACTTTGAAAACCCTGAATTCAGCAAAGTTAGGTTGAAACTTGGCTAAAATGTCAATTTTTACAGGTTTTCTCATTTCCTCTGAACTCACGTCATTTCAGTGATTCTTAACCCTATACTACCCCCAATTTTCAAAACATTACTCAATTTTGCAGAGGTTCCTCATTGACAGGGAGGGGAAGGACCGTATCTCAGAAACCATTTCGAAGAGGAACAGTTCAATTCTGCAGTTTTTCTTTTTTCAGTTTTTTCTTCACCACAAGCCTTCTCTACCTTATTTCTGATTGCATTTTTAAGTTTCAGTGTGTTTATTATCTTTATTTATTTATTATTTATAATTTTTTACTGTATCTCACTTACTCTCCAAAAATCAACCTTTGTTTCATTCATGATGGCACCAAAGATGAATGGTCAACATCTTGATACACCATTTTAGCACTAAAGTATCCTCATCTACAACAATATGGTATGAATTCGATTATTTAAAAATGTATTGTCGCTATACTAGGAATTGCACATCTTTACACTTCTAAATCAGTCCAAAAGTGAAATTTTTTGTAATATCTGAGTTGTAGTCTCCTGTTTCATTAACATCATTAATTTATTGAACAATAAACTCTAATTTCTTCATGGAAAATGCTACTGGGCATAAAATGTATTAATTAACTATCCACCCAGTTCTACTGAATACAAAATGAAGCTTAATAATTAGACTATGGTCTTATCACATAAAAGGTACCATAAGATTGTTGAACTGGTTTTGTGTCACAGCAGTGCTGGAGAGGGATGCCCTCATCTGGAGACAGATATAACCAGTCTTCCCTATAGCCATGGCGCACAACTCTGAGGTTGTCATTATCGTACCCTGGCAACCTATCATTCAATAGCGTGTCCGACTTTGCATCATATAATACACGAATCATATTATTATGCACGAATATATTATACACGAATATTATTATACACAAATCACATGCGTCTCATACACGAAATCAGGCTCACTTTTGAATGTTAGGTTGCCAGGGCATGATAATAACAACCTCAGAGTCGCACGCCGCAACTACAGTATAGTACCATACATGTTGATACAAACATCCATCAACTCTCTCTATCCCCTCAAAAGGAGGATGGCAGACTGCAGGAGGAAGGCAGCATCAGCCTGCAATCCATATGACCCTTGGGTTGCTACTACTATGGTTACTGAACTGACTTCATACCAAAGCATTTATATGAGTGCAAGAGAATTAACCATAAAAATTATGACCTCATTTATGACTAGGGCCTCTAAAATATTCAAAAGTCATCATCATCATCTTCATTTAGCATCCTTCTCTTCCCAGTGCCGGTGTTGGATGTGATATGAGTCGTCTCCATCTATCTCTACCCTCCACGTCGTCTTTTCTTATATTTAAACATCTCACATCTTCCAACCCCAAAATCAAGATCAAAATTAATTAAAAACACACTGCTTTGCATTCAACTAACCCAAACAAACCTAATGCACACACCTGCACCAGCCAATATGGCGCAACATTCATCCGTTACTGAGCGACAGCCTAACCTAAGCCATTATATGACTACCCCTACAAAATTTGCTTCCCCAACTCAAACTACAGTAGGCTTAAAAGGTAAGTCTTTGTTAGAATAGTTCAGGGATGTAATATAATGAAAATTGGTAATGTTGGTTACTTCTAATGTTATACCTCAAAAGTATATGTACCAATGACACCATCCCTTTTAAATGAAGTTTCTGTGCTTAAAAGTTTGACACGAATAATGAAGTTGTGGCACTTTCCATTCTAAGCACTGTTTCAATACCACACCCCTTTTCCCAAATCTATCATCCTGGCAAAAACTGTAAACCTCGTATGAATATCTATTTAGAAATGGGGTTTGTGTGCTTCAAAATATTTTTCATCGGCTATATCTGGAACTGTAAGAGACAAAATAAAGTTGACCCCTCACCGCTGGGATTTCGAAATACGTGGTAAAACACGAGCTACGGTACCATTATTCCTTTGACTATTACTGAATACCATTAAACTTTTATTCCCTTACCTTGAAGTCATTTTTGGTTAAATCTATGCCCCGAACGAAGGGCAAAACTGTACCACCAGCAGCCATGGCCTCGCTGCAACACCCGGATGTTTTCTTTTTTAGCACTTGATGGTCTCGAGCCTGGTACAGTCATAACACTCGTTTTTTTTTTTTTTTCCTCCTCTGGATTTATCCAGTATTCGGAATTATAAATGGTGCTTAAAACCGTATCGTAGAATTCAATTTAAAAAAATAACCTATCTAAAATAGATGCATGATGGCGCAAGTCACAAATTAAAGACAAGCTATGCTTATCACCTGTCTGTCTTCAACGAATGAAGTATGGAACTTTAGAAAACGTATTTTAAAACATTAAAAAACTAGACATCGAACAGCCCAATGCTGATTCAAAAGCAATACTGGGAGAATACCATTTGATCTGATCACTTCATCGTTGATATATCTTACTAATGCCTCTGTATTTTCTAATATATAGTGTACCTTATTTTTATCAAAGGGCATGTGGTTGCACCCAAAAACCACGGTATCCATTGGATGAGGGTCTTACCGCCATCTACAGTATGTACCGCTGACGTTAACTGTTCAATCGAAAGCCTAAATTCTGCCATATTTCGGGTAAAAGCATCATAGTTCCTCCGCGAGTCATTTGTTGTTTCTCCAGTGCCATTCTTGGACTTCGCAGGGCAGCCAACATAGAACCTTTTGCTAGATAACTTCTTTTTTAACTGCAATTTTTTAACTACAAGAAATCTGTCAGCATTTTAAAAATTTCACAATATTAGCTATATTTTGGATATTCTGGCACATTCTATAACTATTTTGAAGAGAAAATTGTATTATGCGACATTCGAGCGATATTTGACCAATAGCACTTGCTAAGTTTGGTATGGCAACGCTGGCATCACCAAGGAGTCCAGCAGCTGATCGTCTGTCCCGTAGCCGATGAGAATATTTTTTCCAGTAATGGCTGCTCGGAGAATTGCTGCTTCATCGATTGACTGGTCGGCGTTCGCTGCCAGAGTACCTGAGGGGCAGAAGGCAGCTTTCAACGCCTTTAAAGGGAAATCGGACGCCTATCTAAGAAGGTGAGAATTTAACCGGTGTACTAGGCTTAACATCCGTGATTATAGGATACATTGTGTGTTTATAAAGTTTTGTGTATGAACCTCATTTTGCTTGTATATATCGCGGTCCTATAGTTTCGAATACTCGTAAAGTTTACAAATTCATGTTGGAGTTACCTGGTAAATGTAAGTGAACCGGTTACAACGGAGCTTCAGAAGCTGAATTGAATTTGTAGTAGTTGTATTTTATGTGTAGCGTATAGTTTTGCTTACTTGCATGTTTTCTTCTTGAATTAGACACCCAGAATTATACAAAGAGATTGTCAAGGAATTGTAAGTTATAAGCGCAGTAGTGGTATTTTATATGACTTTTCCAGTCTAAAATCTTTCACTTTTGTGACTATGTCCCACACATGGGGGTTTTGAGATATAAAAAGTGTTTTGATAAAATATTCGACACCAAAAAACAGACCATAATTTCTAGAGTAAAATGATGTCTCACCAAATGTAAAAATATAATAATAATTACCTGTGTGGTGAGCTGTCAAAACCTGTGGTGTTGGAGCTCCTTCACTGCCAGACTTATGCTGTTTGGTATAATGATAGTTTTTTTTTTTTTTTTTTATATAAGCACTTTCATTTTCAACCCTACTTACAGTTGACAACATAATCCGAGTCATCAGAGCAGCAAAACATCTTGCACTGTATGCTTTGACATAATTCTTGTATGAGACAGAAATAATAGACAATAAAATAATCCTCCCATGAAGGCAACTCCTCAGTCTTGCCACCTCCTGATACTGAATTACTATTGGTCCCCCTGTACTGGCGTGCAAATATAAAAAGTCCAGAAAATGTATACCTGCCACCTGATGGCTACAGACATTTCCTTAGTGGCTTGTCGACGTGCCATCCAATATGAAAAGGTTACTGTTCAGTATAGACCTCCATGATTAGATTTGGCCAAATTGCTTTAGTATGTGCACAAATCTTGGAAAAAAAAAATAATAATAATAATAAACAACTCCCTCAAGTCATGACCAACAATGGAAGGTGTGAGATGGTGTATAATTGTTGGTGACTTCTGGGAGCCAAGGTTAGGTTTCCGCACCTTGAGTTACAGCTCTTCATTTACATACTGTTGTGGCGTGTGACTCTGGCTGTGGTCTTTTAAAAACTAAATCTAGGATGTGTAATAAGATTTGGAGCTACAGTACAGTACTGTATATGTTAATCTCAGGTTAGACTATGACTCTTTTATACGAAGCCCACAGTAGTCGGTTTGTTTCTGTCTGAGGGAACTTTACCACTCCTGCTCATTTACTATGAAGGTGTCATTGCATGAAATCTGATGAGCCTTCATTATGAGGCAGGATTGACTCTCCTTAATTACCATTCTAATTTGCATTCCACTCTGATTACATTTGATCATTTACGGAGCTGAAAACTGTTAGGAAACTTTGTCAGATGAAACAAACTGGCTATAGAGGCTGATACATATTGGCGCTACTGTATGTATCTTTGATTAACGTGTGTCCTATATTTCAGAGTGTTGTCCTTGCCAGAATCCCTGCCCAAAATAGACTTCTCTGTATACAAGGCGCGCATTGCTGTGCCGGGCATGGTAGACGATTTCCAGAAGAAGTATGAGGCATTGGAGATTGCATACCCAGCGGACACTGTGTCTGCTCAGATCACAGAAATGGAAAAAGCAGCTGTAAGTTTTGGCAGTAATAGTGTTTAGTAATTGTGCCAAATTCATTAAATAGTCTCGACGTGTTATGTGACGGGGTTACATCAAGTAAAAACCCATTGCATAATGATCAATGCCACTAAAGGAAATAGATTGGTCATTTACCCCAGATTCACTGGTTATGATGCCTAGACTCCTTACACCTCAGAGGGGATAATATGGAATTTGCTGTTTGTGGTAGATGGTAGTGACCATCATCCACTCAGTTGTTGTAGTACTGCCTAGATTTTCCTTCCCCTGTAACATTCTTTTTGTGTGTTGACCTCCCTCTCTTCCTATTTGTCACATTTTTCCTGTCACTTTTTATTACACTTTTCCTTTTCAGGTGCTTTACCTTGAGTGACAAGCCTAATGGTTTCCTGTAAGCCAGGAAGCCATTTACAGTGCTGTGTGTAGATGAATTCATTCAGCATTGGTTAGAAAAGCAGCTATAATTTACACGAGTCATGTGCCTCCTCATCTGGAATGTTGCTTATCCTTTTGGAATGGATATGGAGGTTGCACTAAAACAACTGGACAAAATGCAGAACAAAGCTGTTAGAATTATTAGTAACCCAACTATTACAGATGAACTACCTCCCCTACAAGTAAGAAGGAATGTTGCTCCCCATGCATTATTTTACAGATACTTTATGACAGATGCACAGACAAAGTTGCCTCCATTGTCCCACCTCTCCACGCCTTCCCTTGCGCTACACAGGCAGTGTAGTGCTCATGACTGGACTGTCACACTGCCATATTGCATAACTTATGCCCATCAGAAGTCTTTTATTCCCCGAATTTCATCTATTTTAAAACTTATTTCCTCAGCTGATGAAGTCCAACTGTTACAGATTTTTTTATAAATGGAGGACACCTGTAACCTGGTGTATGGATTTTATATATATACAGTATATATATACACATGAGTATCTAGCAGCTTACCATCTACACCGTAAATGCGCAAAACCTTCCACAATCCTTCTCTGTCTACTTTGTCGTATGCATTTTCCAGATCCATGAATGCCATAAACACCTTATAGTCCTTCTCACAAGCCTTCTCCATTATCTGTCTTACTGCAAATATTTGATCCACACATCCTCTCCCACTCCTAAAGCCACCCTGTTCATCACTCACTAGGACTTCTGATATATCTCTTACTTTCTGTATAATAATTCTTCCATATACCTTCCCTACCACACTCAATGAGCTTATGTCACGATAGTTCTTGCACTCACTTTGCTCACCTTTGTTTTTGTACAAGGGTACAGTCACATCCTTTTTCCACTCTGCAGGCATAGTTTCACTTATCCATGCCTTCTTACATATCACCAACAAGCACCTCATTCCACTGTCTTCACTACACTTAATCATCTTTGCATATACCTCATCAACCCCGGCTGCTTTCCCATTTTTCAGCCACTTCAGAGCGCTCTTCATCTGTGCGAGTGTCATGTTTCTTTGGCACTGCATTTCTTCTCTGCACACCCCCAAAATCAATCATGTTTACAGTGGCTCTGCTCTCTCTATTGGCATTCATCAGGCTTTCAAAATATTCTTTCCATCTGGTCCATCATCCCCATGTGTTAATAATCTGCCACCTGCTTTCCTCACACCTTCACATTTCTTTCTGCTGTCACTTGTACATTTCTGCACCTCTTTTCAGAATCACTTCCTATTTTCGGAGTAGTTTGCATTAATTTTCCTTCCAAGATCATCATTAACCTCCTCCTTTTTCCTCTTCACTAGTCTCTTTACGTGCTTCTTGCTTCCAATATATTCAGTTCTTATTTCAATTGAACCCCTGTCATGTAACGACTCTAGCCACTTTTTCCTCTTTTCCTCCACTGCTCTCTTAAACTCTTTATCCCACCATACCGTGCCTTTCTTCTTTGTTGTTACTCTTGCCACACCACACACTTCTTCAGCATTACTAACTAAGCAATCCCTATATGCATTCCACAGGCTGTGTAGATCCCTTTCGTTCCAGGTCACTGATTGTAACTCCTCCCCTACTTTGGTCTTTTATTCATCTGCCATTTCTTTGATCCTCAGCTTCTTGACTTTCAGTCTTTCTCCCTGACTGCTCCTCTCTGTCCTGGTCCACATCGTCCTTTCATGTCTCTCATATCAGCAGCCACTCCCAGCATCGACCTCTCTTCTAGCACATAATCCAATCAGGGTTCTTTCAACGCGATCCCTGTTCCCTCTATACTGTGTATATTTATGTGCATCTTTATTTTGAAATGTGAGTTACAAGTACAACCTCTTTTCTGGACACACATCCTTCAGTCGCTTCCCATTATCATTTACTCCAGGTACTCCATTACAACCCATTATGTAATGCTCAGGACCAGTGCCTACTCTTCCATTCATATCGCCCATTACAATCACTTTATAAATCCTGGGCATTTCTCCCACTGCTTCATCCAGCCCATCCCAAAACCTGCCTTTCTCTCTCTCACTCCTGTCCTCGCATGGTGCATATGCTACAATCATAGCCAGTTTCCCCCTCTCAATCTTGACATAAATACACCTCGAGCTGACATATTTGTAGTCTCCCATTCTACTCTGCCACACCTCATTCCTCAACAATACAACTCCTTTCATGCATCTTCCTATCCCATTCATGACCGATCTTACACATTTCACACCCTCCCACTTCTCCACTTCACACCCTTTCATCTTTGTTTCACATAATGCCATCACGGCATATCTTGCACTCTTGAGTGCATTCACTGCTTCCACCCTCTTGCTCTCCTCATTCACACCTCTCACATTCCACATGGCCATACAAATGTGCCCATTTGGTTGGGGCCCTGGGCTGGTATTGGGCCCTCCGAGGCTCTCCAAAACAATTGCCATGATCAATTGATTTTAGGTAGGGGAATCTGGGGGACACTTTAACCCGGCCAATCCCATAATGCCCCTTGAAATAGTGTATTAGAAGCACAACTGGCAAAGTTGGAACTGAAAAAAAGGGTTGGGGGGGGCGGGTGGATGACTGTACAGGATAACTTTTGGTAAGTCAAGCCCTTTTGTCTGAGAGATGACTCAAATGATGTTTTCCTTCCAGGCTGTTGAAACTCAGGACTTTGTGAAGGCTTCTGAGGCTCGCATTGCAAAACTGAGGGAAGACCTTAAGCAGTGGGAGGGTATGATTCCCTTCGACCAGATGACAATGGAGGAGTTTGTTGAACAGTTCCCTGATATGGTTGGTATTAATTTTTTAATTTAGTGGCATATAAATTTTCAGGAAGAGAAAAGTCACTGCTCAGAAAATAATCAGCATCTTTTTAACCCAAGAGCTGCAGTATTTATCAAAATAGTAAGTCTTCATAATGTATCAGGTGTAGTAGTAGTAGTAATAGTAGAGCCCAAGTGTTAAACACATATCACTGTATCAGAGTATGTAAATTTGATTAAACATTATAAGTGGATTTAACATTGCTAAGTTAGACCAGTCACTTTATAACTATCACATTGGTAAGTTAGACTAAATACTTATATTACTGTATCAGATATAGGCAAGTTAGACTAAACCTGTGTACTGCCATATCAGACATAGGTAAGTTAGACTAAACACAAGTACTGTATAAGCATATCAGATGTAGGTAAGTTAGACTAAATATAACTTTTCTTGCAGGCTATCAACCCCAACAACCCAACACTGTGGCCACACACCCCTGAAGTCCAGCCTGGCTATGTGGCCAAGGAAGGCGCTGAGGCTTAAGGCACTCGTATACCAGCTAATGGTTCAGTTTGAATGAGCAAATGTTCAATATTGATTTTTTATGACCCTGGGCTGCTCTGGATGTGAACCTGGTAAACTGTAGGCTGAAGTTGCCCCTCTCATAAATAGCCCACCATCATCCTTTTGGGGGATAGGGGTTGCATTAAGGGATGTGTGTGTCATGACAGTGAAATCACTGTTATATCAGTGCCACTGTGTCCAGGCTTTTTTTTTTTTTTTTTTTTTTTTTTTTTTTTTTAAATACTGTAAATAGACATGTTTAAGGTAAACTGATGTTACTCATGCTAAAGTCAATAAAAGTATATTATTTAAATTCTTGGTGTATTCTAATGACCTGGTTCATATACAGTAACTTTAAACCGGATGATGTGCTGATATCTGGCTACCTCAGCTGGGGACTCCAAGAACCTTTATAGGGGTAAGTCAGAGGGCTTTATTCTAAGTGGCATTAGAGACTTCATAGCATTTCTTCCATAGCATCTTATTTTAAATATTACACCATTGTGCTGTAAGATATAGACAGACAGATATATGAGGTCTGTTCAGATGGTATTTTTTTTTTTTTTTTTTTTTTTTTCCCACCAACCAGTAGGAGGATAGGGGCAGGGTTTTGTGCAGGACCTTCATGTGCATGTGATTAATGCCAGTCGCCACGTGCGACTCGGTGGCCGTCAGTCAGCCTGTGATCATGGTTGTGCACCTAAGGGTGTAGCCACACTTGCTCCAAATATGTGATTGACTTGAGGAAACGAGACTCAGGAGTCTGTATAACGCTGACTCGGATGTTACAGCAGCTGTGACTACACAGCACATACATAGGACACTTTTTTTTTTTTTTTTTTCCCCTATATGTAGCAAGATAAGATTTTTCTATCTGTCTATATGTAGCATGAAACCTTAATCCTGATAAGGATGGCCATAAACAGAGTGCCTTCATGCCACCCTGCCTTCCACTATCAGGCTGCTTTCCCTCCAGTTTGCACGATCCTTGTGTGTATACTGCTACACCTCCTCCTCATTTCCTGTCCCCATCGCCAATACAAGCATTATGCTAGTCAATCTCATTCTCCATTCTCATGTACAGTACCTAACCATCTCGGAGTACTTCCTCATCAAGCTCATCCATATCAACGTGGCGATGCTCCCAAAGTACTCCATTTGTCTGTCCATGTCTCCATGTAACTCCACATGCTTCTTTCTGTTTTCATTACAGACAACTCATGGTAGCTCAAAATTTAGAGTTGAAGAGCTGCAGGCATTGCCCATACCATCCATTGTACAATATGAAGATTTGATGCTAAAAGGATCCTAATGCCTAATAAGGTAAGTATGGAATAGTGCCACTTGTTGAACACTGGCTGATTCAGTAAATTGCCTGTATGATTTATTCACCTTGTGCTCTTCATTTCCTTGCTTTGTAGACCCTGCGTCACCTCATCCTTGACTTGGAAAGGGTCAGGATGGTGATGATTGTTACAGTAATAAACTTCGGAATGGGCAAGTGAAAATTATATATATTTGGCATCACAGCAACTACACCGTTAAAAATCTATTTCTTGTCCTCTATTGTTTTGTAGATTCCCCTGATGGGTTTACATGATCATGACAAATGCAGGATTTAATTAAACAATTTACAAGTAACTTAAGATTTTAATATCAGAATGTACAGTAGTTTAGCCCCTAAAAACATAGTACAGTACTGTACTGTACATTTCACATTTCAAATGAAAGCTTTCTGTAATTGAACATTCTAGGGGTGTTTCATCCAGCAATTACTAGGTTATAAGGAGTCTCCAATAAAACTGCTTTCACAACATTTTAATATCTCCATAATGCAAGGGCCTTTCTATGCAAATGCCGGAATCAGACACAGGCGCACATTCAAGGTGGTATAGGAGGCTTTGTAACACTTCTTCCATAGCAATTTATTTTGCATATTATACTTTAACACTCTCTTTTATGTTATTCACATTGTTGTAATATCAGCATAGTTTGCTTCAAGAACATACAAGAGGATACTGAGGTGTAATGTGCAGGATATATTGCCGAGGAAGAGCTGTTGTAATATGTCCATAGCCACTCACAAACCATCTGTCCACTTCCAACCTTAGCGGTCTTTAGTTCATATGAAATTATTTGTGAATACCTACAGCACATGGTGATCACTTCAGGCATATTCCATTCAGTTTCTTTAGTGCATTGTAATTTTCCTAACCTCTTGAGTCCAGTGATGTATGGCTAGATTTAGTTTTGCTACTTCCAGACAAAGTTATTTACCATAAAGAAAACTTTTTGTAGCAAAGAGGTCTATGAAAGCATCATCTAGTTCTACTTTTAAAAGTCTCCCCGAAGCAGAATAAATCAGCCCGAGAGGCAGCAAAAATGAAACATAGTATAGTCCTTTTACCTTAAACTGGCCCAGGTTTGTTTTCATTTTACAGCTAATTTCATGTAACTAGTGGCATAACAGGACAATACAATGACTCTACATCCTTTCCATAGCACTGCCTTGTGACACATCATTATTCAAGTGTTTATCTCTTGTTGCTGATCAGTATACAGGATGGAAAGTTGGCAGTTTTAAGCCACATTAGACGACCATCATCAGAAGGAAGGGGTTGAGATTAATATATTGATCATTACCTCAGCTATCCAAAATATACTGGAATCAGAAATGGCATCTACACTCCTCTCACACAGAAGGTTGTATATCCTAATACTGTACCTGTGTAAGCAAAAATATCGAAAATGAAATTCTGCAGTCAGGCTACCACATGTATAGCAACCTTTGAAATTTGCTGATTTTTTTTTTTTTTTTAAATTAACCCTTCAATACAATGTCTTCCATTTTATTCTTACTACCTGCATATACTGGGTGGTCCATATATAACACTCCCCTTCCACTCTGCCACAGGACTTTGTTGTGGGATGACTCAGTCAGCGTTGCCAGTGTCTAACCTGCATCACATTCATTTTTTATTTTTGCTACCATACCCAAGTACACACCAGCATACTGAGCCATCCCCACAGTACACACGATACTGTAAAGTGACATTCTAGTGAAGCGCTACTTATGGGCTACCCTGTATTATATTTTTTCAGCTTGGGAAAGACCTTGTACTGTAGGAGTAAATGAAAGCTTTTTCAATCTTTCCAGTTTGAGTCTGTCCTACACTGAAGGGATAACTGAAGGTTATATTCAACCTCTCCAGTTTAAGAAGTCCATCTCCTAAGCTGAATACAACTGCCTGGTGATAGTATGAATACCGGAAAAAAAAAAAAAAAAAAAAAAAAAAATCACCACTGTAATGGAGTTCAGGGAACAGGTATATGCCACCAAACTATCTACAAGTAAAGTACATAATTATATTCTTTCTGTACAAGTACAGGATTTCCATAAAGTCCTACTAGGGACTACAGAAATCTATCATGTAAACTGCTTAATATTTTATTTAATAGGAGTAACCTTGAAGTTTTCTTAGTCTCCTTCACATGGAGAAGAAAAAAGTCTTAAGCCATTTACTGTACATGCAATAATATTTTTGTAAACCAAGCAGAACTTCAGGGATACCCTGTATATAACTTTCATAAAAATATGAGACTAAGATCACAATTGGTGAGACATATCAATAAGGTTAATTTTGCAGCAAGAAAAATAAACCTTAATGATGACAATGACATGCATTAGCCTTGCCATCTCATGTCACAAGTACAGATCACAGACTTAGTAAATCCAAGGGTCTTATGCTTAATCTTTAAACTGGGAAGTGGAATATTTTTTTTTTTTTTTTTAAAACAATTTCTGCCACCAATTCTAGGAGGTGCTAACATCAGTGAAGTATGGCTATAACTTGGTTTCTAGCCACACAATCACCATTCTTAGGTAGGAGTCTTAACCACAGGTAAATATAATCAGAGTTCAAGCTAAGACTCATATTTTTATACATCTCATTGCACACAGATTTAACATAATAGTGAAGTGTGGCTATAAGCTTGGTAACCAGCCACACAATTATCACTCTTAGGCAGGAAACTCAGCCACAAGTAAACAAAGTCCAAACTGAGACTCCATCCACCCATCCATCCATCATCCAATCCTACATTGCCCCATAAGGAGCATAGGAGCCTGGGGCTGAGACTCACATTTTCATAAATCTACTTAGATTTCTCTTCTTCCAACAATTTCCAGTAACTGGGAAGCAATTTTTAAGTTATACACATATCTCTGAAGCACATGACGAGTGCACTCTTGTAATGTGGGATGCAGGCTAACCACACATAGCAACCACAAGTGTTACGTAAATTAACATGCTGGTGTATATATATATATATATATATATATATATATGGAGCCTCTGTGGTACAGTGGTAGAGTGTGCATTTCGTACACGGGTGAACCAGGGTTCGCGCCCCGCCAGGGTAATAAACTTTGGGAGTGTTCACCCGGCCATGTACTGCATTGGCGGACACAAGGGGTGCTGTGGTTGAAACAGTGTCGCTTACTATAAAGTATGCTTGCACCCAGTCGGCTTGCGTGGGCTGATTACACTTGGTTCACAGACTACACACACATCCAAAGCCACTCCAACACTACAATTACACTTACAAGCACTTCTCACCCTACATACAATCTCTACCAGACAGCCTAAGCCACTTGGTAGAGATACATAGGCTGTATCGTCTCGACTTTGGTCGGGATAGGCCGGTCCTGCAGTGGATACTCAAACGGCTGATGATGATGATATATATATGCCTAGCCCCGGGTTCCTACGCTTCTTATGGGGCGACATAGGATTGGATGATGGATGGATGGAACAGTCTTGTACTCCACTTTGCAATTTAAGATTTAAGCCTACAGACCTAAGTATATACAAGAACATACATTTTACTCAACAGATTGTCTTCCACATTCTTCTTCCATTCTTCTATAATACTGATAACTTAACCCCTTCAGCACTGTGTAATTTGTTTTATTCTTGCTACCTCTAGATGATTTTATTCACTTCAGGGGAGATCTTTCAGGCCCATTACCAAGGGGGGGGGGAGGTCAAGAGGGTTGGACAACCAAGGATGGAAGAGAGGAAAGGGGAGACACCCAAGAGCAGCACTACATCGAGTGAGTGGATGGTGAGTGCCCCCATCTACCACATATATATCTATCTATCTATATACTGTTCCCCAAAGGAAAGGGAGGTATATATATATATATATATATATATATACAGTATATATATATATAAAATAAAAAAATAAATAATTTGGTTTTATGCCTGGTATCCCTGAAGGGCTAAGGCGTTGCTCCTGGGTAGAGGACTTTTGGAATGGAGCGTGTAGCATTTTATGACCGGATGCCATTCCCGATGTCTACCAATGACCCTTGGGTGGATTCGATCCTCCGACCCTTCGGTCAGAGCGGAGCGCTCTAACCCACTGAGCCACGTAATATATACAGTAATCCCTGTATCTTTCCGGACACCCCACTTACCGGATATTGTGGGTCGGGACCTTCGGAACCCAAAAATGGCCAAAAAAAAAAAGAAAAAAAATCCAAATTTTTTCCCACCCGTAGTTTGAAATTGTTGCATGGCACCGAGCAGATGTTACACCATGGACCCTTCACCCCTTCCTTCCTCCCCCCTCCCCTGTCAGGGTTGCTATTTGGTATTTTTCATTACCAATGTGGGCCAATATGGTAATGAAAAATTCGTTTGGTAATGAATCAGAATAATGCAATACCAAACGGATTATTCACATGTATGAGGATACACAGGATGGAGATGGTGGATTGTTTGCCCTCTCTGATTAATCTGCTAGCCAACATAGGATGAAAATAATAAACATGCTGTTAATTATAAGAAGAGTGATTACATGTATTTCCATTTGTATATATAATTAGTGAAGAATAAATGCAAGCTTTATGAATTTGGTAATGAAAATTGAGGAGTTTGGTAATGTGGCCATTGCGATTTGGCAACTCTGTTACCCCATCATCAACAGTTATAGCCTAACTTAGAGCAGATGCTTACTGCAATGATAGCCACACATGCTCATTTTTTGTGAATAAACAGTGAATAAACTGCAATACCTCACCGCTGGACCACACAGGAATTTACAGTGTTGTGCAGTGTTAAGAAATTAGAATTTAGAGTGCAAAGGATTAACTGTGGAGTGCAAATTGGCGGTTCAAACTGGCGGTTGAAAGTGGTGAGGTTCAGTTAAGAACAATGTGCAGTGTTAAACAATTATAACTCACAGTGCAAAGAATTAAGTGCAGCACAACACTGGATTACTGTACGTGCTTCAAGAGCATTTTCACATTGCCAAAGCCAGAGAAGGCAGCCACAGACGTGCTGTAAGTACCCTGGCTGAGGTCCAGCCACTTCTAATTCCTCATTCTTTGGTTCCTTTTCATTTATTTCATGCTTTATGTCCATTATTGGTGTGAATAGGGTCTTAAATAGGTTTAAATAGGTGCTGTGCATGTCCGGTAGGGAGTTATTTAGGTAGCTTTCAAAGTTAGGCTGGGTTAGGGTCCTTAAGTTCCAGTCCAGGAGCCAGGGGCCCACTTTCCGGACATGCCTTTGGCTCTATTACATTGGATAGTGGAGGGATTACTGTGTATATATATATATATATATAAATCTCTTGACTTGTATCCTCCCAACAGTATATAAGCTTAACATCCATTCATTAGAGCAGGTATTTCTCCACCTAATTCCACATGTTCCTCTCAAATAACTCATTTCCACTCCTCTCACTCTTAAGTTCTATCTTCCAATAGACTTCACACTTCACTTCTGTCCATCAGAGTGGATATCGCAAGTTCCTGCATCCACGGTGAGTTCATGGCATTGCTGAATGCCTCAGTGAGTACAGTTATCATTGTAGATAACAGTGAGGGCCTCAGGTTACAAGTACGTGTGTTATAAATATGGAATATTTTCACTGTCAGTCTGTATGTTAACCCTCTGTAAGGCAGGTCATCACACAATTTTAGTCTGGACATTGCCAGATGATGTTATTCAGCTGAGGAATATCCTTTGCTCAGCCAAGGACTGGAAACGATCTTGATTAACCCTTTGCTCTGAAGCATGTCACTTCTATATGTCCAATTATTTATCTAAGTATCTTTTTACCTGACTGAAGCCAGATGCCTTCATCCAGTCAGGAATTAAAAATAATCTTCTCTGAGTCGCCCAGTCTCCACCAACAGGTTGCCCTCCCAACTCAAACCACCCTTACTAAGTATTCTAGCTACCACCAGATGGTGTCACTCTGGCCCTTTCAGAATATTTTAATCACATGAGGAAGAATTATACCCTGCCTCACAAGGGGTTAAGCTGGGGGGGGGGGGAATAAATAATAATCTTGTTATTGCTGAACATCAGACACTATAATTTCTCCAGAAACATAACAGCAAAATTGTAAAACTATACAGTAAACTTTTTTTTTTTTTTCCATACAGGCCTTCCAAAGCCTCTCGAGTTGCTTTAATTCTCGTTACTCAAACACTACTTTTGTCATTATTTTAACCCTTCAATCTGATGATTGTATTTTTCTCTTATTCTTGGTATCTAAACAGTTTTATTTAGTTTTGGACAGACTTAAAACTGGAGATTAGATATGGCCTTCATTTACCCCTTCCATACTAGAGGTATGTTCCCTAAGTTAAATTAAATCATCCAGTGGTAGAAGTCATGCTATCAGTGGACAGTTTTATTTCGTTTTGGACAGAGTTCAAGCTGGAGAGGTTGGATGCGGTCTTCATTTAACCCTTCACTATAGCATACAATCTGAGAAGGGCTCTTTACCTCTTTAAGCTCAGCTGATGGCTAAGTGTAGCCAGACTGGAGTGTTGATTTGACTGATAAAGGAAGTTCGTTCCTACCTCACTGCTAATGCTCGGTGAATTTCATGCAACCATAACTTAGTATTCAAGTCATAAGGAGTGGCCCAATTCCACTAGATGATGACAATTTTACTTAAAGTGGTCTGTTCTTATTTAAATCAAATCACCAGTAGCAAAAAGAATGAAAGATGATAATAAACCACCAGACTGAAGGGATCAAGGCCTTTTTCTAATTTCATAACAGCCTTTGACCTTGTAATTTAATACTGGATGGAATTAATCAATGCAAAAAATATATATATTAATAAAAAGTGCATCACAGTTAACAGAACAGCAGCTTGATTGGTTATACAGTAAAACCTCTCTAAGTCGGAATATTACGAGCTGAAGCCATTCTGATTTCACTGAAATTCCGACTTATGGAAAGTGTGAGGCATCCTGACTATAATATATATATATATATATATATATATATATATATATATATATAATATATATATATATATATCCATCCATCATCTAATCCTACGTTGCCCCATGAGGAGCGTAGGAGCCCGGGGCTAGGAAAGTTGGTCCTGGCATTTAAGATGAAAGTGACCAGCCTCACTCATCCCTGAGTGGCATTACGTGAGCAATAAACCCCAACCACCCCTTGGATATAAACCTTCACCGGCTCAATCCGATTGGAGCACCTTTATTACCCACTACACCACCAGGAGCCAAAATTTGGTTATATGGTTACCACCCAGCACAGTAAATGGTTTCCTGGTGTACAGGAAACCATTTGACTTGTCACTCAGTGTAGAGTCACCCACAGGCAGAAGGAAGAGGAAAGAATGAAGGAAAGTAAGACAGAAGAGGAGGGATGGAAAGAAGGATGGAGGAGAGGAAAGGGCAGACACCTGAGAGCAGCACTACATCAAGTGCGTGGATGGTAAGCGTCCCCACTCTATATATATATATATATATATATATATATATATAATCACTTACCATGTTTGCAAAGGACATAATTCAAACATAAGGAGGGGCTTTTGGTAGGATATAGAGGTGTCAGGAGGGCACATGACTGCTTCTGTGCAACATTTTCACTTCTGTGCAACATTTTCTAACCATAATCACAATTCCACTACCGTACACTTTACATACAGGCCTTAAGAATGCCATTACCATTTATATACAGTTTATAAACAGGCCTCAATCACTACTGTAAAGCACTACTGTATGTGAAATTAATCATTATCAGTCACTGCAGAACATCTGTGCAGGCAACTCTGCGGACACTGCTTAGGAGGCTGCATGTTGATTCACTGGGCCCTCTCAGGCTAGAACATGATGAACCTAATGCATCATGCCAAGACTGAGTTTCCATTAGATGAAGTTTTATGACTTAGGGGATTTTTTTCCAGGATTTTTATGACAATTTTTTCTAAAAATTTAAATTATGTTCACCAACAAATGTCATATGTCATGCAGACTTAAGCGTAATCCCGACTAAATGGGTTCTGATTTATGGAGGTTTTACTGTATATATAAAAATATATACATATTACTAAAATTATGCTTAAGAAGCCTTGTGCATAAAAGGGTATATGGAATATAATAATTGTACTGTTCTAGTTAGACTGCTGATATATCATGTGGAAACAGACACCTCATAACACAACTAATGCTCCTTTTATTAATCTGTTGGGAATATTCTTGATTTCATCTTCAAAATAACACTGAAGGGTACTTCTTCAACAATAGATTCCATAATACAGTACTAATTTATAACAATAAAAGATGATAATAATAATAATAATAATAATAATAATGTACAATCTTACTTTTTTGTACTGCACTGTAGTTAAGAATGTTGCTCTAATATAGAGAAATATTGTCAGCTGCAATCTGTGATTGATTCTATGATGCCTGAAGAAAAATGCCCAAAAAGTATTTTCAAGCTCAATCAATACATACAGGGGGAGGGGGGGTCCACATATTACAGAGCTCTGTTCTCATGTATAATGGGAAGGGCACAGTCTGCACCTCCAGTGTCTACTATGCATCAAAATCTACTTCCTGTAATGGTTTTCATGTATTATTGTGTATGTTTTATTAACATCCACTGAATGTATGGCTGATTAGTATTTTCATGAAGCATCCTAAATGTCTGCTTCTCACACCTGCAGACTTGAGTCATCACCACAACACACAAGACAGGATGGCGTAACTTGCAGACCATACATTAACCCACTGAGCCCAGGGATGTCATTTAATTTACTCTAGCCATCTCCTGGCAATTCTACTCAGCTTAGGAGAGACTTTTCAAACTGGATGGGTTAGTTATAGCCTCTATTAACTTCTTTGGTGGCACCAATATAGCCGGGAAGCTCCGCTGCCTGGTTATACAGTACTGTACAAATGTCCCTCAACTCCTTCCCTGTCCTTTACAAGAGGATGGATTGCAAGTGAAGGGCAACTTCAGCCTGAAGTCCACCAGGTCCACATTCAAATAAACCTGGGACCACAACAATTTATTCCTTACTCATAAGCTCTCCTACACTGAATAAAACTGTCAGCAGAAAGAACAAGAATAAACTAAAAAGGACATCACCCTGATTTCTAGGGGTATAAATGTAAACCAGGACATCCAGTGTCAGTAATGCCCTTCCTCCAGGTAGCCCTTTATTCGTTTTGGGAGTGGCAGGGCTTGGATGTGGTCCACTCGGGTGTACTGCCGGATCACGAACCGGCAAAGGTACTGCAGCGACCGCACCTGGGGCCAAACAATAGATTAAAGGTATAGTCTTACAGACATAATTCTTTCACCTTAGCTTGACCTACCATAGTTTTTCTCCTTTTGCAGCTTATTCCATAAAGCTCAGTGGTAGAAAACGGCAATGCTAACTTTTCATCCTTGACGGATATAGTTCTCTTGCCTTAATTATGCCTAAATTTTTGTCTTCTTGTAGCTTATTTTGCATAGTGGCAGAAAAAAACAAAGCAACAGTTCTACATCTTTTCCATTGCACTTGTTTGTAACCGGCACCATAATTAACCCCACCTGTGCTGACCCTTTGTAAGGTAGTTCATCTCCACATAAGGCACTATTTTTTAACCAATGCAAATTGTACCTTATATGAGGCTTGCAGCATGGCCAGTGCAGACCTTGACTGTACCACATATGAGGCTTGCAGCATGGCCACTGCAGACGTTGACTGTGCCACATACGAGGCTTGAATCATGGCCAGTGCAGACCTTGACTATACCTCATATGAGGTCTGCAGCTCAGCAGGAGTTAATCTACTGATGCTGCTTGGCATTCAAGATGTAAAGATAGTAATTATACAGTAGGCCCACGTTAAAAGATGAAAGAAAATACATTAGTATCCTTATTAAGTAGGTTCACTTTACAGAATATCAACCTGACAGTATCTCTAAATTATATATATACAGTATATGTATACCTTCACGAATATGGTCCCTCTCACTTTCTGTCTGAACCCAGTAACGTACCCCCAGGCCCCTAAGTTCCTGGTGGGGAAATACAGTACAAACTGGATTCAATGATGGATGGATGAATGGATGGATTATTCATATTATTATTATTGTTACTATTATTATTATTATTAATATTATCACCTGAGTGAATCTGGAGACTGGCTTGGTAAGACGCACAGGAAATGATGGCGATCCTGGCACTCTGGCACGAGAGTAGCAGAACACCCCTGACTCCGAGTGGCTCATGCAGTGGTCAATGAGACCCACAAGACTAGTGTGGCCCTCATGTTCAGGATGGGGGTAGAAACTGAACCAACCTGCAATAACATGATAAAACTATAGTCTGTCCACATTAACCTGGTGGAGATTTTTTCCTTCAATTAGGCCCACTTGCCTGGTGTGGCCTTCATGTTCACATTCCATGTGATACTAATGTTTTTCGGTTTCCTAAAAATGCAATGAAGTGTCGACAGAGGGTATACACTGGAATAACAGGTAATATCAGTGTCATTCCATGTGATAATGTCATTCGGTTTCCAGGCCAGGCTAATCTGAATGACGAATGACAGTAGTAAGCAGCTATTATTTATATTTACCGTTGTCATTCGGTGTCATTTGTTATTCAGATTAGTAAGACCCTTAATCTGGGTATGTGGCATTCACTATCTTAACTGGTCCACACAATCATACAATCACACCCACACAATCATGTCATCATACAATCACACCCACACAATCATGTCATCACATAATCACAGCCATACAGTCATGCCATCACACCTTTGACAATCACACCATTGCACAATCATACAATCACATCATCACACAATCATGCCATCACACCTAAACAACAACATCATCACACAATCTCACCATTACTGTGCTCAATCCGGGTATGCAGCGTCCTGTTGAATGATCGGAAGCTGAGACTCAACAGGTACTTGTCATCTGATGAGTCCCGAACAAGGAAGGCTCCATCAGGTTGGTCCACTAGCTTCTCCTCAGCCTCGGCTCGTGTAATTGGGCCCCAGTACCACCCGAACCTGGCCAGCCTGAATAGTTCCTCAGCTAAACTTCGCTTACTGGCGTCAAAGTTCATGTTCGTAAAGTCCCACGATTCACTGTACGTCCGATTCGGCTGGGGCGAGGACGTCTCTGATATGGCACATTTCTCAGCACTTTTTTCACTACTGGGGGCTTGTTTGGAGTTCGGTGTCACTGTGTCGGAGGAAGCATTAACCCCCTTTTTAGTTCCGACACTCTCCACTTCCTTATCCCCGACACTTTCCACTAGAATTTGTGGCACAACCGAATTCACATCCACCCCATTGCCTCCTAACACTACGGAGTTTTCTAACAAGACTATCGGGGTTTTGGCGTCCACTGTATGGTACGACGAAATGGAACTGATTTGCTGTGACTGCACGTTTGGTCCTAAATCATTAGTTTTGCTATTTGGAACCCTGTTTCCTTCCCCACCACCACCACCACCACCACCACCATGGCTGCCCTTACACAGCACCTCACTTTCAGAATCTGTCAGCACGTGAGACGAGGAATTCTGTCTGGTAATGGCTGTGTGCATAGGACGGATGGCACGCTTATTGTGCTTCCCCTTGTGAGATTGTCCACCACTGGCAGTGATTCCATCGCTTGAAGACTCTTCACTGACTGATTGGGAGAAGGAGTCACCAAAACTATTCGACAGTCCCTCGAAACTCTTGCTTTTCTTGGGGGTGTTGGAGGAGTGGCTCTGGATCGTGTCGAACTTGCCACTGATTTTCTTTTTTATCGTCTGGAGTATCCCGGTTTTCGTCTTTTTCTTAACGACAGTCTTCTCCTGGATGTTATTTGCGTCTGGTTGCGCTGGTGAGGAAGAAGGCAGAGTCGTGGAATTCGTACCTCCCAAAATTTCCCCATTGGCACTGCTGGGCCTCCTTCCCCCTCCTCCATTAATGCCGCCGCTGCTTCCTCCATTATGTCGTGGAGACCGGCTTAGCAGCTGGGTCAGACTCACCTTTTTCATCATCTTTCCTCGTGACGGCCGGTAGGCGTCCCGTTATCGCAGTACACAGCCATTAGATACCATTAATGTGAGGTAACATAGGCCCTTGTCTCATCTACTGTTTCTTTGCTCAGCCATCTTGAACCTTTGCACTGCAGGGTTGCCAATTCCACTTCAAAACCGCTAGAATGTCGGGGGGGGAAAAAATCCAGGAAATCACCAAAAATAGCCTATAGTCACTGATATAAATATATATATAAATATATATATACATATATGTATATAAAAATGTAGAAAAATCTGATATACCTGCATTTCTCTCCGCTAAACGTTAAAAATTGCTGCTAAATATACATGTTAATCTAGCGGTAAGGATGCAGAATGGACAGCGCTACTTTGCAGGCTGTCCACCATTTGCAATAAATATCGAATGGCTGATATATTTCTTGTTATATATAGCAACCACACTGCCAAACTAATAATAGTAATTTTTAACATGTCACAATTCTCATGATTCCATGACATAATGGTATTAGGTGAACAGTTTCTTACTCCTGAGAAAAACTGTTGGCATCTCTACAACAAGAATGAAGTTGGTGGGAGTACAGACACTGTTCTCGCGCATTTTGAGAGCCTCCAGGGCACTTGGTAAGGATTGTATTATATTTCTGCCATATTTAAATATCATTTTATTAGCAGCCGAGAATATGTAGTATTTGTATTTTCACGCAACTTGTTTTAATAAAAACAAATGAAATGGTAACGCAAGAGGTGATCATTTGCAAATCCGAGTTACCTAAGGTATGTATGTAGATAGAGATTGCACAAAATTTCCAAATGACGTGATTTAAGCTTTGCCTGAAGTTAGAATATTTTTTTTTTTAATTGATGTCGCAGTCACCACATGATAAGCCTTTTCGGCTGTCATTTTTGCTTCATGATTGGTTATTTGAATTACTTGAAGGAGTCTAGAGGCTGAGGCCTCACAGTCGTGGTGGTCAACCGCAGCGCCTTAGCCCTGTGGCCCTTTGAGGTCCAGCTGGTCCAGGATAGAGTTTGATGTTGCCCTGCAGAGTTGGGTGTACTCAGGTGTCGGATGCACGAAGTGACATGCAGGAAGTTACCATTCCTTTATTTAGCCTAAAGTAATCTAACCTAGCCAAACCTTAACCTAACCTAACCTTATTGTAATTCAGCCTAACCTAAATAAACCTGAACTAAACTAACCAGTGGTAGGTGGTGGCGACCATGATCCTTACACTTAATGTAGTGCTGCCTACTACTTCCTTAGCCTTTATTGTTCTTTTTCTGTGCCTGCCCTCCTCTCTTCCTATTTCTCCCATCTTTCGTGTCACTTCTTATTGCTTTTCTTTCCTTTAAATGTGGCTTTACATTGTGTGATAAGCCATATGGTTTCCTGTAAGCCAAGAAACCATAGACAACGCTGGGTTGGTAACCATATAACCAAACCATATGTGCTCCCTACGCATCAGCAAGTGGGTTGGTGGAGGGTTAGTGCCCCTCCCTGTAAAACAAAATAACTCAAATGGCCACCCCTTGCTAACCATAATTCATGAAATGAGCGATTTCACAATCTGCCGGTAACATTCATCATTCATTCATTCATTGCCAGAAGCCATGTATCCCACACGGGGTGGCCAAGGGCTTAGAGTTAATTGTTTTACAGGGAGGGGCACTAATCCTCCACCAACCCCACTTGACACATAGGGATGCCAACAGCATCTGGTGTTCCCAGGCAGTCACCCATCCAAGTACTAACCAGACCCAACGTTGCTTAACTTCGCTGATCGGACGTGAAGTGGTGTACTCAACGTGGTATGGCCGTTTACTATGTTTTCAAATATTTTGATTATGTTGGATGTTAAGGCCACTGGTCGATAGTTTTTGGAAAGACCTTTTTCTATCCCTTTGTGTATTGGTGTTATAGTGGCTTTTTTGAGTTCTTTGGGTATTTTCCCAGAGTCCAGTGATTTGTGCCAGAGAAGGTATAAGGGTCATGCAAGAGTGTCTTTACATTTCGTTAGTAACACTTCTTGGACTCCATCCAGACCAGGTGCAGAACTTGACTTTAATTCACCAGTTGCCTTGATAACATCTTCTTCACTGAAGTTAAGGTCAGTCAGGGTATGTTGCTATTGTGCGTTGGGTCAGTCATGAAGAATATATGATCATTGTGTTGTCTAGTTTACTGTAGACTGCATCATATTGGTTTGCAAGAATGTAGCATATTCATGTGGGTCAATTACCAGGTCACCTTCTTCCGATAGCAAATGCCCAACTTGAAATTTTGTTCTGGAGTATCATTATTATTACTATTATTATCATTAATAATGATAGGTGGGGGCACCCACCATCCATTCACTTAGTGTAGAGCTGGTTTGGGTATCTATCCTTTCATCTCATCCATCCTTCCTCTTCTGTCTTTCTTTCCTTCATTCTTTCCTCTTCCTTATGCCTATGGGTGACTCTTCACACCCTTTTCTGTCTTTTTTTTTTTTCCGTCATTCTTTCCTCTTCCTTCTGCTTGTGGGAGACTCTACACTGGCGACAAGCCAAATGGTTTCCTGTACACCAGGAAACCATTTACTGTGCTGGGTTGTAACCACACAACCAGATTATGGTGCGTGGTGGTTTAGCAGGTAATTAAGGCTCTCCTGTTGGATTGAGCCCTGTTCTCAATAGGGTGGAGTCAAAGGCTTTTCATCTCATTAACTCTCCTCGTCTTAGTGACTCCCTTCAACCTCTGTCTCTTCGCCGCACTGTTGCATCTTTATCTCTTTTCTATCACTACTTCAGTGGTCACTTCTCCTCTGAACTGTCTGCTTGCATTTCTCCACCTCTATGACGGGTGTGTAGCACCTGTCTAGCAGCAAACTCTCATCCCTTTTCTGTCCAACTCTCTACTGCAAGAGTTAACTGTTACTCCCAGTCCTTCATTTATGCAACATGTCAACTCTGGAACTGTCTCCCTCTGTCTGTATTTCCTGCTTCCTATGATCTCCAGACTTTCAAATGCAGTGTGTCCAGGCATCTCGAAATGATCATATCTTGAATTTGGCTGTCTCTTGTATTTTGTTTTTCTCTCGGAAGGAACAATTATTGCAGGCTCGTGGCCTTTGGTTCCTTCTTCCTAGCATAAAAAAAAATATATATATTACTGTGGTTAACTTCTGTAGTTATCAGTTTCTGCTTGTATGTAATATTTTATACACTGCATTATAACAGAGGCAGGCTAGTTGCTTAACAGTACTTACCCAGTCATGCTTACCTAATCATATGTAGAGGGAGAGTAAGAAAAAAATGTTTTTTTTTTTTTTTTTTCCTTGCACCCACATCCGTTGGTTATGTCAGTGTGCTCTATGATGTTGTTATCCCCAAATTGGGGGAGGGAGTCTTCTTGGTGGCATATCCATCATAAATGCGTCTTTGTGGAGGTTTAATATTGTCCCATATCATTTCTGCAGTCGTTATAGCCTATGTGACCTTCGCCCTGCAATAGGTCACTTGAAAATGTACATCAGTATATACTGGAGAAAGCTGAATCAGTACTTGCAGTCTGGTTCACAAAATTATATCATGTCTTTTAATACACATTCTGTATTCAGATTGCTTTATTTTTTTTCATTGCCCAATCATATAAATAAAGATGAAATACATGAAGGTGTCTTACTGTATGTTGTGTACCATAATAGAGAATGTGATTGCCTCTGACAGTACTGAAGTGAATAGGTTGATGATAATTTTGTGAAAGTTATTGCTGAAAGAAGTGTTTCCTTGTTTTCAGACTGAAGGTGAAACACAAAAAGAGACAATATACCAGGCCGTGAGGAACTGGTAGAGAAGACCAAGTCATTTACATCTTGTTGCTTTGTTGAGAAATATTGAGTGACAACTGTATTCTGAATTAAAATGGCAGCAGTGAGTGATACAGAAGTTGCTCATGGTCAGAATGATGTTCCTCAGAAAGATCTTGGATCTGACCTTTGGGAAAAAATGAAAAATGGTGATTATGAAGGTGCACTTAGTGAAATAAAAGAAGAAAGACACCACGAATACCTTGTAGGCAACAGCCTAGAGCTTGTTCCAATAATAACAAAACTGTTGGCAGAGAATCTTGATCTTGATGGGGAGAAATGTGTCCAGGATTTATTAGTATACATCGCCTCAGTTGCCAACCCAAAGGAAGCAGTTCTTGTGTTTCTTGAAGAGTTAGAGATGAATACGTCGTCTTTACACTTCCGCACAATGCTCCAGCCCATCCACGCAACACTGATGAGGCAGGTGTCACAGGCTACACGGGCAGTCACTTTCTCGTGGGTTTTCAACACACTGTATTCACGCCTGGCAGCAATGAACATACCAACAAACCTTGGCTTGGAGGGGAAGGAGAGGAAGCTTTTAGATGTCCACCCAGAGATCAAGGATGTGTCAAGAAACTTTGAGTGTCTTGTGGATTTCTATGAAGAGTTTTATCACAAAGTAATAAATGGTGATCTTGTATGGTCAGGAAAGACACCATCCAGAGAGTATCTTGCCATGTTTCTTCTTCAACTATACCATAAACCACTAGCATATTTAGATGTGTACTGCACTGATGGTGAAGCTGAGAATTCCCTGTATCGTACAAGTGCACATTTGACAGGAATGGTTGCAGATCTCTTGTTAAATCCTTTTAAGCTCTTCTCATACATTGTCTGGGATAACTCTAAGAGGGTCTTGGTAAGTGAAGGAGATGCGGACTGTGAACGTGAGCAAACAGCTGACGATGAAGATGAGGATAAGGATGTACATAAAGAAGAGGAGATAGAGAAGGAGAAAGATACATCAGGAATCAGTGAAGTTTCCCAACTTTCTCTTTCCTGTTTCTTCTACTGTGCTCTGGGTCAGAACATGGCCAGTGACTGCCTGCCCCAGGTTTATTCCAGTCATTATGTGTATCTCAGCTGTGTGCCTCTTTTAGTTAACTTATTAAAAGAGAAAGAAGACCCTCTCATACATAAAGGACTGATACTAGCTACACGTCTTTTGGGTAAAATTGAAGAGAAGACATTGCCAAGTGCATGTTTGGAAGCCAAGGCTCATTCCTCCTTTCCGCAACTGCTAATTAAAACAATGATATACTGTAATAACAAGGAATTACGCATCCTGGCTCTTGAACAGTTTAAACATTACTTTAGCAAATTTGACAGCACTGGAAGAAGGAAGCTTATCCATGCTTTGCTTGTCACTATAAAACATGCCGGTGCCTTAGGTTTGGTAATTCATGAACTGAAGGAAAATGTTGCCTTTTCCCTGAAGCAAAAACCCATTGATCCTAATTTCAGTGGAAAGCATTTGATAAAGTTAACAAAACTGGTGTGTTCCCTACCCGATGCTGAAAAAACTGACCTGCTTGAGTGGAGTGACTGCATCGTACCAGCCCTCAACTTCCTTATCTTCATATTCCTTCGTGATCGAGACAGTGCAAGTGGTATTAAGGATGTTGTACCATATTTAGAGAATGCATATTTTCCACAAATTCAGAAAGGTCTTGACTTGTCCAGGTGTCACTATGAACTCAAACTAAAAGAGCTGGAACACCCTAGAGAGAACGACACAGACGTGAGTGTGTATATTGCTGGCACAATGCTGCCCAGCATGCCAGTGGAACAAGAAAAAAGTGTGGTACAGACAGCAATATGTTCTTTAGATATGATACAGTGTGTTTTAGTTAGAGCAAAAGAGGTTGTAGATAAAGCTTCATGAATGTATGGGATATAGACCAGCATAATGTATTTGTACTCAAGATAAATTCCCCATTTACCAATCAAAATAGGATTTGTACATAATTGAAGTACAGTGTACAGTACAGGAATGCTTTAACAAATAATAGAAGACTGTGACACTTCAGTTTTGTATTATGGCTGTTGCTAAACTTTATTTATTCAGCATAGGAACCCCACCTTCCTTAATCGCATTGAGTGTGGGTAATGTCCTTTAAAAGCAAGTTTCTTTTTTTTTTTTTTTTTTTTTTTAGGGTTCAACATGCTTGCATGCATCATCCTTGGTCACCTAATGGCAGCTGTCCATGCTGCTTGATCTGTGGAAGCCTCTCTGTTCATTCTCGTTTCTCTGAGGTCACACTCTGTGATCTCTTCCCAGGATTTTTGTGGTCTTCCTCTCACAACCCTACCCCCAACATTCACACTTCTCACTTTCTTCTCCCTAATGTCGTCCCCCATCCTCACCACATGCCCAAACCTTCTCAATTTACCTCTCCTCATCACAACACCAATCCACTTCAGTCACACCCTTCCTCTTCACTCATCCATTGTGAACCTAGCTCCCCCCAGGCCTCACATTCAAGGACACATTGCACATCTGCTCAATCATTGTCATTTCTGTACATTTGAGCCTGCAAATATCCTATTCCTTTACTGCCCAAGTCTCAGTACCAAACAGCATTACATTCCTAACACATGTTGGATACAGAGATCCCATAGCACAGAGGGAGAACCCTTTCAGTGTCAGGAGAGGCAACAGCTCCCTGAACTTCTTCCAACCTCTCCTCACTCTAGCCACAGAGCTAGCTCCAGCTCTACCTCTGGCATATAACATGTCTCCCAATTAACAAAACTCTTCCACACACTAAAGAGACATACCAGCAAGATCAATCCTATCACATCAGACATTCTCCACATTCTCTCCCTGACACACTGCACACATGAAATTAGCATTATCTCACAGTTTACTTGTAATACCACTACATTTCTTATGCACCCACCTATCACAAACACTGTACAAGATGGAATTACTTCCCATGCCCTTGTGGCAAACCATACATGGCCACTCTCCCTGTTTTTGACAGTACTGCCACCTTCCCTAGATATAATCACGTTTGTTTTAGCAGCATTTACTCTCAAGCCCTTGTGCCCCATACCAGAGCTGGGCACTTCCACAGTCACTTCTGCAAACTGCAAATTCCGCAGTTGTGGAAGTGTGATTTTGTTTGCGACAAATGGTATGCAGATTCATGGTTTTACACTTGTGGAAGCTCTTCCACAAACGCAGATATGCCCACAAACATCTATGTGGCCTGGCCTGGTGGGTGGCGTCTGCGAGAGTCACCGGCTCGACAGCACCGCTCACCACTCCTGCACTGTTGCCAGATGTACAATAAATATTGTATACAGGGTATATACAATAAATTCACCTTCAGTATGATGTACAGTAGCATTTTTCATTATCGAACGCATTGGACGATAATTTTATGATTCCTTCAAAAAGAATGTAGAGAGAGAGAGAGAGAGAGGCTGAAGATCAGATTCATCTGATTTTGATATTCACAGGCTTCATACCAAGCTCTCAGGAAAGGAATGAAAATGGGTATAAGCCAGGAGGGGGCAGCATTCATGCTCGTGATTAAATAATAAAGCATATCATCATCATAGCAAGTCGTATTGTGCTTTACATTGGAGGGTTCCTCACTACATTATCTTAACCTGTTAACTGTGCATGGCAGTTTTTTGGAGGTGTCCGTGGTGTGCAGACATAGGGGTAAAAATTAAATCTCCCAAAGGCCAAATTTTGTCTGAGGAATTGAGAGAACACATGCCAAAGTATATAATAACGAAATATTAGCTCAATACTGTATTTACCTTTGTAAAGCCATGGATGAACATTGAAGTGTCTGATTCCCTATTGGAATGTATGGTTTTCGTTTTCTCTTTCGGTTTCGGTTTTGAAGACTCAAACATGCTTGCATGGGTCAGCATTGGTCACCATGGCACTATATTCGAAATTCACATGCGCAGCCAGGGCTGTATTGAGCAGTCGCTCTCGGAACAGCCCAGGCTGTATAGAGCAGTTAACGGGTTAATGGTATATTGTATGAGCTTTCTGTGGGAAGGTTAAGAAATAAGAGTCTAAAGTTAAAAGCCTGCACAGATTTTTTTTTTCCACTAAATAAAGAAAAATGTAAAGCCTAATTCAAGATCAATTTATTTTCCTGATTCTTAGATGTTATGATGTATGCTACTGTTGTAAACTACATCCGGGTACTAGAAAGACTTGTTAACGTAGAAGTCAATAACAAGATGAAAGTGCAAAGATGTGCTATGAAACCTCCCCACCCACCTAGAATATTGCCTTTAGTCTAAATTTCAAATTGTCAGACTTACAGCATTGCCAGTGCCAGTATTTTAATCTCAGCAAAAATCATTAGGTAGATAAATAACAAATTAAACAAGAAATGTACAAAATGAAACTGAACACAATTTTACCATTTTTCTGACCAGCCAACCACCTTTCCCCATGTGATATCAATATAGATAGGTAGATAGATATACTGTATGTTGGAGTTGTCTCACTTGTTGGAGGAGTCTGACTGACTAAAGAGTGAGGACTGAGGAGGTTAGGGCCAAAGAATAGAGGTGGACTAGCATGTCAACTTGTCAGATGTGAGCTGTGAAGTGTAATAGTTTAATTCATTTACTGTATTTACAGTAGTGAAGGATTTACCCTTGTTTTGTAATAAAAATAGTCTCATATACTAATAATAATAACTGAAATATATATTTTAGTTTTACTCGAATTATGAGTTTATATATCCCATTCATTACTGTAGACAATTTTCAAACTTCATAAAGTCACCTATTGTTAGTCAGAATAAATAAAGATATAATTATAGTGGATGAGCACCTAGAGATGATTATTAACCCCTTGATTATGAAAAATATCATCCTAAACTTATATAATCCTCTAATGTTAGCGTTGTGGTGTGGATGTGGATGTGATAGGAAGCGTTAGGAGGAGCACATTAAGGTGGTTTGGCCATGTGGAGAGGATGGAGGGTGAGAGACTGATGAGGAGAGTGTATGTGAGTGAGATGGAGGGGGGGAGAGGGAAGGGGAGGCCGAGGATGAGATGGAGGGATAGAGTGGAGACGTATATGAGAGTTGGGGGTGTGAGTTGGGAGCAGGGCAGTGAAATAGCAGGGGACAGGGCGACGTGGAGGCGATTTGTTTGTGGCCTCTCCGTATGGGATTGAGGCGTCTGGCAATAGATGGATAGATAGTATCAAGAATAAAATGAAGCTGATGCCGTGGTACTGAAAGGGATAAAAATGGTTTGCGTTTGCGTTTTTGCATTTATGAAACTGCAAATTTCAAAAATTTTGCAGCTTTGAGGTTATGGAAGGCCATTTTTTGAGTTTGTGGATTTGTTTTGCAGAATTTAATTTTCGTTTGTGGTGTCCATCTCTGCCCCATACCATCTCTCCACTTCCTAAATCTTTCCCCTACCTCCCTTTTATTCACTGTAGTCAGCACCAAATCATGGGTTTATGACATCTCCCACAGAAGTCCATTTCTGAAGTATTGTGAGAGGGCTTCAAGCATTATGATAAACAATAAGAGACTCAAGACTGACCCCTGATGCACACCAACATTCATAGAAAACTCATCACTCAAATCTCCATTCACTCTCACCTGGGTGTGAGCACCCACATACATAGCCATAACCACACTAACCAGCCACTCCTCAATCCCAAGCCTTCTCATTGCCCATCTTACCATTCCCCGAGGGACTTTGTTAGAGGCCTTCTCCAAATCAATATAAACAAAGTACAGATCCCGTTTCTTTGCCATATATTTTTCCTGAAGGTGTTGAACAATGAATATGGCATCAGAGGTCCTTTTGCCTGGCATATACCCAAACTGCATCTCATCAATATTCACTTTTTCTCTACACATGCCTTCTAGAACTCTCTCCATTACCTTCATACCTGTCTGAAAAGTCTTTCCTAAGCTGAATAATACCTTTAGGAGATGGCAGAAGCAAAGTGGAAAGACTTCCCATGGCTCAGTGAGTTAAAGGAGGGTTAGAACATTTAGGTATTATGTTCTGACTTGCACCAGATACTTAATTCATATCAGGCAAGGAAGGAAATACACAATCATCCTAGTACAAGATGGTATGATTTTCGTGCTTTTCAGTGTCTTGTCTTGCTCCTCATATCAGTAGCCTGAGCTGTCCCCGCAACACACGAGATACAAGAGCTCCAGATACCGACCATCCTGTATTTGAGCAGAGAATTATGGTAGTAGCTAACAGTAGTGATAGTTGCAACCCCTGGGGCATTTGAAAGTGAACTGAGTAGACTGAAGGCTGCCTTTATTCTGCAGTCCACCATCCTTCTGTTGTTGGAAGGGGAGGGAGTTGAGGGACATTTGTTCAACCAGTCATTCGAGCTGCCTTGTTATATTTGTGTCACTGCATGAAAGCATCACTCTCCAACACTTAAGTTTACTGTGTACATTAGAGTTATTTGCAGTTGCTACCTTATATGCCTAACTTATGATGAGGAAATGTAATTCTGTTATTTTGAAGTATTGAAAATCATGGGACATTTATGCAGAAAATGTTGTGATGCTTGCTGTTAGGAAACAGACTTTTGCAGATTGGTTCAGAATTTAATGAATATCCAAATATCCATGAACAGTGATGGTCAGAAATAAATGCAGATAAGATGAAGGTTAAGTAAGTAGTACCCAGCAAGGGGGTGATGCCACAACTTTTTTTTAATAGAGCCCCCTTCCCCTATTTTCTGTGCATGTCACTGTCCAGATTCAGCAGGACATGAACCCAATGAACTGAATGATGAAGATTCCCATGTGCAGTCTAACAGCCTCATTTGGTGGGTTAAGGGGGGATTGAGGGGTATTTGTATAGCTAGGGAGCTCCAGGTCCACCACCTAGTTATATTGGTGCCACCACAGGAAGGCACTCCTCTTCAGCACCAATGAGTAAGTTTAATGCAGAACTGCAGTCTCAGTTGGATGACAGCATTGTCAAATTATCACCCATGAGTAAAAGTTTTCTGACAATCCTCTGCCAGCACTGTGTCTGCCTTCCATATTTCTCAGTCCTCACTAAGCAACAGATAGTATCCATCTTTCTCACGCTCTTCTTTGTGTGTGTGTGTGTGTGTGTGTGTGTGTGTGTGTGTGTGTGTGTATTTACCTATTTGTAGTATACAGGAATTGAGCGATGCTCGTGTTGTCCTATCTCCATATCCACATTTATCTAGTTTACTTTTACACACATGAATGTTTTTCTCCTGCACCACCTTTTTGTCTAAGTCGTTCCAAAAACTTATGTATTTACCCAATATACCTGATTGAGATACACATGAAGTATGCTATGCTCGTGGGTTCGCATCGCTGTTTCTCAGTAAGTCAAATTTAGCTTTAAACTCGTTTAAGTTTTTAGACTGGATGTCCAGGCTACTCCATAAATCTATACTTCTGGTAGGAAAGCTATATTTCTTGATATCCTTCAAGCAGCTTGACTTTTTCAATTTCATTCCGTGTCCTCTTGTTGCTCTCTTATCTCATACAAACAGATCTTCTCGGTCAATTTTATCTACTCCTATCATGGTCCTAAACACTGCAATCATGTCTCCTCTCTTTCTTCTTTCCTCTAAGGAAGGCAAATCCAGCTTTTCCAACCTCTCTCTGTATGAAAAATCTGCCATCTTGGTTACTGTTCTTTGTATTCTCTCAATCTAAACTCTCATCACTGTCTGTCAACTTGTACCTTTCCTTCTTGCTGGAACCTTGCTCACACTCAGCCAGTCCCAAAGAAGGATGACCATTCCCAACCCTTTAACTATCACCCAGTTGCTTTAACATCCTGTGTCTCAAAAGTTTTTGAGACTATTCTTTAACAGAAAAATTTTAAAGCATCCTTCCTATCACAACCTTCTTTCTGATTGTCAGTATTGGTTCCGTCAGGGATGCTCCACTGGCGATCTTCTCACCTACCATTCAGACTCCTGGTCATCCTTCTTTCAGGACTTTGGCAAAAGCTTTGCCATTGCACTTGACATTTCAAATGCTTTTGATCGAGTCTGGCATAAATCTTTAATTTCCACACTGCCCTTGTACAGTTTCTATCCTTCTATCTGTGCCTTCATCTATAGCTTCCTTTCTGGTCATTCTATAGCTGCTGTTGGAGACAGCCATTGTTTTTCTCCTAGATCTATCAATAGTGGTGTTCCTCAGGGCTGTGCCCTATCACCATCTCTCTTCCTTTTATTCATCATTGACCTTTTAAGCTGTACATCTAACCCTATCCACTCATAGGCGGATGATTCCACCCTTCACCTTTCCATTCGGTTCCTGTAAAGTCCATCTCAGCAGTTACTTCAGCAAACAAGGGATGAGGCTATGGCACACCTAATGTCTGAGTTGGCTTGGATCTCTAACTTAGGAGGTAAAAGTAATCTTGTTGTTTTTAATGCATCAAAGACTCAGATTTTACACTATCAACCCAACAAAATTTTCCAGAAAAGTACCCAGTAATATTTGATAATATCCAGCTCAATCCTGTGTCATCCTTAAACATACTTGGGGTTTCATTCTCTTGGGAGTTATCTTGGAAAGATCATATTACATCTCTTGTAAAATCGGCCTCCAAGAGATTATGTGTGCTAAGCTGACTCTGCTCTTTCCTTACCCCTGCGCAGTTGTTGACTTTATACATGGGTTTTATTCACCCCTGTGTAGAGTACAACTCTCATATGTGGGAAGGCTTCCCACATACAGCTCTTCTCAACAAGGTGGAGACAAAGGCTTTTTGTCTCATTAACTCTTCTCGTCTTAGTGGCTCCCTTCAATCTCTGTGTCTTCTCTGTACTGTTGCATCTTTCTCTCTTTTTCTCTCACTGCTTCAATGGTCACTGCTTCTCTGAACTACCTGCTTCCATCCCTCCACCTCTGCGACATGACAGGCGTGTAGCACCTGTCTAGCAACAAACTCTCATTCCTTTTCTGTCCAGCTGTCTAATGCAAGAGTTAACCATTTCTCTCAGTCTTTCATTTATGCAACAGGTCTACTCTGGAACTGTCTCCCTCTGTCTGTATTTCCTACTTCCTATGCTATGACCTGGAGAGAGGTACTATGATGGATAATTATAGGGTTTAATTATTACCACTTTCATATATATTTATATGATGTAGCTTGTATCACATATGAGAGATGTCACAATTCTTGTAATTGTAAAAATGATATATGTGTGTCAAGTGCTAGTGAATTCCCAGAGGAACAACTGGTGCATTTGAGAAACAAAAGACCAGACTATCATTATTATTATTGTTATTTCCAGTCTTTCAAACGCAGTGTGTCCAGGCATCTCAAAATGAATGGGATCTTGACTTGGGCTTTCAGTTGTATTGTCTTTGTTTTTTTCTTGGAAGGAATGGTTTATGGGCTCCTTTGGTTACTTCCTCCTTAAAAAAAACAAAAACAAAAAAAAAACAGCTCCACTGTCCTGTCATGTTGGTGCCACTATATGCAGGCATCCCTCTTCAGCAGAACAGTTAAACATATAACCACACACTATGTACAATAGTATTATGTATTAAGTAACAAGCCTTATTTCAGAACATACAAGGGGGCTGAAAACGCACTCAGGACAATGGGCATCTGAGCAGAGTGAACAGTTCAAAGGAGATGAACACAAAAGCTCAGAATCTTCTCAGGGAGATTCTGAATTTGAAACAGAAGATGGTGAATATTATGTGAAGAAGCAGATCCTTGATGCAGCTCTGCCATTTGTGCATACTCATGGCTGGTCACAGGAAGCTATTATGCAAGGTAGGACCATGGTTATTATGACTCATTTTGTGAATTATTTACTTATTATTATTAATAGTAGTAGTGGTGATAGAAGTGGCAGTATTATTTATTTGACCATTTATATATACCTTTGTAGATAGTAGTTGATATAGAAGTCAACTGTATGTACATAATATTTATGTCAGTTTTAAGAGTTTTGCAGTGGGTTAAACCCTTAGGATACCTATTTGATATATTCATAACTTGGTCAGAAATAGGTTTTTGTTTTGATAACATCTGTTACTGAGTCCATCCTGGAATCTGAAGTTCAGTACGCCCTCAATGTAACGAACTACACTGTAATTGGTACCAGACCTTTGACATTAAGCCGAACACTATGTTGTTCAGCAATTTCCCAGGCATCATGGCTTTTACCAAACAAAGATAATAATTATAATAATGATAATAATAACAACAATAATCTGGTCTTTTGTTTCTCAGAAGCTCCAGTTCTTCCACTGGGAATTCACTATCGCACGACACACACACATACATTATTTTTACAATTACAAGAATTGTGACATCTCTCATATACGACACAAACCTCATAAGTAAAAAAAAAAATTTTGAAATTGGCAATAATTAAACCCTATAATCATCTGTCACAGTGCAATATCTCTCTCCAAGTCGTAGCATTTTGAAAAGATAAAGGCTTTCAGCTGTCTCTTAAAGGATTCAGCAGAAGAGAGTTGTCTCATGGACAACAACAATCTATTATACAGTATAACCTAGGGGCTCTGTACACAAAAGAACGATCAGAGAAAGATGACTGGTGAATGGCTCCAGGCTCGTCAAGACACAAGGAATCATCTTCACTATGTAACCACACCTGAAGGTGCCAATGGGAATTTCAACAATTCAGCAAGATACTTTGGTTCACCAAACTAATGAACCTTGAATGTAATATGACATAGTTCAAATTCAGTTCTGGCCTTTACAGGTAACCAGTGCAGCTCAGTTAGGAACTGGGTAGTCGAGGTTCTCAGGGGGTGACCAAAGATAAGCCTTGCTGCCCTGTTCAACACAGACTAACTTTCGTTAGTACCGTATATTATTTGTAAGTCAATCCACAGTGAATTACAATAATCGACATGAGACAAGACCATTGCATGGACCAATGTTAAGAGGCAATGTCTGTTCAGGAATTTTCTCACAGAGTACAGATTTCTGATATGCAAGTTACACCCTCTGACAACTTGATTAATATGTTCTTTGTAATTTACCTTTGAATTATATATAATAAACACCCAGTTTACTAACGGAACTGACTGGATGAAGCTGTGACACACCAATGTTCAAAGCCAGGGTATTATCAGTGTTATCACCCCTTCTGTTTCCTCTGATGATGATGATCTCAGTTGTATTATCATTCAGCTTAAGTTTTCTCCTTGCCATCCAGATCTTAATATCAGTTATCATTCTCTCTTATTTGATTTTACTTTTTAAATATATTTCAGGAGCAGAGGCATTGGGTTACTCCAGCATGGCTCATGGTATGTTCCTTGGTGGGGGTGTGGAGCTGGTGAACCACTTTTATCAACAATGTAATAATAAGCTGGATGATGTCCTGGCTTACAGAGTTAAAGAGGTTACCGACAACCCAGAACTGTAAGTGATAGTGTAGAGTTGTAGCTTTAGATTTCTTGTTTAACCCTATCAGGTTTCCGGGCCAGGGAGATTATGTCTGCCAGAGTCAGCCACTCTCATGCTGACCCACATCTTCACGCCTGGATATTTTTCTTTGATCGCCCTGTGTAAATACACTTTTCCAGGTGGAATGTTAGTTTTGGTGTCATTTTAAAGCTGAATAGCTGTACTTTATTGTAGTACAGTATATTCAAAACAAAAGATCAAAGAAAATAAAAAGTCAAAATGATGAGTTGAAATTAGGCAAAACCCAAAAATTTTATACCTTGCCGTAGAAAAATATTCGGCAAAAAAAAATTAACCAAGACATATGAATCTGGTTTAAACCATGCAAAACTATGATAAATTATCTTTACAATGATATATAGAATATGGTTATTTCTGCATTTTATTGCACTGTAAAGAGAAAGGAAAGAGATGCACAATATTATATGAGTCTCAGTCGCATATTTGCTTCGCGATCTTTTTCTTTGATCAGTCTGTGTAAATACACTTTTTATGATACGATGGTGGTTGTGGTGTTATTTTGAAGCTGAATAGGTGTAATTTATCGTATGATTCAAAATGGAAAACAAAGAAAATGAAAAGTCAAAGTGATGAGTTGAAGTGAGGCAAAAACCAATAATTTTGTACCTTGCTGTAGAAAAATATTCACCAAGAATAAAGTAATAAAGAGACAGAGTCTTGAGTCAGACCAGCTTTGCAGTATCCACTGCGCATGGAGCAACCATTCCGTGACATTATGCTCAAGTCTCTTTGTTATGATGCATAAATGCAATTTATGGTGAATATTTTACAAAAATATCCTGAAATGATGCATAAACACTTCATCAGAATCCCTGAGGCTGAATTTCAGATGACGTGAAAATGCATCATTGGAATCTCAAAGGGTTAATAGTGATAATGTCCCTACTTTTGAAATGAGAAAAGTTTATCATCACCACGTCACCTTGTCCTCTACAATCAGACTGCCCTCCCGCAGATGCATGCTACAGTGCTTTCATTGTTATACCTCTCAACTTCATCTTTGATCTGCCTCTCAAGCTCACTTACATAGCTTATTCTTTTCTAGTCAGTCTTACATTTTGTGCTGTTTATTAATATTTTTTTTATATGACCAACAGGAAGAAAGGAATGACAGCCTTCATTGGTGAGGCTGTAGAGGAGCGTCTGCGGATGAACACTGAGTATATTGACACTTGGCACAAGGCTTTGGCTCTACATACATCGCCCACAAATGCACTACAAGCTCTTAACAACATTGGCAGCCTTGTGGACACCATTTGGTACCATGCTGGAGACAGATCACATGATGTAAGATAAAAAGCATTTAGTACAGTATATTGTACTTCAGGTCAACCATATAGGAAAAGGAAATTTTGATTTACATTAACCTTTAAATAACAGATCTGGGAGAGTGGAGTCTTCTTCCATTGCAAATATTTTTTCCAGAAAAATTCGTATCTTAAACTCAAAGTTTCTGCCCTCCAAGGAGAAGGTTATTTGGAAAAGTAAGATGTGCATGATCAAGTTAAATCTTTCGTTTGCAAATAATAAAAAAGAAATAGTTGCTAGCTTGCTTGATGTTGCTGTGGCAGTGACTAAAAGACAAGTGATAAAAAAAGAAAATGCATTCTGCAAGGTGTAGGACATAAATACAGATAAACTGCAGGTGAAACTAAGGGTGTCTGGTTTCATGGTATTTAGAACAGACTTGCTTAGCTCTGGAAATGTGTAGGACTTAACTATTAGAGGTTACTGCCACACGGGGAAAATGCTTTCTGTTATAAGACATCCCACCTTCAGAACAAAAATGCTTCTATTTACACCATGTGGCATACTCTGCTGTTGTAAGCTGTTGTACTGACTCATGTTTAACCACATTAGCTTTGTATATGCAATAATCTCTCAGTTATCCAACGTAATAGGGCCATGGGCATGTCTGGGTAGTGGCAATGTCCTGATAATGAACAATATCCCACCTACTATGCCCAGACCCTACCTATACCCAACCTCCAACCTATACCTAACCTATTAGTACAGTACCTCTGCTTACTTTAGCAGTGTTTTCCAATCATTCAGGCATATTTAGACATAAGAACACACATAGGAATATCCAAAGTGATGCTAAACACCAAGAAAACCTTGCAAAAAAAAAAACATTGAGAACCAAAAAAACACCCTATGTATACACTGCTGTATGTACAGTACCCTTCCAAATTTTGGCAGTTTTCAGGTCAGTATGCCATATTTAGGTATCAAAACACACAGCAATATCAAAAGTAATGCTAAACACCAAGAAAACCATGCAAAAAATAATTGAAAACCAAAAAACACCCTACTTATGCACTACTGTATGTACAGTACCCCTCCTAATTTTGGCACCATTTTCCAGTCAATCTGCCATATTTAGACATCAAAATACACACAGGAATATCCAAAGTAATGATAAACACAAAGAAAACCCTGAAAAAACAAAACAAAAAACAAAAAACACCCTGCCTATAAACTACTGTATGTGTAGGAAGGGGTTCAGGGAAACACTGGATGCCCAGCCTTCATTTACTCTCTTGATACATTCTGATGGGAGTGGGTAGGTCCCTGCTCTCTCATGGTGCCGACACAGAGTGGTTCAACATATCATACATCTCCCCCCCCCCCCCAAGTTATATAACTGCAATATACAGATCCATCCATCATCCAATCCTATGTCTCCCAATGAGGAGCATAGGAACCCGGGGCTAGGCAAGTTGGTCTTGATATTAAAGATGAGAGTGACCAGCCTCACTCATCCCTGGATGGCATTACCTGAGCAATGAACCCCAACCATCTCTTGGATATACACCAGTATATGCTCAGTCCGATTGGAGCACCTTAATTACCCACTAAACCACCAGGTGCCATAATTTGGTTGTATGGTTGCCACCCAGCATAGTAAATGGCTTCCTGGTGCACAGGAAACCATTTTGGCTTGTCACTAAGTGTAGAGTCTCTCATAGGCATAAGGAAGAGGAAAGAATGAAGGAAAGAAAGACAGAAGAAGATGGAAGGAAGGAAGAGAGGAAAGGGCAGTTACTTAGAGCAGCACTACATCAAATGAGTAGATGGTGAGTGTCCCCATCTACCACTGAACTAAGGCGTTGCCCATGTGTAGAGGACTTAGGTTTGGAGCACGAAGAACTGTATGTCTGGATGCTTTTCCTGATGTCCACCAATTATCCTTGGGTGGACTCGAAACTCTGACCCTTCAGCTAGAGTGGAGCACCCTCACCCACTGAGCCACGGCTGATTATTATTATTATTAATATTATTATTATTATTTTGTGGTAGGTGAGGGCACTCACCATCCACTCATTCAGTGTAGCGCCGTTCTCGGGTGTCTGCCCTTACCTCTCCTCCATCCTTCTTTCTTTTCATCCTCATCTGTCTTTCTTTACATCATTCTTTCCTTGTCCTTTTGCCTACGGGTGACTTTACACTCCCTCTTCTGTCTTACTTTCCTTCATTCTTTCCTCGTCCTTCTGTCTACAGGTGACGTTATACGTCCTCTTTTGTCTCTCTTTCCTTCATTCTTTCCTCTTCCTTCAGCCTGTGGGTGACTTCTACAAATAGTCTCCTGTACACCAGGAAACAATTTACTACGCTGGGTAGTAACCATATAACCAAATTTTGGCATCGGTGGTTTAGTGGGTAATTACGGCGCTCCAATTGGATTGAGCCGATGAAGGTTTATATCCAAGGGGTAGTTGTTTATTGCTCACTTAATGCCACTCAGGGAAGAGTGAGGCTGGTCACTCTCATCTTAAATGTCGTACCAACTTGCCCAGCCCCGGGCTACTACACTCTTCATGAGGCAATGTAGAATTGGATGATGGATGGATGGATGAATTGCAATCCTAGTCTCCCCCCCTCCCCCCAACTTTATATTCAAGGACACACTAAACATCCATTTAATCCTTGTCATTTCTGTATGTTAGAGCCTATGCATATCCTCTTCCTTTACTGCCCAAGTCTCACTGCCATACAGCATTGCACTCCTAACACATGCTAACAGGTTAGGCTAGATGAAATCAGCACATGGTAAAAAAATCAGAAACCGGTATCAAACAACAGTTAGAGATGCTGAACACCATGAAAACAGGGAAAAAAGAAGTCTGAAGCCACCATAGATTGTTTCTTCAATGAAACTTACATACAGTATTTTTAATTGTTTGTAAGTACAGTGCAGTGGAGTTCTACATCTGTCCAATTGATTTTGATGAGAAATCGAAATGAATGAGACAGTCTCTCGTGTTTCTTAACAATAGATACAATTATGAAATCATGCTCATGCCACTCATGTGGATGTTAGAAGTGGCCCATAAGAGTGAAACATTTATACAGTAGTTTTTAGTTTTTCAAATAAGGATCCTATTCAATAGAAACTTATAATTTTGATATTGACAACCACTGGTGCTTGATTAGTACAACCACTGGTGCTTGATTAATGTAAAAGAAACCAATATTTTATTATACCGGTATTTCCTTTTCCATAGTTCAACTGGTATACCAAAAGAGGATTACTGGCTGCAGTTTACAAAAGCACAGAGTTGTGTATGCTTCAAGACAAGAGTGAAGACTTTCAGGTTAGTATTTGATTAATCATCAGTTGAATATGCACTGATGTATTGTGATCTTTAGTGCAGTGGTATCTTGATATTAATAAATTTTGTGCTTCATATTTAGTCTTCATTCTGTGTCATTGATAAGTAAGGATATTCTGTACCATACCATAACATCTTTTCACTGGCATTTCCTATTGTATCATTTATAAAGGCTTCAGCACGCTTGCATGCTGGAGCCTTTATAAATGATAGGTGGCTGCAGCCTTGGTCACCTAATGGCAGCATACCACATTGCTCATTCTCTGGCAGACTCCCTGTTTAGCCCTTTCGTTACTGGACGACGCCAGCTGCGTCCAACTGCAGATGAGTACTGTACTCAGGATATGGGCTTGCTCTGCCATGCCCGAGTGTTGGGAGAACCCCTCCCTTGTTTCCGCGCTCACGGTATCTCTTAAACATTTTATCTTCACACCCTCAGTTTTGCTACAGTCTGTAATTTTTTTTTCCTTGTAATCTCGAATAGTTTATGGTGTTGATAAAAATCTATCTATCTATCTATTGCCAGACGCCTCAATCCCGTTTGGGGTGGCCACAAACAAATCGCCTCCAAGTCGCCCTGTCCCCCGCCATTTCACTGCCCTGCTCCCAACTCACACCCCCCTCTCTCATATACCTCTCCACCCCATCCCTCCATCTCATCCTCGGCCTCCCCCTCCCTCTTCCCCCCTCCACCTCACTCACATACACTCTCTTTGTCAGTCTTTCACCCTCCATCCTCTCCACATGTATTGAATTGAGAAATATCATTTAGTTCTTTCAGGTTGAGAGGTATTTTATGCAAAAATAAATGTGTATGTATTACCTAGACTGCAAGTGTTAACCCTTTGAGTAAGATGATGCTTTGTTAATTTTACTTATTTAGACTGCAAGTGTTAACCCTGTGAATAAGATGATGCATTGTTAATTTTACTCATATATATATTTTGCAGCTGCATGATTTTATTATAGTTAGGACATTCATCTTTTAGTGAAGGGACCAGTGTTTTATTATATCCATACTCTCATCATCTGTTGAACCCATCTCATTTCCTCATCCAGCTCACCATAAATTTAGTCTTATGTCTATCACAACAACACGTGTATTTTTTTGAGATGGTTTTATCATTATCATATTTGTATGTCCAGTATACTATATACTGTACAATCAATCCTCGTAAATCGCAGCAATTTGGGTCTGGACCACTGCCGTGATTTACAGATTCCATGGGTTATAAATAATAACTCTTATGTGAAAAATGAATTTGGGTCTGGACTTTGGCCAACCACCTCCTACAGCACCCTACCTACACCTATCTAGGCACCATCAAACACAAACATACAAATTTAGGAATATTCAGTGCATGTATTTAATAGAAATAAGCAATGTTAAGGGATCTCACCTTAATCCTATGACAAAATTGCTTAAGTGAATGGAGTGGGATGGTGTTGGGAAGAACTTAGAACTTCTCAGCACTTGTTCTTCCCAAACTCTTTCACCAACTTTGAAAACTTCTCTCCCCTCTCAACACGACGAATGAGCTCCAAACATTTACTGTACAACAACTGCGGCAGCTTCTTGACGCCATACTGCTTAGAGCACTTCATTGGGGGGTTGGGAGAGGCCATGGCAAGTAGGAGGCGGGGGGAAGTTGCACAAAAAAGTCAGTTAGCTCTCGTACTCCACGGCGACGGTCTGTTGTGTGCGGACTGGCAGGACAAGAACAACAACAACATGGCGGCATTAGTATGCACATATGCCACCAGGGACGCTCGGTGATTGGTTGTTGGGTCGCGATTTTCAATTTGAATGCTGCGGTTTACGATTCTCCTCGGAAAAGGCCCACTTCGGTGCCTAGGTCCGCGATTTTTGTGACTTAACAACGATTTAACGGTGTCGGCAGCCTGACAGCCACTTAGCCATGATTTACGAATTCTTGGTTTATAAACATGCGATTTACGAGGATTGAGTGTACTGTATATATGCAGCCATGTCTGCATATGTGTAGTGTGTAGGATTGTGTAACACCTGACCCCTTATTTGTGTGTACAGTACATACTGTGTCTATGCAGTGTGTACTGTACATACAAATATGACAGTAGCAACATTGGTAGAGCTCACGGGATTGAATAGCCAGTGAATGAGATTGTGGCCTATTTAACCCATGGATTGTGCAATTACCCTTTTTTTTTTTATCCCACCTCATGGTGTGCAAAAAATGAAGATTTTTTTGTTTGTTTTTGTTTTTGTTTATTATAAACTTGAAGATAAACATCCAGGGCATCATCTGGTGAAAAAAAAAATCTTTCTCCATCTTTGCGTAGGGCCATACTTAAGTTTACGTAGGGGAGTTGTGAAAAAATGAAAAAAAAAAAAAATTGTTTATTAAAGTCTTGAAGATAAACATCCAGGGCATCATCTGGTTAAAAGAAAAAAGTCTCTCTCTCTCTCTCCGTCTTGGCGTAGCGCCATGCGTAAGTTTGCATAAGGGTGGAGTAGTTCATGATGATGCACAGCCAGCACAGCCTGAGCTGTGGCTCGCAACATGATGCTACCCAGCCTGAGCTGTGACATGCAATCCACATGTTAATTCTGGGAGATTTACTTGCTTTCCTTCTACTGTATCTGGTTTATTTCTTGCTCGCTGGACCCTCCCTCACCACATTTATAGGTAGAAAGAGGTCTCGATGTTGAGGATGGTAGATTATTGTACTTTATTTTTTCCAGAACACTTGGGACTTCATGAATAGACGATTATCTGATGTCCATAAGCTTGGCAAGTGTGTGCGGATGGTAGATGGTGCTGTTGTAAATTTTGCAAATTTTACCAAAGCAGGCATGAAAACGGTAAGGATTTGTGTGTTTAGTTTTGTGCTGTTTCATATATTTATGGGTTTCAGTACTTTATATTAAAGCATTATTGATACTTTCATTAAATGCTGTTCTCAATTTTTTACATTATTTACAGGGTCTCAACATATTTTAGCATAATTGGTATGCTCATTAAATACTGAGTTTATTTTTTTAACTTAATCTTTATTGTTTACAGGGTCTCAACATTATTGGACTAAACAACAAGACTCGGTAGTTGGCTGCAAATTTATTATGTAACATTAAATGGTTGTGTACAGTATGCAAGACGTGAATTTACGAAATCTTCTATGCGTTGTTTTATTATCTTTTTGTAAAATGCAGTATAAGCAGTGTGGTCTGTAGATAAGGCTTGCAGTAGGTATGATGATGCCTTGGTATTGAATATTAACTTCAGTGAGCTCACCATCAGGGTGAGTATCACCTAAGCATCGTTGGTTAGTTGAGGACATATTTTTTTTTTTTTATCCATGAGGTACTCAGGATTCCAAGGGCTTAAATGGTGGGTGAATGAGTGTGTGGCCCATATCATTGGGCATGCCGTTAATTGGTTTCCCCACTGTCATTTCTTTTTTCTCACTTTCTGAATGCTACCTCACCTCCCCAGTGGACAGGAGAATAGGAAGGATGATGATTTTTTGTGGGGTAGGATTTATTCATAATGCTTATTTAATTATTCAGTACTATCTTGCATTATAAGCAGGTAGTAAGAACACCATATTTACTTTTCCTAACTTTATTGAGTTCTGCAGTACCATATTACACATGGAAATGGGATAACAGCATAACCCTACTGTTCTCTTATTACTGGTACTGATAGCTACACAGACAAATACAGCTATCTATCTATACCCAGATGCCATAATCCTATAAGGAGTGGCTGTTTGTCTCTAATTTAGTTGTTTTATTGGTAGGGACACTTGCCCTCGACCAACCCACTTGTTGACACTGAGGACACATATGGGTTGGTTATCTAGTTACCACCTGGCACTGTATTTGGTTTCCTGGCTTACAGGAAACCATTAGGCTTGTCACTCAATGTAAAGCCACCTGAAAAGGAATGATTAATGAAAAGTGACAGGTGAGATCAGAAAAACAGGAAGAGAGGAGGGCAGACAACAGAAAAATAATGATAAAGGTGAAGGAAGAAGTAGGCAGCAGTACATCAAATAGTGAATTATGGTCGCCAGTGCCTACCAGCCTTGAACTGATACAATAGTCCGATGGCAGGGAACAGAGTGACATGGAGGCAATTCATTTGAGGTCATCCCATATGGGATTAAGGCATCTGTTGATAGATAGACCTTAACATTTTCTTGCATGCTATTTTTACTGTTGTGATATCAATGTAGTTTGCATCAATGACATACAACAGGATACTGAGTGTGATGTGCAGAATAAAAGACTAAGCAAGAGGAGTCACAGAATCTGCAAAACCACTTCAAATACAACCCATAGTCCTGGATCAATGATCAGAGATCACCACAAATGCTTCAATCATCAAGGTATGTATATATGTTACCACAAAAGTGGGGAAACCTGTCATCGTATAGAATGCCTAAAACTTCAAGACAAGGTATAAAATAATCTGTACACATTTCCTAGGTACAGTGAAGTCTCTTTTATCCGAAAATCATGGGACTTTCAAAGTTTCGTTTAATCAATTTTTTTCGGATAAAAGATACCGTAATAACATGTAGGATACAAGGGAACAGTATTGTACTCACCCATCACCCATTTCTGGCGACGTCTAGCCCACCACCAGCACGCCAAAAGTCACTCAACCATCACCAAAACACTTAATACACTGTAGTAGCTATGTATTTAACTGCACTTTTGTAACTGTAATAGAAACTGTCAACTTAATCTTCACTCAAATAACGCTCACCCTAGTGACTAGCGGAGCAACCGTAAACTAACGCTAGTGACGCAGAACAAGCCAGCCGTGTTTGAATTTTTGGATAGATTTCAGATTTTTGCGGTTGATCGAAATGAGAACGTTTTAGTAAAACTTGAGGTTAATGGCATATTATGGTTAAAAGAATTTCGGATAAAAGAGACTCCACTGTATTTATAGATTGCTGACTCTTGTTTTAGGCAACCTGTGAAACTAACAAACTGCAGCAAACAGGCAGACTGTGAATTCAGTCTTTTCATTTATATTAGGTTAATTTGGGCTGTGGTTAGGTTGGCCTGGGATAATCTAGGTTAAGTTTAAGTTAGATTAGGCTAGGTTAGGTTAGGTTAAGTTAAGTTACATATACACTTAACATAACTTAGTGTTCTAAATTAACCTAACCTAACCTAACCAAACTTAAACTTGACCTAGATTATCCCAGCCTAACCCCCTGTTGTCTATTATATTATACTTTGCCCCCCTCCCTCCCCCCCCCAAAATGCTAGGCAATCTATTAACCCCCATTCGCCGGGTAACGTCTATACACGTCACAGTCTTGCTTCCACGGGGCCGCCGGGTAGCTGCTGTACACACAAGTGTCTTCCCACCACCGTTTGAACCGGCTGCCATTTCATCTCACCACCAAAGGGTAGGGAGGGAGTCCCACTATACCACACAGGCGAGAGTTAGTACAGGTATGTCCCTTGCCTTTGCCAGGTGTACAATGCTTTCTTCAGGTTCCTCTTTGTCTGATTCTGTCCGTGCCACTTGTAGCCAACTGCATCATCCACCCCTGCCGAGCATTTTTCCATGGATACTAGAAAAGGGCTCAGTGATAGTGCCAGAAGGCATGCCTTGGATGCAACAATGTCTAATTTATCTAGTAGGAGTAAGTTATCATGTTGAGAGCAAAGCCACAGTCGGCGCCACAGGCAGACGCATAAACAGCTCCTCTCTCGTGCCAAAAATTAGTTCTCTTCCTCATGTCATTACTCATCATCGCAAGGGTCTACAGACCTGGGGATGGTTTCATTCACAAGAGGAAGAGTTGGTGAGTAAAATGGTTGTTAATTTGTTTCCCTAAGTGCTATACTTTTCAAAATATTAAAGCTTGAAAACAAGCAATTTTCAGCAGTTTCCAAGAAATTGCCCGTAGTGATGCAACAACTGCGTTAAATATTGCCCGGCGTGTGGGGGTTAAAATCCTTAGGTAAAGTATATAAGGTCAGAATGAAATAAGCTTATTTCATACTGTACTTTGTCAAAAAAATGCTAGACATTCTATAGGATAACCAGGCATTCTTTACAATACCATGGTTTCACACAATAACATATACTTTAACAGCAATCATTTCATAGTTTATCTTGGAGTGATCTATGTGAAAGTGATGGGTTGTTTGGAAAACCATATTTCTTAGACATGGCTCTGAAATAAAAGATAAACATGCAGAAGAAGCACTATCTCAAACCTACTGGGAAAGTGAGATCCCATTATGTAGAAAATGCAATAATTATAACAGCTGATTACAAAAAATAAAATAACATTAAAGTATTGAGCTATTGTGTAATACTGTACCAACAGGAATGTTCATTTGCAAAGTGAATAACATCCCAATTCTGCTATCACAATACTTTTGCTAATTTGAAACATACAACCTACTGGTACTCCTACATGAATACAACCTAAGACTGATGATAAAAAAAAAAAAAAGATACACAGGGTGGTCCATATATAACACTTCTTATCCACTCGGCAGATTTCTCGTGTGTAAAGCGGACGGTTCAGTCAAAGTCATCAGTGTCAATCTTGTATCATTTATAAATTTCTTACTGCCACTGCCACAAGCAAATCCACACCAGTAGACTGAGCCATCCCCACAACACATACTTTTGTGAGTTTGTAGTGGAATGCTTATGTACCACTCTGTACATCTGGTTCTTTTTCATCATACTACAATGTAAAGTTAATCTGCATCACAAATAAACAATCAGTAACTTAGTAAACCATACTGTCATCACTATCAGCACTTCATATGGCATTTTCTGCCATATCTAAAATACATCTTGAAATAAATATGATAAATGCTTTGTTCAGTTATAGCTAATTACAAATGCATAACAGAAATGTAAAATGATAAAATCACATCCAAAAAAGTTACAACCATATCACACAAGTATAACACCAGGACTTATTTCCTCTTGCACTAATTGAATGTGCGACATTACCACAAACAAAAATTTATCGACACTTCCCTGGTAGTTGTGGTAATGTATGGTGTTACATGAGGAATTTGCATATACAGTAGATGATGATGTGGCCCCTGGTGGACTGCAAGGTTAAGCTGCTCTCTTCCTGCAGCCCACCATCCTCCTTTTGGAAGACAAGGAGGGAGCTGAGGGACAACTGTACATCAGTTAGTGCTGCCCAATTATACTGGTGCCAGTGTGTGAAGAAATTCCTCTCCAACACCATATGGGATTGACAATAATACAAAGTAGACAACAGAAAAATATATGCAATTAGGTGACCAAGGCTGACACACGCAAGCACGTTGGAGCCTATACAAGGTGATACCCAAAGTTCCAGTAATTTAAATATTGTAGGAAAATAAGACACCTTACCTCCTAATTCTCACTGTCGCCTTCGAAGTAGTCCCCTTGGGCATGTTTGCAGTGGTCCCAGCATTTTTTCCACGAGTCTATGCACCACTGGAAGGCTTCAGGCGTCATGGTCTCGAGCACCTTCTGCGATTCTATCTGGATCTCCTCAATCGAGTGAAATCGACGCCCTTTCAGTCGTAATTTCAGCTTGGGAAACAGGATAAAGTCATAGGGGGGAAGGTCAGGAGAATAGGGTGGGTGGGGAATGACTACTGTGTTAGGGGAAGCCAGGAACTGCCAGCCAACAATTAATTTGTGGGCAGGGGCATTGTCATGATGCAGGACCCAGTCTTTGTTCTTCCACTGTTCTGGACATTTGTGGTGGATGTTCTCCCTCAGATGCTGCAAAACTTCACAGTAAAACTTTCTGGTGACAGATTGACCGGGTGGGGCAAATTCCTTGTGAACAATCTCTTGGACATCAAAGAAAACAGTCAATATCGACTTGACGTTGCTGCGAACTTGACGCACTTTTTTCGGCCTCGGTGAATTGGGAGACCTCCATTGCGATGACTGCTGCTTTGTCTCTGGGTCATAACCATAAACCCATAATTCATCATCAGTTATGACCTTGGAGATGAAGGTGGCATCATCTCTGACCTGAGTCTTGAGCTCCCTGCACTCTGCAATGCGATGTGCCTTCTGCTCATCACTCAGCAGTCTTGGCACAAATTTTGCAGTGATGAGTCTCATGCCCAACACGTCTGACAAAATGCGTTGCGCGCTCCCGTATGACAGTCCAATGATATCACAAACATCGTAAATAGTTCGTCTATGATCTGAAAGGACAGCCTGACGAACATTTCTGATGTTTTTTTGGTGTTGCTGCCATTGACGGTCGTCCAAAACAGCCACTGTCTTCGATGGATGTTTGTCCTTCCTTGAACCGCTTGTACCAGAAAAATGTTCTGCTCTGGGACATGGCATTGTCACCAAAGGCTTGCTGAAGCAACCAGTGAGTTTCTGCAGCCGTCTTGTTGATCTTGAAGCAGAACTTGATGCAGGTTCTTTGTTCCGTGGGGTCCGTCATTGCAAAACTGCCAAACCACTTACACATCACGTTACAATAGTAAGAGTTGCTCAACAACGCATCCGCTCACAGACATGGCTGGAGCCACACTGATGCACAAGGGGTGCTGCTGACTCCCAGCGGCAAAAGGCAAAACTGCAAACGGTTGACTCCCTCTGTTCAAAATACTGGAACTTTTGGGTAGCACCTCGTATAAACAATACAATACAAAACTGACATTCGGTGAGGAACAGAAACATTCGTAAACTTAATGCTGACAGGGAACTGTTGCTGAACTTTTACTCATGATACAGTAATACATAACAACACTTAAGTCAAACTTCCCCACTGAAGAGATAAACATCCTTGCTAATGTTTGTGGAGTGTCCTGATGAACTTATCATCCTCTAGCAACTCGAGACTTTTTAAAACCTCATGATTCCTTTGCCTCTCATCTTCTATTATATTCAAAGCTGCCTGTCTAGGTCCTGCTACACATCCACTGTGGAATGTCTATGAGTATTTTCATCATTATTCTCTTCTAGTTCTGTCTGTATTACAATCTTGTTAATACTTGTCTCTCATCTAAAATATTCAAAGTTACTAGTCCAAGTTCTTCTACAAATCCTTCCTAATGCTTGTGGCATGTCCTTGAGTATTTTCATCATCATTCTCTACTGGCTCAGTCTTTATTACAGCCACATTAATCCTTCGGTTCTCACCCTCTAAGATATTAATAGCTGCTTCTCTAAGTTCTGCAGGGCTCATAACATAATCTACAGTCCTAGGAAATGAAGCAGCTTTTTTACACTGCCTACCTGGGCTTTTATTCTCCAAGGTTTCAAGCCACTGAGGAACACAGCGCTTTCTGTGAGCCATTTTATGATACTTTACTTATCAGAATTGTAGAATGCATATACTGTACAGTGTCCAGTGATACTATATCTATTGCAACCATACAATGCACATAACAATTAAAAGTAACTCCTTCTTTATGACAACAAAGTTAAAAGACATGTAATATACACAAGTACAGTATATCTCAAATAGTTGCTTAAGAATATGACAGGGTTCAGGTGCTGACATGCAGGGTACAATGCTTAATAACCTGTGCCAGACAATCTTACAAAACATAGACAATCTTATTTAAAGTAATTATATTAAAATCAGTGATTGGGAACACATACTGCTCTGTAATAAGTGTCACTTTGTTATCTTGGTTATAACTGCATGTAACTTGGACTGGGGTTAATGATAGTTGATCAATTGTGATAATATTGTCTTAGAACACTTCTCTTCCTCTCTTTAAGCTGTCTGACATAAAGGTAATGGTGAGGGTAGACACCATGAGTTATTTTGCCAGTGTTCATCCCTGTAATTAAGACCTTTGAGTCTGTGGTAGATTACTTTCCCCAGTGTCCTGGGATACAAGGCCAATGCATCATCCAGGTTACCACAGTTACCTCCACAGGATGTTTCCCTTTGGTACTCATTTTACCTACCAACCCACAGAGGATGAATGGACACTAAAAGTTCAGTAGTTCCAGCTGCCTGCACAAGGATTCAAACCCTAGCTGCTGACCTGGCAGTTTTGTAGCCAGCAATGCTAACCACTCAGCTACCACAGAGGTCCTAAGCTAATGTGAACTAAACTTGATACCATGATTGACTACTGCAGATTCTAACATAAATCAGAATAAAATAAAACCTATGTCCTTGGACTGACTGGATTATTCCAGTCATAGCTTTCAAACCTATGTCATGAACTACTAGTAAGAGGTGAAACATGCACTAAACTTTTTAAATCCTTGAATGAAGGCAATTTCCCTGTGGTGAGTAAAATCAACTATGTTAGCCAGAGCAAATATTTAAGTTGTCAGGTACATTTTAGTGCTTAACTGCGGTAGTTCATAACCACTGGATGATGGAGGTCTTGCTGTGACAATGTGTCTTACCACTGTCAAAATTACAGTACATTTTACCTGTCAGTACACTTAAGAATATCAGCATAAATAAGTGAACTTCAGTGAGAAAACTGTATGTTGTCTACAAGATAATACTCAACACATGCAACTTAAGTAAGATATTTTTAGACGAAACACCTCAACACCTCATTCAGCAGCCTCAGGCTTTACCATGGAAAGAACTGTAGCCAGTTCATTTTCATCTAATATAAATGGCCACCCTCATCACTTGAATTCTAAGTAATTGTTGCATGAAATTCAATGAACCATATAATTTTTGAGGTGGTCATGAGTGTCCTTGGTTACTATAGTGTTTAATCTAACATTACAAAGCTCCCTAAAGCTTTTCAGGTCAGGTGATGGCAAAGTTTTTTCATATTGGAGGGTTGATCTGACTACTAACCAAGGAGACTCATTCCTACCTCACACCTAATGCTCATTGAAATCCATGCAACTACAATTATGCAAGTTGTGGGAATGCCCTGTTCTACCACATTAAAATAAACTGACTAAATTATCTTATAAAAGTTGGTGATCAAACTGATACTGTGTACAATTAATCCAAGTTAACAAAGTGGTACTGTACTTACAATGTACTGTAATCTCCCTCACTCAACATGTAATAATCATCCCGTATATAACATACAAAAAGAAAGAAAGAAAAAAAAAAGCGTGCACATAGAATTTTTTTTCTTTCAGTAAATACCTACTGTAATATAACTTGAAATGTGCATACAGTATTCTTCTCCATTTTTTAATCAATACCTATAATAATAATCATCATCATCATCTAGTCTTTTGTTTCTCAAAAGTGCCAGTTCTTCCATGGGGAATTCACTAGCGCTTGATGCACATATACAGTATTTTTAGTTACAAGAATTGTGACATCTCTCATACAATACAAACTTCATAAGTAAAAAAATATGAAAGTGGCAATAATTAAACCCTATAATCATCCATCATTGAAATAAACATAAGTACTGCCAAATGTCAGAGTCTAACATAGCTACAACACAATCATAACAGCACAATATTTACATACAGCTAATATTGACACCAATATCCTTTTAAAGAGCTTCCCGAACAGGTGGTGTTCATACAGCTACCAATTCTGATAGACTTACAGTGAACCCCTGCATTTCGCACCTAACTGGTTCTGTGAAAAGTACCGCAAACCATGCAAACACTTAAGGTTGGGGCACTGATTCTATGAGAAATAGGCTAATTGGTTCCAGGTCCCATGCCAACTCTCCCTAAAACCCATTTATGCAATGTAAAATTTACTGATTACACCTGAAAAGAAACTAGTATTAACCCTTTGAGATTCTGATGACGCGATTTCACGTCATCATAAATCCAACCGTTGAGATTCTGATGACTCGAATTCAAGTCATACGAAACAATACTTTTTTTTTGCATGTTTTCCATCCCCTATCTGGGTTTGTTACACATACACTATCCTGTTTATCCTTTTCCAACTATTTGTTTTAACAGTGATAAATGTGCATAATAAACAGGTTTTTACCATGAATAATATTGGTATTACCAGCATGGATATTTGCCAGTGCAGACAGCAAGAGCTTTTGCTTTTCTCTGCGAATGCTACAATAAATTGCCATAACCTATATATATCAATAAAAAGGGAATTTACTGTAGATTGACCTGGTGCTATCAAATTTCATGTAACTCTAATACTTTTTTTTTACAAATATTTTTCTACTAAAGGATGTGCGATTTTTTCCTTTTCGGCTAACTTCTACTCGTCCTATTGGCCTTAGCTATCGTATTTACCTTTCTCAGCCAAACTACGATAAAGAGCAACTAATGGTACCACATTCATTAGCCTACCATAAAATGTTAGTGTACAGTGGCCGATCAAGTACAAATACCACTGCACGATGGCACGCTCTTTGTGCGCCCGGCTGAATCTGGCAGACACACAATCGGTGGAGGGCCGAAAATCTCAAAGGGATACAAAGTACTGTACATAATAGGCAAGGAAACTCACTTGGAGGGCTAGAGAGAGGTTCTTACTTGGAACACAAATGGCAAGAGGGAAAAAAAAGGGGGAGGGGGGAGGCTCAGGGAGCAGGTATAAACACATTATGTGTGGTGGTGAACAAGTGACAAGTGTTTTCCATGCGCGTAGTTTGTATACATTTTTCTCACAGCAAATGGAGGGGTCTTTGCTTGAAACCTGGTGTTTGGGAACATTTGCAGGCCACCTCTAACCATGAAATGGCAAACGATGCTGCTGCTAATCACGAGGCTCCACTGTATGTGCAATATCCTAGGTAGAACAGGAAACTCTTCTGTAGTGATTTACTCTGCATATTAGCCCTTGATATTCTCTTGTATATTATTTGTATTGTTTTCTATCTGTCTGTCTGTTGTCAGATGCCTTAACCCATGGATTGTGCGATTACCTTTTTTTATCTCACCCCGTGGTGCACAAAAAACAAAGGAAACTTTTTTTTTTTTTTTTTTTTTTTAATTTTTTCTTATTATAAACTTGAAGATAAACATCCAGGGCATCATCTGGTAAAAAAAAAAAAATCTCTCTCTCTCCGTCTTTGCATGGGGCCATGCATAAGTTTATGTATGGGAGTTGTGAAAAAATGAAAAAAAAAATTGTTTATTATAAACTTGAAGAGAAACATCCAGGGCATCATCTGGTAAAAAGGAAAAAATCTCTCTCTCCACCTTTGCGTAGGGCCATGTGAACGTTTACATATGGGAGCATTGAAAAAAAAAAAATGTTTATTATAAAGAATATAAACATCCAGGGCATCATCTGGTGAAAAAAAGGAAGAAAGAAAAAAAAAAACCCTCTCCTCCTTTGCATAGTGCCTTGCATAACTCTGCATAGGGGTCAAGTTGTTTACGGAGATGCATGGCCAGCACAGCCTGAGCTGTGGCTCGCAATGCAATGCTACCCAGCCTGAGCTGAGGTCCATGCGTTAATCCTGTAACAGGTGGCCCACAGACAAACTGTCTGTGCCATCCTGTCTCTGCCATTTGGCTGACTTCCCTCCAACCCTGCACAGTTGTTGACTTTATAAACAGGTTTTATTCACCTCTGTGTAGAGTACAACTCTCATGTTTGGGGAGGCTCCCCACATACAGCTCCTCTCAATAGGGTGCAGTCAAAGGCTTTTCATCTCATTAACTCTTCTCCTCTTACTGGCTCCCTTCAACCTTTGTCTCTTCGCCGCGCTGTTGCATCTTTATCTCTTTTCTATCGCTACTTCAGTGGTCACTGCTCCTCTGAACTGTCTACTTGCATCCCTCCACCTCTACGACAGGTGCGTAGCACCCATCTGGCAACAAACTCTCATCCCTTTTCTGTCCAACTCTCTAATGCAAGAGTTAACTGTTACTCCCAGTCCTTCATTTATGCAACAGGCCAACTCTGGAACTGTCTCCCTCTGTCTGCATTTCCTACTTCTTATGATCTGTCTTTCAGATGCAGTGTGTCCAGGCATCTCAAAATGAAAGTATCTTGAATTTGGCTCTCTTTTGTTTGTTTGTTGTTTTTTTTTCTTGGAAGGAACGGTTTGCGGGCTCCTGATCTTTGGATCCTTCTTTCTTGCAAAAAAACCACACCCTCTCTCATATGCCTCTCCACTCCATCCCTCAAATAATCTTTGGTCTACCCTTCCCCCCTCTCTGCCTCTACCTCACCCACATGCTCCTAGTCAGTCTCTATTTTCCATCCCCTCCACATGGCCAAACCATCTCTAGAGTATTTCTCTTAACACTTTCAGTCACATCAATGTCACAATGTTCCTCTACCTCCTCATTTGTCTATTTTAATATTGAAATAGTCTGCATCACTAACATACAAGAGGATATTGAGTTGTAATGTGCAGAATAAATCACAAAGGAAGAGGTGTAACAGTATCTATAAAAGCCATTTAAAATATGACTGTCTTGTGGATATTCTGCCACAAGACTGCCTCCTGTATTTCATCCATTCCATCCTCATCTTTCACTACAATATATTACAATTTACTTCTGTCAGAACACTAATACTCTACTGTAAATGTTCTGTGACATCTTGGCTTGAAGTTCATGCATTTGGCTTGAAGTTCACACATATGTCCATAATTGCTGTTTAAAATGATGCCCTATCCAGTAAATCCCTTTGCCTCTTATACCTGATTTGGATCCTGCTCTATATTTCAATTCATTTACGTACCTCACCTGATCCATAGGTGTGGAAAATGATGATGAAGAATGAATGTAAATGAACAGATAATGCAAATGTGTGCCAGCCCTCCTCTCTTTCTATTTCTCCCATCTTTCCTGTCACTTCTTATTCCTTTTCTTTCCTTTACAAGTGGCTTTACATTGAGTGACAAGCCTAATGGTTTCCTGTAAGCCAAGAAACCATTCACAGCGCTGGGTTGCTAACCATATAACCAAACCATACGTGCTCCCTACGTGTCAACAAGTGGGTTGGTGGAGGGTTAGGGCCGCTTCCCGTAAAACAACTAACTCAAAGTCAAATGGCCACCCCTTACGGGATTATGGCTTCTGGCAGTAGATAGTAGTAGATAGAATACTGGTAATGTGACCTTACAAAGCAATATTCTTACTTGCAGCTTGAACAAATGATACAAGTGCCAGAGACCTGTCACCTTATACTACTATCTACTATGAGTCACAGTAGTGACTTGCAGGCAGTGGGCACTTGAACAATTGAAAGGGTTATGGTAAAGGTTCCACCATACTTTGAGTATTTTCTTTAACTTACTCAGCACACTTCAAGCACGTGAAGGTCATCAGCTAGTTGGGAAATCTTTTCAACAACAAACGTCAATATTCAAGAACTGTCAACATAGCGAAACCTAGTTTATTATAATTTTCTGTGCACATCATGTGCCAGCCCTAGACGATTAATAGATATATAAAAATGTAATGCTAGGAATGCATGTATCGACCACTGATTTGCCACATTCCTTATTTACTCATGTATACAGACACCTTTATTCCATCTTTAGGTGGTTAAAGAAGAGGCTGGGATGATGATGATGATGATGACAATGATGATACACATACAAACAATTGCAGTATCTACCTATCACCATCTCATGTTCACGGAAGATGTCTCACATCATATGCACAATATGTGCTCTAACTCTCTGTTCTTTCCAACAGCAACAGATCAACTCTTTTCTTTTTCTAACACTTAAAAAAAAAAAAAAAAAAAAAAAAAAAAAAAATCTTCCAATCACATGCTTCTGGAATAGACTGAACATGGAATGCTGAACAGTGATTTAGACCTTGGATTGGTATATTATATTTCAGTGGTACAGTATGGAAAATCTCCACCACTCAAAGGGAGGTAACCAGCCAGTGAAAAAACATAACCAAACATATTTAAACTAATCTAACCACAAAAAGTACAAAAGTACAATATAGACAAATAAACAACACTGCACATGAAATTATATATACCGGTATGCACAATGGGCAGAATGTAATGGTAATGAATACTGAATGAGATGGCATATTCCAGTTCATTAATATACAATGGCTTGTATTATGAGAAGCTTTGAAGATGTCTTATCACCTCCTCCATAGTAACTGTTCTGCACACTACAACCGAATATCTACTAAGTTATTGATGCAAACTGTGTCAATGAAATGATATAAGCAGAAAAATTATATAAAACGAACTGAGGGGAATGTTTAAGTGCAACAGACTAAGCAAACTGCTGTGGAAAAGATGCTACAAAGCCTCCTATGCTACTTAGAAAATGGCCCTATGACATTTTACAATGAAACAATATAAAGATGACATTTCATACAAGGGTAAAAGAGGACCTTGTGTTTGGGGAGAATTTCACTTTACAGTAGTTAAGCCTCAAAGGTCAAATTTTGTCTCATGATATACAGGATGGTCCAAATACAATGCTCTTCCACTCCATCAGACAACTTCACATGTGCTGTGGGGATGGCTCAAGGAGTCTTATCAATATTTACCCATCATCATATACTCATTTCCTACTCCCACTGCCACACTCATGCCCTCATCAGCAGACTGAGACATCCTCACAACAAGTAAGATACCATCAGGTAAGTTTCTGGTGGAGCGCTATTTACTGACCACCCTGTATATACAGCTACCTTGAACATGAGTGGTAGGAGGTGGAATTACCACATCTCTTGTTCAGTTTATGGACACGCCTACATGCTTGCATGCGTCGGTCTTGGTCACCTCATGGTGGCTTTCTACGCTGCTTGATCTCTGGCAGCCTCCCTATTCAGTCCCTTAGCCCTCAGGTCACACTCAGTGATCTTGTCCCAGGTCTTTTTTTTTTTGGTCTGCCACTTGCAACCCTACCCCCAATATTCACAATTCTCACCTTCCACACCCAAGTGCCATATCTCTACTCCAATATAAAAGGGAGCGGTTTTGTACTTCACAGCAATAACCTTTTCATTGCCTTTTATGACAGCTACATCGAGAATGTATGGGTGGTATTCTTTGTTTCAGTAATTTATGACCTAATGGCATTTAAAACATACCATAATTACTAACAGGATTTACCTAGCATATAATATAGTATTGCACTAAATATGAGCTCTGGCAATGACTGGACTTCATAATACTGGTGCCTGTTCAAGTTCAGGTGTAAAACTGATCACTGTTGGCTGATGTGTTTAGATGTTGTGCATACTGTAATTGTGGTGCATGGCAGAAAGACAGTGAATTATGTGAAAATTTAAAATCCATATTTTACATCAGACATAAGGGAAAGATTTATTTATTTATTTTTCATTCATCATCTACTCCAGTGCTGCCCCACGCGAAGCATAGAAGCCCGGGGCTTGGCAAGTTGGTCCTGATATATAAGATGAAAGTGACCAGCCTCAGTCATCCGAATGGCATTATGTGAACAATAAATCCCAACCATCCCTTGGATATAAACCTGTGCTGGCTCAATCTGATTGGGAAACCTTAATTGCCCACTAAACCACCAGGCACCAGAATTTGGTTACGGTATATGGTTACCACCCAGCGTCATAAATGGTTTCCTGGTTACAGGAAACTATGTGGCTTGTCACTCAGTATAGAGTTACTCATACACAGAAGGAAGAGGAAAGAATGAAGGAAAGAAAGATGAGGAAGGATGGAAAGAAGGAAGAGAGGAAAGGGCAACACCTGAGAGCTGCAGTAAATGAAGTGAGTGGATGGTGAATACCCCCACCAACCACAAGATTTATTTACAATAAAAGTCATGTAATCAGAATGGCCGGCGACCGAGGGTCTATTGTTTTTTTCAGACTATTGGGAGGGACCTTTGAAAACATTAGAAATATGTACATGACCATTAAATAAACACTTAAAATGATATGGGCTATTGTGTTACTGACCGGAAATGCATAGTTGCAGGCAGGTACATCCACGTCCATGGCATGTCCAAGCCAGATAAATCCTTAGATAAAGCCCAAAAAAATTCAGAAAAAGACCAGAAAAACAAAGAATTTTGCCTTGAAATATTCAGAGTATCGGGATATTTGGATTATTGGTGGTCGGATCAGAGGACTTTTATTGTATAACACTTTATAAGTGGACTAGTAATAATTTGTAATGGCATCTTTCCAGATATGAACACTAATATAAGAAAATTAAGTTCACCTGGCACATCACCTTTACCTTATATATAAGTGTCTTGCTGGCATTTCACACATCCTTCTTTTTCGTTCATTAGATTGATGAAACCTTTTCAGTTTTCAAAAAACACTGACATGAAAAATTGTTTAGCAACCTACCATAGTTTGTGATTATCCATACCTCTTGGTGCTGTTCCACATTCACAGATCTTTTCACCCATTTTTTTTTATCTCCCTTTTCGCTCCATTAATCTAAACAATTATCATTTTCGGTTTTATTTTTGTCTTTTGTACAGAACTGGTCAGATGAATTCAACCTGATATCAACCCCTCTATCTAGTTATTTTCTTAGCCAGATCTCTATTAACACAGTATCTCTACATCTTAAAGTAACCACACACCTCCTCATCACACTGTAAAAGTTAACCCCTTCAGTCTAATGATGTGTTCTTATGCTCTATCCTTACAATCTCCACATGAATTTATTCGTCAAATTTTTTTCAAATTGGAAGGATTAGATACTGCCCTTATTACTGCTTTTAATATGAGAGTTCTTTCCTAAGCTGAATGAATCATCTGGAGTTAGCAAGAATAAACTGAAAAATGATGGTATTGTATTGTAGTGGCTGAATGTTACCAGGCTCCAAACTGGATTTGGCAATGATGTTGGTGATAGCTGAGGGTACTGCTTTAGAACAGAGTGTAGGTATGGGTCAGGTCTTTGCAGAGGGATTCCGTAATAATCATGGGGGTCACTGTTATTCTTTCCTTTGTGCAAACTTAGGTGAGTCATTTAATTGCCTGTCTCCTGCAGTTCACCATTCTTTTTTTAGGGGGAGGTAGGGAGGGAGCTGAAGGATATTTGTATACCAAGTACCAGAGCCACCCAGTTACAGCACACCAATGCAACTGTAAGAAGGTGTCCCACTGTAGGACTTCAAAACAATCTACATCTAAATGTTACCATACTCCAAACTGGATTCTGACGATGATGGTGAAAGTTGAGGGTACTGCTCGGGAACAGGGTGTAGATAAGGGTTGGGTCTCCTTATAGGGATCCCATAATAATCATCAGTGTCTTCTGCTGACGTGTCACCCCCTCCCCAGTCCAAACCCGTGGCGGCACGATCGTTGATTATCTGCTTCACCTCCTGTATGGATTCATTCAGGGACCACAGTTGGCACAGCAGAGACATGTCCAACTGCCGTAGACCAACCTACCACACAAAAAAGAAAAACTACCATCATCATCCAATCTCTCTCCCCCTCCACCCTTATTTGCAGATAGGGTGAGGCAGCATCCAGGCAGCAAGAAAAAACCTGACAGGAGAAGCTAATAAAAAATCTGCCAAATAAACTGGACCACACATTCATTTGTCCACCATTCAAGCCCCCAGAATCCTGAATCCACCTCACAGACCTAAACATACACACTTATATGCTTTATATCATCAATCAGCTAGAATCTATCTGATAATTCCACTGAAGGTATTCCTATCTATCTATGGCCATGCCTTAATCCCATTATGGGTAGCCACATGTTGCTTTGTCCTCTGCCATTTGGCTGCCCTCCCTCCAACCAGCACATATCCTCCCTCTTTATATCTCTACACTTCATCCCTCAACTCATCCTCAGCATCCCACACCTATCCCCCTCCACCTCTCTCACCACTCTTCTAGTCAAGTCTTTCATTCCTCATCCTCTCCACATGGCCAAACCATCTCAAAGTATGTCTCAACAATTTTAATCACTTTCACATTAACACTAAAACATCCCTTTATTTCCTCACTAAACTGTCTGTCGCTCCAGGTGATTCCATATGCATCTCTCAACTAATTTCCACTACTCTCATCCTTGACTTGTGTCCTAACAGGATCACACCAGTCTTTAAAGCATCTAGTACAGCACCATAATTATAACTGTAGCTACTTGATAAGGAAACTCATCAGAATACAGGCCACCAAATAAAACTGGTACTATAGTGTTGTACACTGGAGGAAACAGGCATATCTAATTTACAAGCAACAATGAGGCTGGAACAGGCAATTTTTCTGTATTAAACAGTTGTCTTAGTATGAAAAAAGGATCAATTTATAACAAGGATTTATTGTACCTACAGTGCTTACTTCAACATCAGTTTTTACCCCAAGTACTGGTCTTTGAAACTCACCTGTACTGCTCAAATCTCAGACTATTTTTCTCCATTCTCTGCACAGCCAGGGACAAAAGTCTGCCAGTTTTCCTCTGTGTCTACTTCACACTTAAAGCTGGTTTGACAAGTTCCTCCCTGACTCATCAGAGAATCATCTATGGACACACAAACATACCATGTCTCAATGACAGATTATTAGCTTGAATAAGTGTGTGACAAGTAGGAGTGATGAAATATTAGGCAAACTCTTGAATCCCCTGTACCATATTACGAAAAGGAAGATCTCAAGGATGATAGTATTTTAGATGGAGGGATGGAGTTGAGAGAGATGAAAAGACTTGCACAGAATGAAGAAATTGCACTTGATACAGACCACTAGAGATGACACAAACGAGCAGCTGACAGCTAGCAAATGGACAAGGTAATGATGTACCATAAAATGAAATTGCTCACCATCTCCCGCCTTAACACAGCCAGTTGTGAGTCTAGGTTAGATGGTCTTCGTTGGCGTGTGGGTTGGGAGACATGTGCAGGGCTGAGTCTGGGGTTGTTGCCAGTAATAGACCCTGGGACTGGTGGGCTGGCACGTGGGCTGTGGGGTTTGGTAGCTGACCCACCCCCAACCACACTTCCCCCTCCACCTCCAGTCCCTCCCCCACCACTTCCACCTCCCGCACTCTGCGTGCGAGGTGAGGATGAGTGGCTCCGTGGCGAGGACCTTGGGGTGAAGCCTTGAATAGCTCCATTGGCATAGTATGGTTCAAAAGCGCTCGCACCGTAGCCAATTCCGTAGTGTGAACGTGAAGAATCTGTTTGGTTCCCTCGAATTTCAGCCCTGGCGGGGGAACTGTAGCACTCAGTGTTTGGTTTGACTGGAGGACTGTAGCGATCTGTATTAGGCTTGACTGGAGGGCTGTAGCATTCCGTATTAGGCCTGACTGGTGGGCTGTAGCGTTCTGTATTAGGTTTAACTGGGGGGCTATAACGCTCTGTATTTGGCCTGACAGGCGGGCTGTAACGTTCAGCACCAGTGCCAGTTTTGACTGGGGGGATATAGGGATCATAACTGGATTTCACTGTAGGGCTGTACCGATCTGAGGTTAGCTTGACTGGCGGGCTGTAACATTCCACACCTGATTTAACTGTTGTACTAAAGTGTTCCCCACCAACCGTGCTTCCAAGGCCACCAGCACTTGCAATGTCCTGCTTTCCAGTAAACGATAACAGCCCACTTAAACTCTTTGGTAATGGTGGTAGCCCTTGTATGGAAGTCATTGTGATTAACTGCTGAATTCCTATAGAGTATTACCACACTGGTTTATTCGAACAGAGTATTTTTCTCACTTGTATACTCCTACAGAGTACAGTATTTTTCTCCCTGGTAAATTTCCATAGAGCAAATTCTCACTGCGAAATGTCTAAATTCCTATACAGTATTTTTCTCGCTGGTTAACTTCTATGGGGTATTTTCTCATAGTTAATTCCTATAAAGTATTTTTCTACAAGTACATTTCCAGAGAATTTTCGCTACAATCAAACCTTAAAATACAACGATTTTTCTATTTCTCCACAATCAAGAAAATACAAAGCTTCTATATTTCTTAAAATACAGTGCTTTCCTATTTCACCACAATTATATCTTAAAAATACAAATAAAAAATGTGGGTTTTTGAACATTCAACCCCTGAACCCTGTCATAATATGTCAGTTATAGAAAGCACATTATTTTTAGAGTTTTCAAAGTCTGTCTTTGAGTTCCTGTTGTATGCATCATAATGTTTTTCTTCTGTGCTTTATCAAGAGGTATTTCAGAGCCTGGAAGACAAAAATGGGTAACACATTACAGTAATGTCATTGTATTATATTATTAGGTTCAGTACAGACTCCAATCCAAAATGCTTGGGGCAAAAGCTTCATGGATAACAGAATATTTTGGAGTGCACAAGCATGATGATTAGGAGAAAAATCATGTAATAAAGAGTACAGTACAGTATCATGTAATATAAGGTGTTTTGTATTTGTAATTCATTATCTGTTCTTATATATACCCACAAAAATCACACTGCCTTCAAATATGCACTGACTGCGTAAGGACTGGTACTATCAATCTATCTGTCTATTGCCAGACGCCACTATCAATACCTGTCATAAAAAATAAAAAAAATAAAAAATAAGAAGAGAGCCTTAACCCCTTGAGGTCTCCTGGCCACAATCGTGGCTTTGTGGGTACAAGCCTCCTGGCCGTGATCGTGACTTGCTTATTTGTGAGGGAGATTTTAAATTGTGGTGAGAAGCTGGTGAATGTTATCAGTATTTCTCTCGATATTTACTCATTTCCTGAGTATCATATAATCCAGCTGAGAAGACATAAACACATATTAATGATTTTAGGTTAGCAGGAGTGTTTCTCTATCATTTGATAAACAACAAGGGACTCAAAACTAACCCTTGATGCACACCAACATATACAGAAAACTCATCACTCAAATCTCCATTCACTCTTATTGTAATGGGGTGTATAAAAGCCCGCGTTGCCTGTAGGCAGAGCAGGGATCCTCTCTTTTGCTCAGTGCCTGAGTTCAAATCCCGGCCAGACCACTGTGATTAATTTCTTAAGTTTCAGTTTGGGCCTTTACATTACCTCTACATGGAAAGCAGAATTTGTTACAACCTGGGCAAGATTTGACTATCTATCTATCTATCTATTGCCAGACGCCATAATCCCATAAGGGGTGGCCACTTGACTTTTGAGTTGTAAAGATTTGGCTAGCATGTAACTGGCTTCCATGCAGATATCAGCATGAGTCCTCACCCACAGTGATTGAAAGAGTATATAAAAGAACGAGAATAACAGGGAAAACAGTAGCATGAAATAATACTCCTAAAAAGAAAAAAGAAAAGCATGAAAGTAGGTATTCAAAAACTCTATCAAGAGCTCATTATGAGGGGTTTATCACAGTCACTCTGAAACTGCAATATCATCTAAGAACCGCCCAATAAAATTCATAATTATCTCAAGATTCATTCACCCTAGCGATCGAAGTGGCACTAGTACGTCCCTTTCCACAACAACCAGCAACACATTTCTCTCATCCCCAATATGAAGTTACCGATATTTTAAGTTTCATCCCATGTTATAAGTCCTAGTTTCTATTTCACTACATATTATACTCCCAACTTACTTATATTACCTCTCCTGCACCTGCACAAACACCATGTTCCTAGCATTGCCAAAGCCAACTCCACAAGGAGTTGCTAAACTTGCGCAAAAAGGGCTAGAATATTTGATACAAATTATACTCCCGCCGATTGCAAGAAATAATGCAAAAATGTCTAGAATATCGTTAAAAGTGTAAAATAATCTTTAGGATAGCGCTAGATTTCTTATAAATGGGCGTTGCCAAGTCTTGTTAAATAGAAACAGATATCTCCAGAACTAGCCAAAAAGTGCTAAGTTACTAATACTGAATGTTTACACCATTTAGTCCGAAACTGATAATCATGACTACAGTATTTTACAGCATTAATAAACGTTTGTTTTCAGTCATGAAGTTAACCGCAAGCGGGCCAGTCGTTATTTATCCTTTGAATCTGATGACATTATTGAGCTGGCATTTTGCTATTTCTAGATGATCTTATCCGACATGGGAAAGGTCTTTTGTGCTGAAGGATATCTGTGATAACTGTCATGAAGACCCCTATTATAGCAACTGAGCAAAATCTAAGATTTTTCATACGTCTCCCCGTTACAAACGGCCAATGACGAGGGGGTAGTGTGGCTCACTGGTAGCGGTAGAGCACCAGACTAGAAAAAGGGTCGAGAGTTTGCGCCCCGCCAGAGCAGCGCTCTGCTGGGAGAAGTAGCACTTTCCCGTCGCCTAGCTGGGTTCTGAAGGTCTAGCTCGGAGAATTCATTTCTCCATATAAACATTCCAAAAAATTTCAACAGCCAATGAGATTTTTTTTTTTTTAACTGATGACATTAGCGTTATAAGTCAACAGAACAAACCACTATGGGTGTTCTTTGTATTCAAATCCTTTTATTCATTTGGATTTACCTTCCTCTGCTAATCCTCTCCATTCTCCCACCCTCCACCTCTCCGTGTCACCTATAATCCTTAACCCTCTGTTCGTAGAAAAAGGTAGGCACGAGGCAGACTGGCGACTGCTGCTGCATCGAGTGGACGATTGTCACCATTTGGTATAGTATTGTACAGTTAAGTAACCCATTTGAAAATATACCACATTCTTTCATATATTTACACATTTTGAAAATAATGTGAATTAAAAAGTTTTTTTTTTTTTTTTTTTTTTTTAGACATGGTTTAGACTTAGAGTTGCCCCATGCAGAATTTTCTTAGACCATTAGCTTTCTGATTCTTTGTCTATAGAAACTGGCATAATGATCGTATAAGACAACTCTCTATTCTCTTATATAAGTATTGAAGTTTGTTTGAGAGCCGAACTTTTATTCAATCCGAAATTCTTGTTGTTGGTTACCAGCTGGCCCAGGTCGATGTGAGTATGGAAACATTGTGATTGTTGCGGTAAGTTCTTGGCTTTTTAAAGTCATTGAATATTTATCTGTAAATTGAATATGACCATTGTTAGTTCTTTATCAAATTCAATAATGCAGATAATCCGTTTAAGGAAATTAATTGTAGTGTAACTCCACCTTAAGTCATCCATGTGTAGTGGCCATGATTGTTTACGTTCGCTGTTTAGGAGCTTCGTGTAGGACGCTGTATTTGATAGCCAGTCTTATACTATCGTAAGTAGAGTGAAGTCAGTAGGCCTGGTGTGCAGTTCATATTGCATCCAGCAGTTAGACTTTGTTCGTTTATTTGAGAATCCTGTTAACTTGATAACTTGCATTGAAGTAGAGCTGTAGCAAAGGTAAGGAAAATCTTCGGATAAACTGTAGCATCCTTGCTTGTCTCGTTGGGTAGAACTATACAACGATCCGGAGGAGTGCCGAAACAAATGATTGTTATATTGTGCAGATTGTAGTAAGATAGGTGTAAGAACTGATATCAGAACAACAACGTGAATCTCTGTCGATTATATTTACAACATGACCAAGTGAAGCTTGGACATTGTTGGAAGGACACAAGTCAAGAGTGAGAGCAGTGGAAATGAGTTATTTAAGAGGAGCCTGTGGAGTCACGTGGAGAGACAGGCTGACGAATGAGGATATAAAGGAGCATTGTGGTGTGGATGTGGATGTGATAGGAAGCGTTATGAGGAACACACTGAGGTGGTTTGGCCATGTGGAGAGGATGGAGGGTGAAAGACTGACGAAGAGAGTGTATGTGAGTGAGGTGGAGGGGAGAAGAGGGAGGGGGAGGCCGAGGATGAGATGGAGGGATGGGGTGGAGAGGTATATGAGAGAGGGGGGTGTGAGTTGGGAGCAGGGGAGGGGAGTGAAATGGCGGGGGACAGGGCGACTTGGAGGCGATTTGTTTGTGGCCACCCCAAACGGGATTGAGGCGTCTGGCAATAGATAGATAGATAGATGACCATATTTACTATTGCTTTAATTTTGTAGTAATTAATAGGCTGCAACCTTGGTAAATATTTTGCAGAAGCCGCAAGTGGAATTCAAGTACTTTGAAGTGTTTTCTGTTTGAATCACGATTTGCTGACAGTTTTCTTCTGTTACACTTGTCGTTGATTAATCCCTTCCTCCCCTTGTTATTTAATCTTCGCTGGGGATCGTTGATAACCCCAGGGGTCATTTGCATAGAAGAAAAGTGTAAGCAAATGATGATATATAAACAGGAAACACTTCAAAGTACTTCAGTTCCAGTTGTGGTGTCTGCTAAATATTTTCAGTTTCCTTTACCTCTTATTGGTACAATATTTTGTTGAGTAACTGATATCTTCTTATGGCAGACATTTTGAGCAAAGTAAGAAAAGAAGATCCACATCATATTTTCATTGAATAAGTAAATTTATACATGATATTTTGGATGAAGGTAAATATTCACATCCATACAAGTACACTACAGAATCTGGAGATTTCCCCTTAATTGCCCAATGTATTTCATAGGTACAGTAGAAGTCCTATTTTTCGGCATCTATGGGACCAGGCTAGTGCCGAAAAATCAAAATTGCCGAATTATCAAAAACCCTACCCACTCAATACCTTATATGTTTCGGTGAACACTATCATCACTACTCATATCATTACAAATGTCCTTGGAGAGAGTACTGTATACTGTTTGATACTGTACAATACTGTAATGAATACAGTACTATACATGAATATGGAAAATAAAGAAATTAGTGAACATACTGTATATAAATGTAATGGTACAGTAGGCCTACAAGTTCACATGCACTTACCTAAACTTATAGTAGGTTCCTTAATTACATATGTACAATAGAAGGGGTTGACTTGACTCTGCTACTGCTGGAAGAAGTCCACAGCAGTAGAGGGTCCTCATGGAGAATTTCAAGACTGACGAAAAAAATCGGAAAATCTGCCGAACGATCAGAGATTTTCGTAAATGGGACTATTTCTCAAAACTGCCGAAATGTCAGATTTGCCGGGGAATTGGATGCCGAAGAATTGGACTTTTACTGTAATCCTTAAGGAGACACAGGACCACCTCTTAAAAGTTAAGAAAATGTTTTAACCTACCTTTGAATTGATTCAGTGACAGTAAAGGTGTACAGAAGTGCATTTTTTAGTATGAAGAAGATTCATCTCACCTAGTTTACTCACCTGGTAAAGCCATGACCCTCCAGCAGTCAGCTGAGGGAAGATGCTTGGCCCAAGAAACTGAGAGGATACTCCAGTCAGATAATGTAAGACAAAAGTTCTAATGATAATTATCTAATTTTTTGGTTTGGTGTATCCTGCAGTAAGTTGTGCTAAATTTTTTGCAGTATTTTAACAAAATATAGTATGGTTCAGAATGAGCAGTATGAATGTATGTACTGTACTGAGTACAGTATATGGGTAATTAAACTGTGAAGAGCTCACTGACAAGAGTATATAACTGAAAGTTTAGACTTGAACTGGGAAAGGGTTGGTGTTTCAGCTACATCTGATAGTAGGGAGTTCCAGTAGTGTGTAACACAAGAACTAATACTGTACATCTTTTATGGGCCTCACCATGGGTGTTGTGTGTGGATTTTGAACCTATGACCTGGAGTCTCTTGGTGAGGGGCCAGGTGGATAATGTCAGTGGGTTTTACAGGAGAAAGTCAATGGAATAGCCACAGAGCTAGCTCCAGCCCCATCTCCAGCACACAACATGTCTACCAAATAAAACTCTTCCACACACTCAAGAGATTCACCAGCAAGTTCAATCCTTTCACGCCTGACAATCTCCACCTGCTCTCTCCGACACACCGTACACATAAAATCAGCATTATCTCGCAGTTTGCCTCTGATACCACTTGCACCCATTTATCACAAACACCGCATAAGATAGAATTACTTCCCATGCCCTTGTGGCAAACTGCACATGGCCACCACTAACCCTAGATATCATCACTTTTGTTTTATCTGCATTTACCCTTAAGCTCTTGTGCCCCATACCATCTCTCCACTTCCTAAACCTTTCCTCCGCCTCCCTTTCGTTCTCTGCAATCAACACCAAATCATCAGCATACAACATCTCCCACGGGAGTCCGTTTCTAAAGTCTCGTGAGAGGGCTTCAAGTACCATGATAAACAACATGGGACTCAAAACTGACCCCTGATGCACACCAATGTTCATGGAAAATTCATCACTCAAATCTCCATTCACTCTTACCTGGGTGCGAGCACCCACATACATAGCCATAACCACCCTAACCAGCCACTCCTCCAAGCCAAGCTTTCTCATTGCCCACTTCACCACCTCTCTAGGGACTCTGTCAAGGGCCTTTTCCAAATCAACAAAAACAAAGTACAGATCCCTTCTCCTACCAATATATTTTTCCTGAAGCTGTCGAACAATGAATATGGCATCAGTGGTCCCCCTACCTGGCATAAACCCAAACTGCATCTCATCAATATTCACTCTTTCTCTAATCGTACCTTCTAAAACTCTCTCCATTACCTTCATTATCTGATCTAAAAGCTTTATACATCAATAATTTCCTCTTTCCAGGGCATCACCCTTCCCTTTATAGACATTTACAATTACACGCTTCAGCCAATCATCTGGTATAACACACTCATAAATACCGGTAATCATATTTATCAGGTCAGTGACTAACCTCACCCCTATATCTCCTAAGGCCTTCAACATTTCGGCAGTCAACCCAGACACACTTGCTGCGTTCCCCACCTTCAGCCTCCCTATTGCCTCACTCACAGTAGCAGCATCAATCAAAGGCCAAGGTTCAAACACTGGATCTGCAGGTTGTACAGCATATTATAGTGGAGAGAACTGTTTTTATTATTATTGTCCACAAATAGGATAATTTATTCATGGCTGCATGGGCACAAGGATGCCAGGTATGAAGAGTGATAATGTATGTTAGGCTTACATTACTATATTGAGTAAAAAAATAAAAAAATAAAAACCGAATATTTGGTAAAATCATTAATGCAGGATGATAAGTTGTAATAAACAATGTAGTAAAGAGTACAGTGATTATGGAAAATTAGGGCAAGAGACATATGAACATCTGTATATGTTGCTTATGGTAATGAAATTTCTCCTTTTTTTTTTTTTTAATCCTATTTTCAGAAAGCCTTCTGAACCCAGCTGTTTCAGAATTTGGGAATTGCACTGTACTTTGGGTGGTGGAGGATTTGTTGTGGTCTGAGTGACATAAATGCCATATCGATCTGCCTGGTGATGTACAGTCTGTATTAGACTAGTCAGTTACATTCAGATCTCAGGTTAGGTTAGGCTAGTTTAGTTTAGCTATAGTATTAACCCCTAAAGGTCGGTCTCCGTTCTGGAATGTATATCATGGGGACATCAGTCTCTGTTCCAGAATGTTTAGGGACTCTTATGTGCTCAGCCTCTGCTCAACAATAAGTAATCATAGGACATTGGAACACCACTCATTTTAAAGCTACAGATTTGTACTCTGCTGGTTATAAAGATTTTTGTGATAGATAAAATAGTTTTCATAGGAGCAATTTTTGAAAAATCACTTGTGTGTGTGTGTGTGTGTGTGTGTGTGTGTGTGTGTGTGTGTGTGTGTGTGTGTGTGTGTGTGCAAAAAAGTGCCTGCTCCTGGTGGTCAATTTTATAAACAATGCCCGACCCCTAGGGGTTAAGCAGACCTAATTACCTGTTCTAACCCTAATTTAACCTATAGAACATGATTGGGTAATAAATATAGATCAGATTAGCAACAGTACTCTGCCAAGTGTTACAACATTGAAGCCTATCAAAACACCTCTTGTGTAACTGAATAATTTAATGGAAATTCTGTATCACACTTTTTCATATGCATTTGCAGGCAGGTTTTGTGGAGAAAAAGTTTATAAAATGTGGTACATATATGCTGGTTAAGGAAATCTCCAAATTCATTATTCTTACAAAAGAAAAAAAAAATTACCTTAAAATCTACAAGAGATTCCTAGGCCTTAGTACAGTATGGTGGTGTGATGGGTAAGGCACTTTGGTTGGAATGCATTGTGGTCTCTGGACAACGGCCAGAGATTTGTAATGTAAATGTTGGAGGAGTTGTAGGTCAATCTCCTACTTTTAGGCTGATTTTTTGAGCTAATGATAACCTAGCCTCAAACCACTACCGTACACATTGAAGGCAGCAAAATGGGATTGGCAGTTTCACTTTTATAAAATCCCATATAACCCAGAAGGTTGGACCTTTGGGGTTGGGCAGTGCTCAGAGATAACTCCCATTGAAAAGATTAATTCAAAATATTTTCATTGATGTATAATTATGAGTAAAATATAGAAGAGCTCCAGTTCACTCTGTGTTGAAAGTTTATGGGAAGGATTAAACTTCATAATGTAGTTCATTTGTCATCCACATTCCATGACATTAACAACTATTGATATCATGCTTAGTTTGGAAGACAGTTGCTTTCATGGTTAACTTTGGCCCAGTGAGGTTGGTTTGTCTGTCCACTTGATGTTGTGTTATTAGGTACTTCAAAATTTTGCACTTTTGCAACTTTATAAGTCTGTTGCAGGTACTACACTTTGATGCGCATTTTTTATTTTATTTTTATAAATAAATAAATATGCTGCCTTGAATTATAAAACTTTTGTCTCAACAGGTTTCCTGAGTTGGCAGTGTAAGTCTTGAGATCTAAAAATCCAGTGGTGCAAGTGAAGGTGTGTGCTGGTGAGGTGAAGGATGGTCAGTCCTGGTCTGTAGCTGTGGAGGTCGGAAGGATGAGTCTCGTGCCGCTCTCTGCAGCTGTCATTTCATCTCTCTTGATCATCGAAATGACGCCTTTGTAAGTAGGCCTATCTATCTGTCTATTGCCAGACCCTGTAATCTTGTCAGGGATGGCCTCACTCAAATTGCCTCCCTGTCATTTTGTTCTCTGCCGTTTGGCTGCCCTCCCTTCAGCTCATACGCCCCCTCTTATATGTTTTCATTCCATCCCTCCATCTTATGCTTGGTCTCCCCCTCTTCCGCTCCCCATCCACCTCCTCTCATACACTCTACAGTACTATACTAGTCATTCTCTCATTCTTCATCCTCACCACATGACAAGACATACAAAACTGCTAATTTCTCCCTATCTCCGGTTGTCCTGCTCTTTTTTATGGTAGATGAAAGTCTTTTTTGCTGCCAGCACTTTATTTCAGTGCAGTATCATCATTTTTCTATTTGACTTGAAGTTATTCTGTATCAGTATTCACAGCTTAATATGATGTGACTAAATATTGTCTTATTTCCTTCAGGCACTGGCAGACAGGATATGGAAGAAGTTTATTACTAAGAAAGAAGAAGAAACTTGAGTGGTACCCCTCACTAGATACGATATTCTGTCGCATCGCCAAATGTTTACAGCGTGTACAACTTGTTCTTCACCACCTCACCTCTGACTCGTTTATTCCCAGCAATAGATGTATTATAGAAGTGATATAAACTAATTTTGCATATAATCCCAGATTCATTTGTAGAGTGAATTAAGTGTATGTAATGCTTAGAAGAAAAAATCAAATAAATATTATAAATATAGCTTGTATGAAACATTATGGCATTTACTGTACTCTCAACTAGTAAGTGTATGTGATCTTCAATGATGGAAAGAGCTAAGAAAAGCACAACAGACTCTTCCTGTGACTCAACACAAGTTGGAGCAAAGCATAAAGGAAGAAAGAAGAAAAAGGACAATCAGCGAGAAATGCACGGGGTAAGGCAGAAATCCAGAAGTCCGAGGGTGGATGGTGAGGGTGAGGTCATGTGCAGAAGTGAACTGACAAAATCACCAGCCATGAAAAGATTGTCAAGGACAGATTGCTCACCCTCGGGCCAGCAGCACTGTTCCTATTGCAATGTTTACCTGAACACCAAGGCTGAACTCCAAGCCCATTGCCGAAGCCAGGAGCACCAGACCACCATTATGTCAGACGAGGGACGAGACTGGACGCACCGACCGCCTCCAAGGGGGTTGAGTGCAGATGAATACTCCCTGTGTGCCACCTTCAAGGAGACTCACTCATGCCGCATGGGAGTTCAGTGCATTGAGGCCCACAGTGATGCCGAGCTTATAGAATGGCAGGAACGCTTTGAATATCGAGCCATGAAGTTGGAAAAAGCCAGGGAAAAGCAGCTCCATGGTGCATCATATTCTGATCAGCTGCTGGAGAGACTTGCTCAGACACAGCATCAGGACACCTTGATATCTGAAAAGGTATTGTAAATGAACGATGTGTTTTTTTCTTCATTCTGAAATTTAGTGCAGTACAGTAGTTGCTCTACAGTAGGACTGATTTCATGAACAGATATGACTAATCTTAACACAGAGTTGAACATGGGACAGTACAAACTCTCATATGCTTAATGCATGGTTCCAAAGGCTTACTGGAGGTGGAATAGTTTGGAACAGAGAATCATAATGATAACTATGGTACCGGTATGTGAAAATTATGTAAAAAAAATAGCCTACAGTATTATGAATGATAAATACAGTGATGTATCTTGTATTATTAATTGATCATCTGTTATTATACTTATCCACAGAAAACTTGGTCTTCAAATATGCATTGGTTGTGATAGGACAAATGATAACAACAACCACCTACCGCATAAAGTAGTTTTTTGGCAAATGGAGTGCTTGGAAATTGGATGTTTGGATTTGGGAGGTTGTACTCTACCTGTTACAAAAAAAAAAAAAAGGTAAAAGTAAAATATCTTGTCTGGATTACTAAGAATATCAGTCTTTAGTTAGATATACAGTATTTATCTTGGAGGGATGATTGGCAGATACGTTCATGATTCATTGGACATGATATTATGACATTTTTAAATTTTTCAGAAATTAATATCCCACAGCTTTGAAGTGACCCTAGTGAGAGAGGGTAGTGTTTGGAAACTCCTTGTACTGTTGTTTGCAGATAATACTGTGTTGTTAAGTGAAGACGAAGGGGAGCTGCAAGGCTTGGTGGATGAATTTGGGAGAGTGTGTAAGAAACGGAATCTAAAGGTGAACGTAGGGAAGAGTAAAGTGAAGGTCTTTGAGAGAGGTGAAGTCAGTGAATACACAGTGAGGTTGGATGGTGAGGAAATGGAAAATGTGAGTACGTTTAAGTACTTGGGGAGTATGATAAGTAAGGATGGAAGTTTGGAGGGTGAAGTGCTTGAAAGAGTACAACAAGGAAGAAAGGTTGCTGGTTCCTTGAAAGCTGTGATAAGACACAGGGAAGTGAGCATGGAAGTGAAAAAGTTACTACATGACAGTATTGTGATACCAACTCTAATGTATGGAAGTGAAGCTTGGACGTTGTTGGAAGGACACAAGTCGAGAGTGAGAACAGTAGAAATGAGTTAATGGTATTTGAGAGGAGCCTGTGGAGTCACATGGAGAGACAGGCTGACAATGAGGATGTAAAGGAGCGTTGTGGTGTGGATGTGGATGTGATAGGAAGCATTAGGAGGAACACACTGAGGTGGTTTGGCCATGTGGAGAGGATGGTGGGTGAGAGACTGATGAGGAGAGTGTATGTTAGTGAGGTGGAAGGAGGGAGAGGGAGGGGGAGGCTGAGGATGAGATGGAGGGATGGGGTGGAGAGGTATATGAGAGAGGGGGGTGTGAGTTGGGAGTGGGGTAGTGAAATGGCGAGGGACAGGGCAACGTGGAGGCAATTTGTTTGTGGCCACCCCTTGCGGGATTGAGGCGTCTGGCAATAGATAGATAGATAGCTTTGTATTAGTAGCTGTATAAAGGATACTGTAATTGTTTATTAAGTGTTCATTAAATGATACTTCCTCATCAGTAACATCATCATCATCATCATCATCTGGACCTCCTATCCCACCCTAGAGCAGGGTGAGGAATAGCAACATCCAGACAGCCCAAGTTTGCCCAGTCCAATGGGCCACACTTCCATTCACTTATCATTCAAGTCCCTGCAATCCTGGCTCTATCTGATACCTCCAAAACATTCAGCACATTCTATAGCTTCACATAAACGTATCCGATAGAGTCAATCCGAATGCTGTCACGTTAATCAGGGGTGCCAAATCCCTGATCATGCTCTCCTTCTAACTACATTCATCCAGCCAGCTCGATCACTTGTCAGTCCCCTATCCTCACCGACTTCCATACCTCTTCCTCACACACTCATCCACCACATCCCTTCACCTTCTCCATGGCATACCTTGCCTCCTCCCTCCTTCAGATTCGCTCAGATATACCTCTTTCACCACTCTATTGCTATCCATTCTCTCCACATCACCATACCATCACAGTACACTCCCTTTGATTCTGGTGTCCACAGACTTCCATACTCCGCATCTTTCACGAATGACGTTATTTTGTATCCTATCCTCTCTCTGTACTCCACATACATTCCTCAGCCCATCTTCACTGCTCTCACTCCTGACTTTTCATTATCATGCCACACCATCATGTCACAGCCATATGTTAAAGTTGGCACTAACACTCATTCATGTAAGCCTCTTGCAGCTGCAACACTGAAGCTTCTTTTTCTTATCGAGACCTTCAGAGCACCAGCTACAGTCCTTCCTTGTGTCACTCTACTTTTCTTTTGCACATTTTCCTGCCTTTTCTATCACTGTACCCAGGGATTTAAACTCTCTCACCAATTCCAGTCTCCATTCACTGTAACATCACACTGGGAGTCACCTTCTTTCTTGATTACCATCACTTTACTCTTTTCTACATTTACTCTCATGGCACTACACTCACAGACATCAGCAAAATTCTACACTAGTCTACCAAGCTTTTGTCCAGTATTTGCAGGTAGCATTGCATCTTCAGCATACAACAAATTTGAAATATTCCATCCATCACCATTCATTACCAATGCCATCTCTCTCTCCATTACTCATGTTTTTACTTCTCTCATCACCCCATCCATATACAGTATATATTGAACACCCATGGGGACATCACATAACCTTGTTGTACACCCACATTGTGAATGATTCACTTAGATGCCCATATACCCTTACACATGCCGCACTACCATAATAAAAACTCTTTACAGCACCTAGCAGCATACAATCTGTGCTGTACATGCGCTAAACCTTCCACAGTCCTTCTCTGTCTGCATTGTCATATGCTTTTTCCAGATCCATGAATGCCATAAACACCTTGTAGTTCTTCTCACAAGCTTTCTCCACTATCTGTCTTACTGCAAATATTTGATTCACACATCTTCTACCACTCCTAAAGCTACCCTGTTCATCATTCAGTAGGACTTCTGATATCTCTCTCACATTCTCTGTAATAATTCTTCCATATACCTTCCCTACGACACTCAATAAACTTATGCCATGATATTTCTTGCACTCACTTCATTCACCTTTATTTTTGTACAGGGATATAGTCACAGCCTTTTTCCACTCTGCTGACACAGTTTCACTCATCCATGCCTTCTTACATATCTTGAACCAGCACTTCATTCCGCTCTCTCCACTACACTTAATTATCTCTACATACAGCTCATCAGCCCCATTTTCTTTCCCATTTTTTAGCCACTTCACAGTGTTCTTTACCTGTGCAAGGGTCAGGTTTCCTGGCACTGCATTCCTTCTCTGCACACCCCAAAAAACAATCATGTTTACAGTGACTCTACTTTCTGTATTCCCATTCTTCAGGCTTTCAAGATATTCTTTCCTAGCCCAGGGCTAGGCAAGTTGGTCCTGACATTAAAGATGAGAGTGACCAGCCTCACTCATCCCTGAGTGGCATTACGTGAGCAGTAAGCCCCAACAACCTGTTGGATATAAACCTTCACCAGCTCTAACCGATTGGATTGCCTTAATTACCCACTAAACCACCAAGTTGCAAAATTTGGTTATATGGTTACCACCCAGCATTGTCAGTGGTTTCCTGGTGTACAGGAAACTATTTGGCTTGTCACTCAGTGACTGTAGAGTCACCTGTAGACAGAAGGAAGAGGAAAGATTGAAGGAAAGAGAGACAGAAGAGGAAGGAAGGAAGGAAAGAAAGCCAGAAGAGGAAGGATGGAAAGAAAGACAGAAGAGGAAGGAAGGAAAGAAAAACAGAAGAGGAAGGAAGGAAGAGGGGAAATGGCAGTCACCCGAGAGCAGTACTACATCGAGTGAGTGGATGGTGAGCGCCCCCACCTACCACTATGAGCAATTATACTGTAGAATATAAGTTATCTCTAGAGGAAATGAGATGCTTTTAGTCTGACTTCCTTCCATACATGTTTTGTAGCCACATTTTGTGTGTTGGTTTATGGGGACTAGTGATGTAAGTGTGATATGGCTCTGGTTAATATAACCTAAGTTCAGTACCAGCACAAAATAGAACTTGCAGTGTGTGCCCACATTGTACTGCTGTCCTGTACACCACAACACTTGTTCACCTGATGTACCTCACCCCATGACAGACAGTACTTCATCATAGCCACTACAAAAGAACTGTAGGAGCTTCTCTTGATGAGCCTAGGGCTGCAACAAGAAGTATTAGTTCTATTTTTTTTTTTTTTTTTCCTAGGTTCTCATTATTGTGAGAAAAGTGAAGAGTGACTATTGATGTTAGTTTATTATGTATCATTTGGTACAGAGTCGTGTTATCTGTTCATGTTCTCCAACTTCCTGTGATGTGATCCAGGATTTACAGGAAGTTTTATCACAGTATGTTGGGCAGTTTTTTTTTTCTGATAGTGTTAATTATTCTTTCCTGTCTTTTCCCCATACCCCTTCGTGTTCATTCAGGTTAGTCTGTTGCAGGTATTTTTGTCCACACTAACTCGGCCTAAAGTTACCATCCCTCTATCATGAATGCTGAGCAGTAACAAGGGATTAACATGAGAATATTATGCTAGTCTTGAAGAAGTGTAGAGCCATAGTATTGTCGTATGTTGCAATTGAAGTGCAGAAAACCCTCGATATAACGAACTACAGTAATTAGGGGAAGGGGTGGGTCGCTATGTCTGAAAACTCGCAACATACGAGGGGTTCGGTATTTCCGAGGGATTACTGAACTCATTTTCCTATATAAGGAAAGTCGTTCGGTCCTACGTGCTCAGACATAACCTAAACTAGCTCTATTAAGTTTTCCATGGAGAATTCAATGGTTTATGAAGTTGTACATGTAAATACAGTACTGTATGAAGTTGTACATATGAATACAATACCTATAATAAGAATACAGTATAATGTAGTAGTTACAGTACACTTACTGTGCCAGGAGGGGATGCCGTTGAAGTACACTTACTGTGCCAGGAAGGGATGCTGTTGAAGTACACCTCCTGTGCCAAGAAGAGATGCTGTTGTCACCCAGGGTTGATTCAGGAACTTCCCCCGCACTTAACTACCTTTGTTCGCAAAATCCAGGAGAAGTTTGGTCGCAATTTGGGCATTTGCTATATCTGAAATCTGCAGTACCGGGGTTCATTATGTTGAGGGTTTACTGTGTGTGAAATAAGCTGCAGAAGGATGAAAATCTCTCCCAAGTTTAAGATTGACAGAGTACAGCATTATTGTCACTCTTCTTTTGTGAGTCTTGGTAAATGTCTTTCCTTTTTGTGTCTGTCATGATACAGTTCTTTTACCTTAACTTGGCACAGATTTTCATCTTTTTGTGGTCTGTTTCACCTGGCATGGTGACAAATAAACACGATACTCTGCCTTTGCAGCGTGGTGTGCATCTGGGGCAGGTCTTAGGTGTTTGTGTTGTGCATCTGGTACAGGTCTGAGGTGTTTATGTTGTGCATCTGGGGCAAGTCTTAGGTGTTTGTATTGTGAATCTGGGACATTTCTGAGGTGTATGTGTTGTGCATCTGGTACAGGTCTAAGGTGTTTGTGTTGTGCATCTGGTACAGGTCTGAGGTGTATGTGTTGTGCATCTGGTACAGGTCTGAGGTGTTTGTGTTGTGCTTCTGGTACAGGTCTGAGGTTGTTTGTGTTGTGCATCTGGTACAGGTCTGAGGTGTTTGTGTTGTGCATCTGGTACAGGTCTGAGGTGTTTGTGTTGTGCATCTGGTACAGGTCTGAGGTGTTTGTGTTATGCATCTGGGACAGGTCACAACCATTTGTGCGTGCATCTGGGACAAGTCTGAGGCATTTGTGCGGTGCATCTGGGACAGGTCTGTGGTGTTTGTGTTGTACATCTCGGGTAAGACTGAGATGTTTGTAGTGTACAACTTGGGCATATCTGAGGTGTTTGTGGTTTGCATCTAGGGTGTTCCTGATGGATGTGTCTGAAGACAAGATAGCTAGTTGTCAGATGGGATGTGTGGGGATGGTAGATATGGTTGGCATGGATGTTTCAAATGAAGGTGACATTTGGCCTTGTATATAGCCTTGTTGGTGGTAGGTGGGGGCACTCACCATCCACTCACTTAATGTTGTGCTGCTCTTGGGTGTCTGCCCTTTCCTCTCCTTCCTGCTTTCCTTCCTTCCTCTTCTGTCTTTCTTTACCTCATTCTTTCCTAGTCCTTTTGCCCACAGGTGACTTTACACTACTTCTTTTGTCTTTCTTTCCTTCATTCTATCCTGTTCTTTCTTCCTGTGTTGACTCTACACCAAGTGACAAAGCCAAATGGTTTTCTGTACATCAGGATACCATTTACTACACTGGGTGGTAACCATATAACCAAATTATGACTCCTGGTGGTTTAGTGGGTAATTGTAATGCTCCACTCGGATTGAGCCGGTGAAGGTTTATATCCAAGGGATGGTTGGAGTTATTGCTCACGTAATGCCACTCAGGGATGAGTGAGGCTGGTTGCTCTCATCTTAAATATCAGGACCAACTTGCCTAGCCCCGGGCTCCTATGCTCCTCGTGGGACAGTGTAGGATTGGATGAAGGATGTATGGATATAACCATGCATATTTTACTAGAAAAGACTTAATTAGTTTTACAGAATTGATCACAGCAATATACAGTGTAGCTTTATGGAAATTTATTGACACTGACCATATTTCTTACACAGAGTGATGGCATCATTGTAAATATGAGCATGGAACCAAACCTTAGAGTGTCCCAAAAGCCAAGCAGCCACGAGTGGATCATAGCTCTGCAGCCCTTCACAACGCTGCGAGTCATCTCCCTTCTGCACGATGCCCACCGCAACCACTTCACAATATCTGAGGTTACACACATTGACAACTACCACCACATCCACAAGATCTACAAACCTGAAAACAACCAAGAATGGGTAAACGTGGACTCAGATGCCTACCAGGAACATCAGGGACCACAGGAGTACAAAGTGACCATCAGCTTCAAGACTCTGATCTATGGAACATTCAGGCAGGCTGTGATCTTCGACTTTGGCTCAGAGCCGGTGTTGATGCAGCGGCTGTGTGTGGATGTGATGCCAGTGGAGGACCTCAGTGCTTTAGAGGAGACCAAGAGAACCATCCTTACCCGCAGTGAGAGATGGTGTGACGAGAACATGGAAATCATACCCTTCGAACCCAAGCCTCATGAACTTACCCCACATGATAAGAGTTTGTTGGCAACCTACCCTCCACCCACCAACGAAAACTTTGTGTTCACTCAGACCTCCATGGAGAAATTCCCCACTAAAAGTAACTACCAGAGCAGATTGCATGATCTGCTAAATATTGAAGAGCTGGCCCAATTTGATTTGATATCCACATTCAATATTAAAACAACTCTTCAAATTACAAACAGTTATTTACTCCTGCCATCTACTGCTTCAACTGCAAAATATTCCAGACCTGGAGAACTCTTTGGCAAACTTGAATTATCTTCAGAAATCTCAGAAGACTCACTCCACGGACGATTGATCTTGTCCAATTGCAACAGTATGCTTGTGGCCACAGTTGATCCACCAAATAGAAAACGAGAGTCAAGAGTATCAGCGGGATCTGACATGCTAAAAGGTACTGAATGCTTGTGAACCTTGTTCAAGTCCTATAGTCCCATAATGTATTTTTCATGGTCATTCTTGCAGTTTTCAGGTGTTTTAATTCAGCTTAAGACGCACCTCTGTATGAAGTGGGTAATTGAAGGTACCTTTAAGTTTTGCAGTGTGAAAAATGTCATGCTGAAGGAAGCAAAATCATCTGGAGATAACAGGTATAAAATGAAAGATGCATCATGAAATGTGCCTTTTTGCCATGATAGTGAATAGGAATAGAATGATGGTTGTGTGAGTATGTGGCCTATTTCATCATTCATGCTGTTGATTATTCCTCCATCTGTGATGTTTCTTTGCTTTTTTTTTTTTTTTTTTTTTTTTTTTTCCCCATCCTTAAGTGAGGAAAAAAAAATTGGAATGATCATCATGATGGTGCTGATAATAATGATTACAGTTTTCTTAGCACTGCCTGTCAGCACAAATAATATGATAGCACAAATGTTATGGTACATATATCTGTAATATCACTCTCATCTTAATTGTCGGTACCAACTGCCTAGCCCTGGGCTCCTATGCTTCTCATGGGGCAATGTAGGATTGGATGATGGATGGATGGATATCTGTAATGTTTTAGTACTGAAATATCACTATGATTGAATTAGGTTTGAGGTGGAGCCCAGAATTTGGGAGCGTCAGTGGTATGTGAATGATTGTATGTCTGATTTCACTGGAACACTCTCATTCTCATACTTTATCTCTGCTTATATCTGGGTCCAACCTCACCTCATATTTATATGGGAAAAAGGATCAGGAGGATGATGGTGCTGCTGCTGATGAACTGTTGTTCTGATACACTGCAGTCTTGAATTATGGCATAAGAGTAATTTTTATATGACAGATAGGAAGCTCAGCAAAATGAGATAAAAAGTCTAGAAGTTAGCTTTTTCAAATGTAAGCAGTCACATCTGATAGCAAGATGGTAGAGCTCTTGCTGGAAAGGGAAATGACTTAGGCTTTGCTCTTCAGTTTCTAGGCATTATTTTTATTTATGTATTTTTTAAATCATGGAAACAATATGAGGGGTGCAGGTTGGTCTCCTTCTCGTAAGTATTCTGGACTGTGGTGGCCCATCCTCCTGCCCCAACACTCCAAAGATGGCCAGGGATTGGCAGTTATAGTTACCATTACTTCAAGTCAGGGAGTCAGAGATGATATTCAAAATAAAAGTATCCCTCTCCAGCATCCCTTATGCACTAAAACAGGCAGTTTAAGCCAACCAACATGTGTCCCTCCAGATGGGAAATTGGAAGAGACTACGACAGAGCGGCGCAAGATCTATGAGGTGCTAATCGAGGACAGGACCAAGAAAGAGATCTATGTACGCTTTCCCAGCCGAGCCGTGTCCGAGCTGCAGCTGAGCGATGATGAGGAAGTGACTGTTGAGGTGCAGTTTCAGCTCAACCGCCTGCCCCTCTGTGAGATGCATGCTGCCCTCGACCGCCTTCCCTCGCTGGATATAATTTTCCCAGATGTCAGCCTGGAACCTATCATACCCTGGAATCCTATCAAGTGAGGGATAATTGTTGATAATGTGGTGATCATTTACTCTTAGTCCCCTTCATTATGGCAATACCTTTTTTATTCTAATCCAGCTACCGTAAGGTGTGATACTATGCAATTGAGGAAAGATCTCTGTTTGTGAAGGGGTTGATTGATTGATTGAGTGATTACGCCAAAAGCATCATGACAGCATAACAACTGTGGTCAGTGCCACTGTACAGCAGGTGTAGAAGCAGAATAGAGATAACTAAAATATATACATATACCGGTATATATGGAAAGGTTAAATAAGACTATATCTAACCCCTCCTGTTCAAAAAATTGTTCCTCAGTTGAGTAAGATAGTCTATGTATTAGGAGAATATAATAAAAATTATGTTACCGGATTGGAAGGGTTAAGTTGATTAATATTGTTGATATGTGTTTTGCTGTTAAACATCTCACTCCAACCATATGATATAGTTTCATTTACTGGACTGTATATTGTTTGGTTGCTAACAGACTAGTTTTTTTTGCTGAGGAGATGCTTCTTGAACTCAAGGGTTGATAGGCTTGGTATTGCATATAGTCTTTCTTATGTGATCTGCTTATTTGTATAGAGATACTAAGTTGCACTTTCTTTATTACAGGCAGTGGGGTGAAAACTTTGATGCTAAATTAAACCCTAAACAGAAAGAGGCTTTAGTTGCCATCACTGCACCAGCTGGACTTGTATTGCCTCCCATACTGATTATTGGTTAGTATCTATTTGTGGTATGAAGTGCGTAAGTGTAGATGTGTTTGCCTGTGAGGTGCAGTCAGGATTCCAGGGGCCTAAATATTGAATGAATGTGTGGCCCTTTCATGTGGGCAGACTTTTGGGAGGAGGGGGGGGCAGACTAGATTTTTTCCTTCAAACTGCCTCAGAGTTGATAAGTGGTATGGTATGGATGTGGTTGCTGCTGCTGCTGCTGCTGATGATGATGATGATGATCCATTTATCCGTCTGTCTATTTGTTGCCAGACGCCTCTATTGTAAGGGGTAGCCACAAACAAATCTCCTCCACATTGCCCTGTCCAATGCCACTTCATTGCTTTGCTCCCAGCTCCACCCCTCTCTCTCATATACCTCTCCATTTCATCCCTCCATCTCATCCTCAGCCTCCCCCTCCCTCTCCCCCCCCCTCCGTCTCACTCGCATACACTCTCCTCATTAGTCTCTCACTTCCATCCTCTCCACATGATGATGATCTGTTTGTAATTTTTTCCAAAGGCAAGAATAGAGCCATCTCAGTTAGTGCAGTGTTATGCTGTTTGTGGAAATTTATTTTTAATGTGTTTTTGTTGGAATTATTTCCTTAAGCTGTTTATGCCAGAGGTGAGATTTGAGTCTGTTTATAGAGAAATGACAATTTTATGTTTCATCCTATTGATCTTTTCTTATTCATCACTGTATACCATTGTCTCTCAAACCTGAATAATGTATCTATCTAGATGTCTGTCTGTCTCTGTTGCTAGATGCCTTAATCCATTAAGGGGTGGCCAGATGAATTGCCTCCCTGTCACTCTGTCCTCTGCTATCTGGCTGCCTTCTCTCCAACTCACACTTCTCTCACCCATATAGTTTTCCACCTAAGTCACACTCTCCTTGTCATCTCTCAGTCTCCATTCTCACCACATGACCAAACCATCTCAGAGTATTTCTGTTTATGTTTTCTAGTATAATGTATGTGTGTCGAGCGCTAGTGAATTCCCAAAAGGAAGAACTGGCACTTTTGAGAAACAAAAGGCCAGATTATTATTATTATTATTATTATTACATTCACACCAACACAAACAGACTCCTTCGCTTCATCATTTGTCTGTCTCATTTTCCTTGTAAATAGTGCTAAGTGGAACTTTAGATCATTGGCCATGTAATAATTCCAAAGGCATTTTTTGTGTAGATAGCTTCCTTTAACTTGTGCATGTTTCTGTTGCAGGACCGTATGGAACTGGGAAGACTTACACGCTTGCCCAAGGTATCAAGCAGATTCTCCAACAGCCTGATACTCGGATCCTTATTTGTACTCACTCAAACAGGTGAGATCCATTGCTTCCAGGCACCATTTATTCACTTACTTAAGCTGGTAGGTAGTATGAAATGCTTAATTGTGAATGTTTATGCCTGTAAGGTGGAGTCAGGATTCCAGGGGCTTGATTGATGAGGGAATGAGAGTGTGATCCATTTGATTGGGCAGACTTTTGGTTAATTACTCCTTCCATTAGGATTATCTTGGTTAGTAGACCATATTTCACCCCTTAGTGGGTGGGAAAAAAGATCTGGTCAGTGGAAATGATGATGATGGGGTTATAGATGTGGGGTAGTAATCAGTGCACCTGTAAAAGAAGGCACAAGATCTGGTCAGTGGAAATGATGATGATGGGGTTATAGATGTGGGGTAGTAATCAGTGCACCTGTAAAAGAAGGCACCATGACTAGTTGTAAAGAGTATGTATGAGTTTCTAAAGGAAAGTGAGGTGTTTTATTGTGGCATCTGCAGGGGTCTGAAGTTATTAAGACCAGATTACAAAAAGCTGATTGGGTGTAGGAGAGCATTGTTAGCAAGAGCAAAAGCTGGCAGTGTTGAATTTGCATTCATGCCAGGTAGGATACAATAGATGCACTTTTATAGTCAGACAATGCAGAACACTTTGAAGAAGAAAGAAATCTCTCTCACTTTCATGAACTTAGAGAGGCTTTTGATAAGGTGATCTTATTTTTCAAAAATCTTTGGTGCTGGAAAACAATAATGGAGGGTGCTAGAGATCGAGCAGCATGAAGAGCTGCCATTAGGTGACCAAGGCCGATGCATTCAAGCGTGTTGGAGCCTTTGTAAACAAGATAAAATTAAATGAATGATCATGTCCTTATTGTAACAAGCCCCAGTCATATCTGAATGAAAACTTGATGGACTACAGGGTGAATTTGCCATTCTTCTGCTGTCCATCATCCTTCTTTTGGAGGACCGGAAGGGAGATAAGGGACATTTGTGTAACCAGGCAGTGGAGCTGCCCAGTCATTGGTGACTTCATAGTAAAGGGTTCCTCCCCAGCACCAAGAGCCATCATTTAGGCTTAGAGTATGTCTGTTTTGCAGGTGAGTTGATATTGGAACCACAGTGGACTATTTTATTTACATCTTTAGTACTCATAGCATCCTTCTACAACTGTTGGCAGAATTACCATACAAAAATTTCATTTGTGCATTGTTATGTGTTTTGTGAGTGTTAGTGATGTATGGTATCACCCTGGTTTGCAGCTTCTGTTATAGTTGGTTATCTCATTCCTTTTTTTTTTTTTTTTTACCAGTGCTGCAGACCTGTACATCAAAGACTACCTTCATCCATATGTTGAGGCCGGCAACACTGAGGCTCGACCGCTTCGCATCTATTATCGTAACCGCTGGGTCACCACTGTGCATCCTGATGTTCAGCAGGTGAAGCACATATCTGTTTATAGCTAGGTGCCTTAATCCAGAAGAGTTGGTCATAAATGAATTGCTTCAATGTCACCCTGACCTCTGCCAGCTAGTTAGAGTTATTTAATTTTAGGTAGGCAGAGATTTTCATCCCTTTGCAGGTCATTTCATGTAGCTCAGTGGTAGAAGACATTACTGTGGCTCAGAGTTCTTTCCATAGAAATTCTTTGTGAATAGCATCATATTCTAGTGTTAGCCTCTTGTTACAGCTCAGCATTCAAGAAGGAGAGAAGCCAATTTTATATCTGATTAAAGAGAACAACATGTAGATAACAAAAATGGAAGAGTTCTAGTATTCTGTTGCAGCTAATGTCAGACTCCAGTATATTGTTCAGGTGAGTGAGTCATAGGAGCCTGAGTGTTGCTACTCCTTACTCTGCCGTAGGGTGGGAAAGGAGGTCCAGTTGATGATGGTGACAGATAAACTTTATTGTAAGAAAATGCTGTTGTATGTTTATAATTTTTTTTTTTTTTTTTCCAGTATTGCCTGATAGAGACTGATCAGAGCGTGAGAAGGTTTGTGATGCCGAATGAAGATGAGATTCTTGCCCACCGAGTCATTGTAGCTACACTCAACACCTCCCGTTACCTGGCATCTCTGAGGCTGGAGAAAGGTAATTACAGTGGCCTTTCATCCAGTGCTGTAATTAGATCAGAAAACAGTGCTGTACTAGACATACTGTATTTGTATTGGAGAAATAATGGTAGGTGGAGGCACTCACCATCCACTCACTCAATGTAGTGCTGCTCTAGGGTGACTGCCCTTTCCTCTCTTCCCTCCTTCCTTCCTTCCTCTTCTGTCTTTCTTTCCTTCATTCTTTCCTCATCCTTCTGCTTCAGGTGACCCTACATTGAGCGAGAAGCCAAATGGTTTCCTGTACACTAGGATACTTTTTACTACACTGGGTGACTCTACATTGAGTGAGAAGCCAAATGGTTTCCTGTACACTAGGATACATTTTACTACAATGGGTGGTACCTTAACCATATAACCAGATTATTGTGCCTGGTGGTTTAGTAGGTAAGTAAGGTGCTCCAGTTGGATTGAGCCTGTGCAGGTTTATATCCAAGGGGTGGTCAGGGTTTATTGTTCACGTAATGCCACTCGGGGATGAATGAGGCTTGTCACTGTCATCTTAAATGTCAGGACCAACTTGCCTTGCCCTGGGTTCCTACGTTCCTAATGGGGAACATGGGATTTGATGATGATGACAAATAATAAACCTTAACCCCTTCACGCCCAGGTCTCTCCTCTGATATATAAAAATAAAATCGTCTGTTGTTAGTCATACAATTATAAAAAATAAATTAATAATCCCAATTAATTAGTAGACAAGGATATGAAACAATTATCTATAAAATGTTGCTCATATTCATTAAAATTGTCAGATGATAACCAAATTACAATGAATATACGTTCTGGGCGTCAAGGGGTTAAAGGGAAAATTATTTAGATCTGACAAGTCTGATTTAAGACGTATAGCTCAGTGGTAAGAGTAACAGCTGCTATACATACTTTTCATAGCACTTTTTCATGAGTAGCACTTTAATCTGGTGTTAATCTCTAATTATAGTTCAGCATTCCAGATGGGGAGAGGCTAATTTTACACCCAGTTAAACTAAACAGAGTCTATAAACTTCCTGACGGGATGCCGTGGCAGAATTGCCTTTAAGCTGCTTTATCCTCACATAACTATCTCTGACACTCTTCCTCTTCCTCCTTGCACTCAACCCTTTGAGATTCTGATGTGTATATATATATATATATATATATATATATATATATATACATACAGTTTTTTTTTTTTTTTCTATGACAAGGAATAAGATTTTTGTTTTTTGCCTAACTTCAAGTCATCATTTTGACTTTTCATTTTCTTTGTTTTCCTTTTTTGAACATACTACCGTACAGTACAACTATTCAGCTTCAAAGTAACATGAAACCAGCATCGTATCATAAAAAGTGTATTTGCACTGACTGATCAAAGAATAAGATCATGAAGTGAATACGCAGCCAAGTCATAAAAAATTGTGCATCTTTTTCCTTTCACATTACTGTGTAATAAGATGCAGAAATAGCCATAATCTATGTATCATATAAAGGTAATTTATTGTAGTTTTCCATGGTTTAAACTAGATTAATATATTAGTTTTTTTGGGCAGAATATTTTTTGTACGGCAAAGTATAAAATTTTTGGTTTTCGCTTAACTTCAACTTGTCATTTTGACTTTTTAGTTTCATTGTTTTCCTTTTTGAACATGCCGTGATAAAGTACAACTGTTCAGCTTTAAAACGACACCCAAACCAACATTCTGTTATGAAAAGTGTATTTACACGGAGCGATCAAAGAATAATATTGCTGCATGAAGATGTAGGCCAGCATTAGAGTGACTGACTCTAGCATAGACATAATCTGCCCAGCCCAGAAGCCTGATAGGGTTAATATTGTGCCCCAGTTCCTCTTTGTAGTTATCATATAGACACATTCATTGATATTGCCTTTTTGAACATATTTATGAAGTCCTTAGTGAAATAAAAAATTTTTTACAAAACTGAAGACCTTCTACTACCTGGCCTTTCTAGATATAGAAAGTTAATTGTTATTTATCCCCCCAGTCTGGTTACTCTTTAGATGTCAGTGATTTGTATCTCCGATTTGGAGGCTGGAGCAGAACACTTTCACAGTCATTTGATTGGCTGATTGATGGATATATTGATTGATTATGCAGGAGTGTTCAGCCACATCCTAATTGACGAGGCAGCACAGGCTATGGAATGCGAGGCTCTGACACCATTAGCTTTGGCAAAACACGACACTCGATTGGTTCTGGCTGGGGACTACATGCAGCTTAGCCCAGAGGTAAGTATTAGTGGGTTTTATCTAACCTTTCAGAGCTGTAGAGGGATGCCTTCTTACGGTGGCACAGATATGTCTAGGTTGTGGAGTTGTCAGGTGTTACAAATGTCCCTCATTCACCTCCATGTCCCCCAAAAGGAGGATGGTGGACCCTGTAAGAAGGGCAGGTTAACCTGCAGTCCATGAGATTCACATTTAGATGAGTCTGTGATTGTAACTGCTATTCTAACCTGACAAGGATCCCTATCCCCTTTCAGCTCACTTGATGGCCAAGTGTTGTCAGACAGGAAGGTGGATATCATTAATAAGCTAGGAGACATTCCTACATCATAACTAAGGCTCAGTGAAGCTCTTGTCACCACAAATTAGTAAGCAGCCCAGTTCCATCAGGTGAAAACAGGTCAAAAGTATGTAAGACCTTTCAGAGATGCATGTAATTCCTGATTTTGGCACTTTTAGGCACCTGCTGATCTATTGATTAGAATACCCCAGACCTTCTATAGTTTTGATGCCCAAGAGATGTAATGCCACTGACTGAGACTGAGGCTGACCAAGAACTCCTACAGTGTAACGGAGAAGACGAAACTTCTCTCGATATATGCTACCTTAGTCCCAGCAAGATGATTCTTCTCTGAAATGTAAAGATCAACAACAAGGTGATTCCCACCGATATATAAAAGTTGACGAGATGATGATTCCTCTAAAGTATAAAGATTAACAATATGGTGATTCCCTTGCAAAATATAAAAATTAACGAGATTCCTCTGTGAAATATAAAGATTATCGTAGATTCATGCCACTGTAGAAGAATGATGAGATATAATTGTCCAGTTATCTATCTGTCTGTCAATAGCCAGACACCTTAATCCTGTAAGGGGTGGCCACAAACAAATCGCCTCCACATCGGCCTTTCTCCTGCCATTTCACTGCCTTCCCCCCAGCTTATGCCCTCCTCTCTCTTATATCTCTCCACACCATCTCATCCTCGGCCACCCCTTCCACCTCACTCACATACACTGACTTCATTAATCTCTCACCTCTCGAACTTCTCCACTTGTCCAATTATCTCCAGGTATATTCACCATTCTGTGAGGAGCGTGGACTCGGCACATCCCTTCTTGAGCGCCTTTATGATCTCTACCCTGCCGACTCTCCGTGCAAAATTATGCTTGTGGAAAACTATCGATCACATTCTGCCATCATCAAGGTGAGATCAACTGTAGTTCATTCACTTAAACTTCTCAGATAATATCCATCCTTTTTGCAGACTTTTTTCCTATAACAGTACTTCATTAACTTAAACTTGACAGATATATTCACCTCTTTGCAGCCCTTTTCCCATAGCTCAGTGTCAGAATAACATAGTGGATAACAATAGAGTGGTGAAAAAGGTATGTCTGAGTAAATTTGAAGGAGGGAGGGGGAGAGGTAGGCCAAGGAGAAGGTGGAAGGATATGGTGAATGAGCGCATGAGGAAGAGAGGTATGGAAGTCTATGAGGCTAGGGGACTGAGAAGAGATTGAGCTGGCTGGATGAATGTTGTGAGGAGAAGCACATATTAGGGATTCGGCACCCCTTTTTAATATGACAGTGTCTGGATTGACTGTGTTGGATACGTTTCTGTGAAGCTACAGAATGTGGTGGTTTAGCAAATCAGATGGACCCAGGATTCCGGGGACTTGAATGATGAGTGAAAGGAAGCCCATTGGATTGGGAAATGTGGACTGTCTGGATGTTGCTACTCCTCACCCTGCCCTAGGGTGGGAAAGGAGGTCTGGATGATGATGAATGATGATTTTTTTTTTTTTTCTTTTAACAGCATGCATGAGATTTATTGTATGAGGGCAGTTTCAGAGAGTTTTGTGAATGTTTTCCCTTATTAATTTTCTTGTATATCTGTTTCACAGTACACATCGGATTTATTCTATGAGGGCCGACTACTAGCAAGTGGCAAGCAGACGGCTCATCCAAAGTTCCACCCACTCACCTTTTTCACTGCCAGAGGGGAGGACTTCCAAGACCCCAACTCCACTGCATTCTACAATAATTCTGAGGTGACCATTTTGTGGTTCAGTATTCATAGTTCTTTCACCATAACTTTTTATATTAGGTTACTATTTTTGTTGGTGGGGGCGCTCACCATCCACTTACTCGATGTAGCGCTGCTCTCAGGTGCCTGCCCTTTCCTGTCTTCCTTACTTCCTTCTCTGTCTTTCTTTCCTTCATTCTTTCCTCTTCCATCTGCTTACGGGTGACAACACTGAGTGACAAGCCAAATGGTTTCCTGTACACTAGGAAACCATTTACTATGCTGGGTGGTAACCATGTAACCAAATTTTGGTGCCTGGTGGTTTAATGGGTAATTGGGTGCTCCAGTCGGATTGAGCTGTTGAAAGTTTAAATCCAAGGGGTGATTGGGGCTTATTGCTCACATAGTGCCACTCAGGGATGAGTGAGGCAGGTCACCCTCATCGTAAATGACCAACTTACCTAGTCCTGGGTTCGGATGCTCCTCATGGGGCCATGTAGGAATGGCCGCTGAATGATAAAGGAATGATTATTATTACTATTGTTGTTGATATATGCATGTTGGAGCCTTTATAGATGGTACAGTTATTATTCATTCATTCATTCGTCATCCAATCCTTTGTTGCCCCATGAGGAACATAGGAGCCCGGGGATAGACAAATTGGTCTTGATATTTAAGGTGAGAGTGACTAATCTCACTCATCCCAGAGTGGCTTTACGAGAGCAGTGAACCCCAACCATTCCTTGGATACAAACCTACACAGGCTCATTCCAACTGGAACGCCTGAATCACCCACCAAATCACCAGGCGCCATAATTTGGTTATATGCTTTTACCACCCAACGTAGCAAATGGTTGTTGTTCAGTGTAGAGTCACCCATAGACAAGGAATAGGAAAGATGAAAGGAAAAAAAAAGGCAGAAGAGGAAGGAAGGAAGGAAAGAAGGAACGAAGAGAAGAAAAGGCAGACACCTGAGAGCAGCACCACATCGAGTGAATGGATGATGAGCGTCCCCTCCTACTACTACAATTATTATTATTATTATTATTATTAGTTATTATTTTTATTGTCATTATTGCAGTATTATTATTGTGTGACAGGTGTATGAAGTTTGTGAGCAGGTGGGAGAGATCATCAACCACTGGCCGAAACTGGAGTGGGGTCCTGTGGGTGAAGGGTCCATAGGCGTGGTTACTCCCTATGCTGATCAGATGGTGCGGATCAGAGCTGAGCTGAGGAAACGCAAACTGTACAAGATAAATGTGGAGAGAGTGCTCAATGTGCAGGGTAGGTACTGCTTATGCAAAGTGGGTAAAGTAGATATGTTTATGTGGCTTAGTTATTTTATTGTTCATAATGTTGTTGTTATTATTATTATTGCTGTATTAGAATATTTTCCTGGCTCGCTGGACCCTACTCTACCCCATCTCAGGATAAGAAAAGATGTGAGAATGTTGATAATGATTGTGTTACTATGATTGCACTATGCAGTCCACCATCTTCCATACATACATGCATATGTTCATGTTTTTATAACTGGACATTGTACATGTAACATTTGCTGGTCAGTCATCGAACATCAGTAACTTCACAAAAGGCGTCCCCCAAGGATCTGTTTTGTCCCTACTGTCTTTAACTTATGCATGCACGACATACCCACACCCCACACACCACAAATACACATAGCTTCCTATACAGACGACATAGCACTTACATGTACACACCAAAATGCAGTCACAGCCACTCACATCCTCCAGCCTTCCCTCAACACATTACACGAATGGTTCACCACAAACAGGCTCAAAGTAGCCCCAGCTACTTTGAGCCTTTTTCTTACACACTCTCCCAGACTCATCCGCCAAGCCTTGCAGCTCCCCTTCGTCTTCACTCAACAACACAGTATCATCTGCAAACAACAGTACAGGGAGTTTCCAAACACTACCCTCTCTCACCAGGGCCACTCCAACATACACTACCCTACATTATACCTCTTTTATTACCCCATCCATGTACAGATTGAACAACCATGGAGACATGACACATCCCTGTTTCAACCCAACCTTCAAAGAGAAAAATTCACTCAGTTCACCATCCACACGCACTGCAGCCTTAGCACCATCATACATACTCTTCACAGCATTCAACAACTTCCCATCTACTCCATATATTCTTAACACTTTCCACAATCCTTGTATATCCACCCTGTCATATGCTGCCTTATATGGTGTGAAAGAAGAGAGTGGAACAGGACAGTGAAGAAAGAGTAGGAAGAGGAAGAGGAGCATTTGAGAGAGTGAGAAAGGTGTGCAAGGATAAGGTAGCCTGGATATGCTTCTGTCATGGCCATTCTTTTCCCGGGTGTTCATAGGGGGTGAGCAAGATGCCAGAGATGATGATCTTAATGTTGTGGTGTATAATAACTGATCTAACATTGTAAGATTTTCATCTTGGACTTGACGCTACATGTGGCTGAGTGCTTGCTGCAGAAGAATGATTTTGTGTTTATGCAGTCAGTTTCTTGTGATCACTGTGTGTATTAAGATTTGTAATAGTGTAAGCATCTCATTTTGGACGTTGGCTTCATTTTCATATGACCAAGTTTCCTGTCAGATAGTGGTGTTTGTATATTCGCAGACAAACAGTTTCTTGTGATCATGATGTTTATTATTTGACAGTGTCTCAGGTGAAACTTTAGGTTCATCTATGTGTGGTCAGGTTCCCTGCCTGAGGGTGATGGTTGTGTATTTGCAGGTAAGCAGTTCCGGGTGATTGTGTTGTCAACAGTGAGAACTCGTCACACATGCAAAGCTGGGGATGAAGGACTTGATTTTGGTTTCCTGTCCAATGCCAAGCTGCTCACAACGGCAATCACGCGTGCCCAGAGTCTGGTGGCCGTGGTGGGGGATCCTGTCTCACTCTGCTCGGTTGGAAAGTGCAGGCTAGTTTCCAATGTCATTTTAGACACCTGGTGGTGTAGTGAGTTAAGGCACTCCAGCTGCATATATCCTCCAACTCCAAGGGGTGACTGTTGTTTTATGCTAATATAATGCCACTTAGGGTTAGAGCACCTAAACCCTCATGACCACCAGGTGTCGTTTCATTATGGTTGACCACCAAATGTAGTAAAAGGTTTCTGGGATACAAGAAACCATTTGCATGTTACTGACTGTAGAGTCACCTGAAGATATTGCAACATACAGTGGGTGCCCCACCTATCACAAAAGCCTTCACCTACCACACACTCATATTTATTGCTGGGATAATATGATAATTGTTGTACTGCTTAAATCTTAATTCTGACTCTTACTTATTTTGTTACAGAAAGCTTTGGGAAAGGTTTCTTCATCTGTGTTCAGAAGCTGGATCTCTGTATGGAATCTCCTGGTCATCATTAAGAGCTCAGTTAGATGGAGTTGAACTGAAGAAAACCTATGTGTTAAACCCCCTGGCCCCGGAGTTCATACCCCGGTACCTTTACTACCCTCCCATGCCACCCTTACCAGTAGTGCCAGCGGTGTCTCCGTACATCAATATGTATTCACCATATAGTTATATCCCAAGCTATTCCGTGCACCATATGCTGGGCCCTCAGGCTTTGCCTTATCTTCCCCACACCCACATCCCACAGCCACCGTGGTCTCACCTTTCTTACAATCCAGTGCCTAAAACACAGATAGTGCGGCCCCAGCAACCAAGACTTGGCCAGCCCCTTATAGCTTCATCCACACTGCGCCCGCCATCCATGGTGGGACCTGTCTCAGCACCCTACATAGACCCACATAATTATGAGTATCCCTTGCCCCCGGGTGTAGTTCCAATGTATCCCTACCCACCCGGCAATGTGCCTCACCGCATGCCTATTGTTCGTCGCCCGGGGGAATTTGAAGCCATAAACCGCAGTATGTATATGGGAGCACTGCCCTCACACTACCAGCACTTTAGGCAGGTATCTACTCCACCTGCCATCCTGCCTAGCCAGTCCAACCTGCGCCAACGCTTTAACCGCCCAAACCCCATGCCCTTGCCTTCTAATCAGCTTAGCCGAATGTTGCCTCCACCTGAAGGGGAGAAGTCATATCAGTTCCTAAATAATGTTCACTTCCCTGAGCGTCATCTCCCTGCCAGTACCGCCTCATCTCACACATTAAGGCCAGCATCCATCAGAGCAGAGAGCGAGTCCCCATCATCTACACATTCCAGAGAGAGGTTTGTATATTGGTTGTTATTTTAACTATAATGCATTTTACGATATACCAAGTATTATTTTTGATTTATTAAGTTGTATGCAACAGGTCAACTCTGGACCTGTCTCCCTCTGTCTGTATTTCCTGCTTCCTGTGATCTCCAGTCTTTCAAACACAGTGTGTCCAGGCATCTCGAAATGATTGGATCTTGAATTTGGCTCTCTCTTGTATTTAGTTTTTCTCTTGGAAGGAGCAATAATAGCGGGCCCATGGCCTTTGGTTCCCTCTTCCTCGCATAAAAAAAGAAAAACTTGGATATATATATGTTGTGTGTGTATACTGTGTGTATATATATATATATATATAAAATGAATTGGGCATGTTTGCTTAGTTTTCTTTTCCGTGCTCACTGGCCCTATTTCACCCTATTTTTGGGTAGGGAAACGAGTTTGGGATGATGATGATGATGATGATGATTTATTTCCAGCTCCCAGTCAAGCTTAAGTGAAGGGAGGAATCCAGGGATGCCTTCAGCACCTGTACCTCCGAGAAACATCATCCTGCAGCCACCCCCACCACCACCACCCCCTCTGCCTCCTGAGCCTGCACGCTGCCCCTCGCTGCCGCCTCCACACTCGAATGGTGCCATTGCATCTCACTCTAACGGCACCATTTCATCTGATGATACTGCGCTGCCAGCCTCAGACATCCCCGATGTCGTTCGCATAATTGACGAGCTCATAGGGGACCATTCTCCTTCCAAGCCCTCAAGTCAGTGGAGCTCCTTTGAGTCTGATGCCGATGCCAGGGCAGACTCTCAAGGTATGTGCCAGTCTCCTGTTAATTCATGGGCAGGAAATCCTAACTTTGGGAATAGAATGCTAAACTCCTCTGCCCCTACCCCTTCTCCCAACCCTTGGTCCATGTCCTCCTCAAATATAGGGAAGATTGATGTACCAGTAGGGAAGATAGTAACGGTGCAGGAAGTGGAGGCGTCAATGCACGGGAAACATAAAATCCACGATGTTGGTTTTCCTGGGCAGGTTATGTCACGTGCTCCAGGTGGTCCCTCTGTTAATGTTAAAGAACCCCCAAGACCCATTCCAGGAAGAGACCCTGAGGAACTGCAACATAGGGAGAGAAAAGATATTCCACCCCCACCAGGTTTTAGTGGGTTGAACAGATTAGTAGAACCCTTATCTCAGCTTGACGTTGGAGATGTAGGTCCAATTGGCTACCGAACCCCAAGCCTACCGCTCTATTTGCGACGGGGGAGTCGGGACACTTCAGCTAATTCAGTAAGGAATATGAGTCAAAACCAGCAAACCATTGGCCACATCACTGACAGAAGTATTAATAATTCCTCGTCCATGTGGCACGTGTACAGTGATAACCTTAAGACTTATACTTCATCTCATGGGGAACTTGGTCTAAAGAATGTAGCCCATACTGTAGGACAGTCTTCATCTGGTGTATATAGTAACACTTTGAGCAACGAAGACAGCAAAACTTATGCTGGTGTCCTGCGCTCTTCCTTGCAACCTCCAACCTCAAGTAAAAGTGATGATTCTGGGTTCACTCTGAAGGATTTCGCCGACAGAAAGATTCATGGATCCAACAGCCATCTGTATCAGTATTTTCCTTAGATAGTGTAGTACTGTAGTATAATTAAGAATAATGATTCACTATGATTCCAGGATGATCTAACCTTCAGTATTTTATGTGTTTATGGTATTACATATTAATTTCTAAATCACACACATTGTAAATATTGTAGTACCTATATATAAATAAGTAAAAAAGCCATGTACAGTTACAAAAAGTTAAAAAAAAAAAAAAAAAACTTATTAAGCCTTCATATTCTTGTGTGAAGTCAAAGATGTTTCTGTAACGAACTGTATAGTAAAAGATCCATTGTTTTGGTAATTAGTGTGTTGCTTTTCTTTATGCAAATAGCCTCAAGTCACATTGCCCCTTCAAAAAAAATTAATAAAATATCTTTTAACTTCTTTTTAATTCCGGCATGGAAAAATGTTTTATGATAGTTTTATAATATATCAGTTTTTGTATAGTATGTTAATTTTATGTTTTGTCTTGATCAGTAATGTATGTAATGCTTTTCAAAACTTAAACGGGTTCAAAGGTTAATATTGATCGATAAATGTATTAGTGTCTGTTGTTTTTTCAGCTATACAATACAAAGTACATTAGAACCCCATGAAGCCAGTAAAGTCAAATACACAAAGCCACCTCCTCTGTCTCTCTTATTGCTGGATTCATAGATGCTTGAATGAGACAGAGGGCAAAGGTGCATATTATCACATATGAATGATATTACGCATCTTAGTCCACAATGTCACGTCACCCAGTGATGAAACAGAGGCAGGAGAGGTGAACGGGTTTTAGTGTTTGACTGTATGTACGTAACTTAAGCCCTGCTGGTTGAGACAGTTTTGTGGAGTGGCTCAGTTGTTGGGTTCCCCACATGAATCTTTGCTGTGTAACATGCAAGTTCATTCATGTGTTTCTCACAAGTATGTATATTACCATGGACATTGCAATAGTACACAGAATTAATACCATAGATGTTGCAGTAGTATACAGAATTAGTACCATAGACATTGCAGTAGTACACTGAATTATTAGTAGCACAGCATGTAAGGTCATCACTAGCACATCTGCCACACCATTTCACCATCATTAGGAGTAACCAGCCCATTATACTTTTCTTTCAACTTAGAGGAATCCTAGAGGTGACTGGGGGTTTAATGGCACTCATGTGAGAGGGAATGGTCAGTTGCTTTAAATATCAGGACCAATTTGCTTAGTTCCAGGTCCTTGTGCTCCTAATGGGGCTATAAATGATTGGATGATAGACTAATAAATTAATAGAACTAAGCCACACCCCCAGTTTAACCCTATCTCATCGGTGACATGCAGTGTGATCCATAAATAGCACCCCATCGTGAGCTGAATCTGGCAGTATCTTATGTGGTGATATGTGCTGTGGGGATGGCTTTGTCCGCTGATATGCGTGTGGATGTGGCAGTAGGTACAGGTTTTCCATGCCTGTTGAAGTGAAGCAAACAGGGTAGACAGTGGTAATGCTGAGTCGTCTCTGCAACACGGGAGAAACTGTCTGGCAGAGTGGAAAAAGAGCATTGTGTGGGACACACCCTGTACTTTTTGTTTAGCTCATTGTTACCTTCAGACAATCTTATTTAACTTAGAAGGTGCTTTTTGAACTTGTGGGGTTAGATATTGCCTTCATTAACCCAGCCAGAACAAGAGGTGATTGCTAACTACTCTGCAGTTGTCTGGAATAGGAAGAATACAGTAGAAAACATCATTGAATATTAAAACAAAATGATAATTACTTTGAACAGGTTCCATTCTTAGCTGTGATTGGCCTAAAACTCATGGGGCTATAAGTGCAAAAGTTTAAAAGAATTTTGTGTTACTCTGCAGATTTTAATTAACAGCATATTCAGTAAGTTGTATTTCTTTTACAGACTGATTTCACTTTCATGAAATCTTAATTTTCTCCCAAAATGCCTTTTGTGCAGTAAATAACCAGCATTTACTCTTAATTTGGTTTTTAGTTTCTACACATCCCCCAAAATGCCTTTATTTTAATAGAAAAATGTACCAGCAATTATGATTTTGATTTGCAGTAATGCTAACTATGGAGGAGTCTCATAGATGAGAAACAAAATGTTTTTGGCTTCATTTGTGACAGCACGTTCAAATGAGTGTTTTGTATAAATTTTATTCTCAGGCTCCATTAACATAAACAATTTTATATTTATTTTTATAAGTTTTTTTTTAGCTTTGCATCTGTAGGCTATAAAGTTTGATTTTTAGTTTTTCTGGGCAGAATTGATTGTTATTATTATTACTTTATTTTATTTATCCACTCACTCGATGTAGTGCTGCTTGGGTGCCTGCCCTTTCCCCTCTTCCTTCCTTGTTTCTTTCCTTCCTCTTCAGTCTTTCTTTCTTTCTTTCATTCTTTTCTCATCCTGCTGTCTAGGGGTGACTCTACACTGAGTGACAAGCCAAATGGTCTCCATTTCACCAGGAAACCAATTACTACAATGGGTGGTAACCATATAACCAAATTATGGTGCCTGATGGTTTAGTGGGTAATTACAGCGCTCCAGTTGGATTGAGCCGGTGCAGGTTTATATCCAAGGGGTGGTTGGGGTTGATTGCTCACATAATGCCACTCAGGGGTGGGTGAGGCTGGTCACTCTCATCTTAAATGTCAGGACCACCTTGCCTAGCCCCGGTCTCCTACACTCCTCATGGGGCAACACAGGATTAGATGATGAATGAATGAATGAATATTTTATTTATTTATTTTTTTTTATTTATTTATTTATTTGTTAAGAAATTGAGTCTGCCACAAACAATTCCAGGAAAGTGAAATTATACTGTACCATTTTTTTTTTACTTTTGAAGATGCTGTGAGGTTTATGGTAATACAAAGAGCTAAATATAATGCAATATGAATGAAATAAGAGCTGCCGCAGCATTACCTCAGCCACAGTTGCCTGTCATCTGTAATGGGGAGGAGGCCTCTTCATTGGGAAATGCAAAACAGAATGCAGGTGCTGTGAATATGACTGCCAAGTACATCTTAACTTCTTTGGTCCACTTTCGTAGTTTGTATTTTATTTTCTACCGTCAGATGTTTCTATTCAGCACTGGGAGACTTTTCAAACTGGAGGGGTTAGATACAGTATAACCTTCATTATCTCCATCAAAACAGAGGTCTTTCCGAAATTGAATAAAATTGCCTCGTGGCAGTCTGAATAAAATGAAAAATATGTCATTGGACTGAAGGGTTTAAGGTTCAGACTTGCTGGTAAAGGTCAGCATTCACTCTGATGATTCACATCCTTAAGAGTTTTTTTTTTTTTTTTTTTTTTTTTTTTTTTTTTAAAGCCTGCCAGGGTTGTAGTTCAGTCTCCCATTCATAAAAGATTCCAATTTCTGTATGGTAGCATAGTCTTAGGCCCATCTATGCCCCAAAAGGAATACTCATATATGAGAATGGCTGTTTTTATTGTAGCAAATAGTAAATATGAATAATATATGATAATGTCTTTTAATTTTATCAGTTGCTAAATATGAACATTTTAATTTTTTGAGTAAGTAATAAAGTTTTTATTTACAAATTTTTTCCGGGCAGTCACCTCAAAATGTGAATGACATTCATAGTACCCATACTTTAAAGATTCCTGGTAAAGAAGCGACATCCACATGGCAGGTGACAAGCAATCAGAATTTTGATAGAGATAATGCTGCTGTTTTGTTTAATTAATTTTTTAGCTTGAGAGGTGTTTTTTAATGGCCAATAAAATATTGTAGCAGTTGCCAGAATGAAATACAAATGTTATTGCCATACTGTATGATTTATTGGATATACTTAATTTCTTAAGTCCAAGAGGGGTCACTTAATGTGATTAAAAATGTTTTGTTGATTCCTGAGTAATATTATCGCACTGAAATAACAGATAGTATACTGTATAAGCGTTAAGTGCAGTGATGTCTACATAATTAGATAAAGAAGTCAGTAATTATTGACTTACACAGATGAGCTGTAAATTAAAAGCTGATATTGGTTTATTTTGTGTTTATATATATTGAGAAGCCCACAGTACAAATTTAATCATCAGAAGCAGATGATTATCAACTAGGAATACTGTAATTTCATTGAAGAGTTGTAAGACTAAGCTGATTTAAACCATAGTTCTCAAATGATTATGTATGATGTTTAACTTGAATCTGATGATGTACTTTTTGGTGTGTTGTTCTTATATTTGAATGGTTTTATTCAGGTTAGGGGAGACTTTTCTGACTGAAGGGGTTTGATAAAGGCATCATTTTGCTCCTTCATTGTGATTTCTTTCTGAAGCTGAATAAAAGTGACAGGAAGCAGGAAAAATATACCTTAAAAGACATCCATGGGTTCAAGGAGTTAAGATGGAAAGTTGGTGCACTGATAACGTTGTTTAACTGTTTGTAAGGCCTGACAAGCATGGGCTAGGAGTTAAGGATTATTAGTTGATTATTACTTACACTGATTTTTATGTATACTGTATACGACTTTTTCTTCATTTTAGTTTTTGGAGATGTTTGTTGAAGGAAACCTCATTTGTTCCATAAGATGTGCATTTGGCCACACACAAACCAGGGACAATGTTAGTGTGACGCAGAGGCCTATTTATACATTGTCATTCATATTGGGATCTGTATTTTGTTTCTGTTGATTTGGCAAAGGCCTTTGACAGAGTACCTAGAGAGGTGGTGAAGTGGGCAATGAGAAAGTTTGGTGTGGGGGAGTGGCTGGTTAGGGTGGTTATGGCCATGTATCTGGGTGCTTGCACCCAGGTAAGAGTGAAGGGAGATTTGAGTGATGAGTTTTCCGTGAATGTTGGTGTGCACCAGGGATCAGTTTTGAGTCCCTTGTTGTTTATCATAGTACAGTACTTGAAGCCGCCTCTCATCTCTTCTTCTCCCAGCCATTCCCCAACCACTTATACTCTCACTGCTCTCACTTTCTGCATTCAACAAATCCTCAAAGTGCTCCTTCCATTTCCTCAATTTCTGTCTCTTCACCAACAATCTATTATTCCCATCTTTCACTCCCCTACTGTTTCCCTTATCACACTACCTTACTTTCTTTACCTCCCTCCAAAACAATTTCATACTCTCCCTCCATTTCACACTCAGATTCCTCCCAAATTCTTCATCCACTTTCTTCTTACTCTCCTTCACTAGTCTCTTCATCTCCCTTCTTCTGCTCACATATACCTCTCTCTTCTCTCTCTCATCATCTTCCCTACCTCTGCACACTAGCCATTCACTATATGCCTTCTTCCTTTGTTCCACAGCTTGTTTCACCTCATCGTTCCACCATGCTGTCCCTTGCACACCCCTGCATCTCCTCCTCACTCCACAAACCACCTCACACTCTGCGCCTATCTCTTCTGTGAATATCTTAATACCTACTCCGCCCCTTCCATCTGCAACAACTCATACCCTCCCAATCTTTCTTCCACTATGCTCTCATACTCTGCCATTTTCTCACTGTCTTGCAACTTCTCCACTTGTCTCACAGGAGCTGTTTCCTCCTGTCTTCCTCTTTGTCTCTTCAACCATTTTCTTTGCAGCTTTACCATGGCCATCACTAAGTAATGGTCCGAGACTCCATTCCTCCACCCTCTCCACACTCTTGCATCCAACACTTGTCTACTCATTCGCTCATCCACACACATGTAGTCTATCATTGCCTTTCGTTCAACAAGTTCACTATCCATCCTCCTCATTACTCTCCATGTATACCTGTGGATCATCTTATGCCAAAAGTATGTGTTAGCTATTGCCAACCCCTTACCAGCACAGATGTCCACCAAAGCACTACCATTCCCATCTACAGATCCACTAATCTAAATATTTTGGGGCGAAAAAATGTTCGGAAGAGAAAAATACTCCAGGCCATGGCAGGGAAGGAGGGAGGGAGAGAGGGAGGCAGTGGGAGAATCAGGAGAGAGGTGGCCTGCAGTCCTACTGGACCCAGGTTTGAATCCTGGGTGGGGCAGGGAACAGTTTAAGGATTTGAATTTCATAATTAGCAGACTTTTCTGATCTGCCAGATGACCTGCTGACATGTTTTAAATGTACCCCCACTAATACCAGCACACCAGTCCTGTATGAGACAGCCCTAGCATGTGTTAAATATGGACGATGGGTGTTAGCGCTGAAGTGGTGACATGTAGAGATGTAGGAGGACTACTGGTCCCCAAGGAGGACTACTGGGACTTGGGGATAGGCCTGGAAACCTTCGTCCAGAGTCGGACACATTTAAAAAAAAAAAAAAGAAAAAAAAAAAAGAAAAAAAAAAAAGCTACCCACATAATTATCACTGTTAGACAGGAAACCATCAGCTAAGTCCAAGTTAAGAACCACTTATGGTTGCAAATCTTATTGTACATCAGACAAGAACAATGTGAAATATATATCATCGGATTGACAGGATTAATTCAGCAACTATAATGCTATCATCTTGTGTACATAGTGCAAGAATAATCAACATCATTTCAGTAATGTTCAGCAAGCTAGGGAGTAAATTGCAATTGCGGTTTCTAATATAATCTGATATAACAGTGACACTATTTTTCCACTTGAGAAATTGGGGTTGGTCTTGGCACAGTCGATGTTTTCTATGGACTGGAAGCTAAGCCAAGTGCTAAAACCAGCTAATTACATCCCAGGAATTGCTGTTAGCTGTTGGGAAAAATAAATTTGTCATGTGTAATAAGATTTGTAACAATATGAGAGTCATAGCCAGAACTTTGACTCTTATGTAAAGTCACTCAGGAGAATTACAGAGTGACTGTATTTCTGGCTGATTGTTTCCTGCCTAAAAGTGATGATTGTGTGGTCAGCTACCAAGCTTGCAGCCACATTTCACTCCCATTGTAGTACCTCCTAGGGTCAGGAGTAATTACCTGTTCACTGGAGGTTTCCTTCAACAAATTTTTCTAGGACCTGTTCTTATGGGAAAAATGGTTTTGTACGAAGAATTAACTACAGTAGGCTAAATGTGAGGCATTCATGTAGTAGTTTACTAATAAACCTGTTTTTTTTTGTTTTGTTTTTTCATAAGGTGGTGACTTGCAGGCTATTTGTCAGTAATGCTCTTATCTACTCCATTATAGCCTTAGTGTGTATCTATTAAATCTGCATGTGTCATTTGAAACTTATTTTTTTATATTCTTCTGTCAACAAGGAATTATAGTTCTGATTGGTAGTAATTTACATTAGTCTGTAATACTGCCTCAAGTATTTTCCATTCTTTGAGAAAATTGTACATTTTCTTTTTTTAAATAGCCATATGTGTTGTCTAGGGGAGCTGCAAACAGATAATTATGTTTGCCACTAATATGGAATTTGCACAGCCTTGAGCTTTTGGTTCTGCTCATTCAGAATCTTTATCCCAGGCTGAAGGAAGTCATAGGCAGGATTTCACACATAAATAAAGATTTTTTGTTCCGTGTTAACCCGTGGTCCCCAGTTATTTATTTATTTATGTATTTATTTGTTTTTTGCCTTCTGATTATTTCTTTCAGTTTAAGGGAGACTTATCAAATTGGAGGGGTTCCATTTGCCTCAGTTAACACTGAGCAGCAGGCCTTCTACTGTATAGCCTTGCTAATTTACAAGGTATTTTCTCAGTTTAGTAGAGACTTTTCAAACTTGAAGGGTTAGCTGTAGCCTTAAATAACCCTGTCAGTACTAGAGATTCTTCAGTGGTTGAATAAATTTGTCTGACCATAACAAGAACAAGATAATATGAGAGTTCTTAAGCTTGAAAGGGTTAACGCTGAACAAAAGATGCATATTTTGTGTGAATTCCTAGCTACAGCATCCCTCCATCCTGGGAATATCAGTAGAGGCTGAGCAGACACTGTGATTCATGACTTCACTTCCCATTTGCTTGCATCTCATATTTCCTTTGATGGAGTAGCAGTGATTGTTGAGTAGTTGTTGTGTAAGATGTTTATAGTTGTGTTGGGTTGCTTCAGTATGGGTGTGTGCTTTTTACTGTTGTAGTTCGTAACCGTGTGTACTGGATGTCCTTTCACTGGTAGGTGACAGTTGTATTAACTCTTGCCAATCTGTCTATTTTGAACATCTTTTTTCCGAGTATGTTTGCGCTGCTGTTTACCTTTAATTAACTCACATACGACAATGCTTGAGAGTTCAGAAGACCTAAGTAGGCATGAGATTTGTCTCTACAGGCATTTTTCATTTTGAGATTTACATAACATGATCTTGTTCACGAGTACAAAGTGTATGTACATGGATGTATAGTATTAGCATTTTTACTGTATTTCATTGCTCATTGCTCTTTCCAGAAAAAATGTTTTTTGTGTGAATTTTTTTCCCTTGTGATCCTTTAATACAGTATATGTATGTCTCTTCATGGAAAATAACATGTGTATCTATCTTCAATGAAAATGTCTACAGAAGCTGGAAAGGCTTTACCCCTACAATTCAATGACATATTTCTTACTTTATTCTTGCTTTCATCAAATGATTATATTCAACATAGGGTGAGAATTCAAGGGTTAATGGTGACATATAGTTTCTCCAAAATTGACAAAATCATCTGAATGTAGCAGGAATAAAATTAAAACAAGCATCATCAGATTGAAGGGGTTAACCAAAACAAGAAGATATCAGGAGGCAAAATAATCCCTTCCAGGAGTATCCAGTGCAAAAGACAAATTAGTGGCATTTTAGATGTGAGATGCTCAGATTTATAGGCAGTGAAAAAGGTTTGTGATCTTTATGTTAGTAATTTGTAGCCCAGTGGACCTGGGACTCCTTTTTCACTTTATTCTTGCCATGTGATGATTTTGTTTAGCTTAGGATAAACTTTTGAATCTGGAGGGATTAGGTATAGCATTTATAAACCTCTCCAGTATAAGAGGCCTTTCCTAAACTGAATGAAATTGTCTGGTAACAGTAAGAAAGAACTTAGAACATCACTCGAATTCATTGGGTTACTGTAATCAAATGTGCTGATGATTTCACAGTAAAAATGCTTGAGCTTTGGAAACTTATTCAGAATCTTATGTCGTATCTAGTTTTAGTGATATTTAATTTAGCATGATTTAATATCTGTTTAGTGTTATCTTTCTGTCTATAGCCAAACGCCACCACCCCTTACGAGATTAACCCCTAAATCTGGGCGATGTCCGTTTTAGTGTATTGTCTCTGCTGAACGTTTTTATTCAACACAGAAAAGGTCTCTCAGACTAAAGGGGTTTATGAAGGCAGTATCCAAAACATATAGGTCTGAACAGTGTACCCTAAGCTAAATAAAATTATCAGGAGATAACAAGAATGTGATGAAAAACATATCACCGTTTTCAGTGGGGTAAGGCATCTGGCTATTGATAGGTAATTGATTTAATGTAGATAATGTGTCCTGGGCTACCAAGAGCCTTGGGCCTGGATTCACAAAGAAACTTACAACCAGTTCTTTGTTGTGTCTGTGATGTGTGTTCCCAGGAAGGACAAGGATATGTGAGTGCAGAGTCTTCCCTTGTCTTTTATTCCTCCTACAAAAACAAATCTTGGATGGAGGAGGAAAATTATCTTAGGTACATGTATGTGTATTTGTAATAGTGGGAAGAATAAGGACTGGAGAGTGCAGATTCTCCCTATGTTTCTCCTTTTTCCTCCAGAAACAAATTAAGGGTTAATGGAAATTGGTTGTAAATATATTCAAGAATCACCTCCCAAAAAATCTAAGTTACTAGTGGAGGATTATTGTACCTATAAATTTGTTTTACCAGGATGGACAAGGAGTGAAAATCTTGGAATTTTATGTATCTAGTTCTTCCTGCAGAAACACATGTAATTTATAACAGGGAATCAGATGTAAAAAAGTGAGGAGAAAATTATTACTTGTAATAATGTCAGAGGAAAATTATCATAAGTATGTGTATTTGTGTTAGTGGGAAGGATAAGGAGTGGAGAATGCAGTCTTTTCTTGTGTTCCTAGTTCTTCCTGCTGAACCAGCTTTTAAGTTATGACAGGAAATCAATTGTAATTGTTTGAAAATCCCATAGCAAATCTTTATCTTTGTTATGAAAAGAAAATTATCTTAAGTAGATATTTCAGTAGGAAGGGCAAGGACTGGAGAGTGTGTAGACCCCCTATATCTTTAGTACTTCCTATAGAAATAACTAAAAAATATGACGGAATGAACTGTAAATATGTTCAAGAATCCCAAAGCAAATCTTGGATATGAGAGGAAAATTATTGTAGGTATGTGAACTGTTTTAGCAGGAAGGACAAGGAATGTAGAGTGCATGATCTCCCCCATGTCTCTAGGTCTTCCAACAGAGACAAATCTGTTGTGGTGAGGATTCAATTGTAAATACAATATATTCATGAATCCCAGAGCAGACCTTAGATACAAGAAAAAATTATCCTGGTATTTGTGTTTTTTTTTTTAGCAGGAGAGACAAGGAATGGAGATTTTGGAGTCTCCCTATGGTTCTTGTTTTTCTTGTGGAAACAGATTGAAGTTATGACAGGGAGTGAATTACAAGAAGAAAAGTAATGTAGGTTCGTTAGATGCACTTGTTTTGGCAGGAAAGACAAAGAACAGAGAGAGCAGGGTCTCCCCTTGTCTGTAGTTCTTCCTGCAGAGACAAATCTGTGTTACCATGGAGATTTTATCGTATATATATTTGAGAGGCCCAGCACTGAGAGAGACAGTCAGGATCAATACAGTAGCTATATCAGATCAAGGTACAGTCAGAGGCCAAAGTTGTCAGAAGAGTCATTGGTAATGGAAGTGCCTAACTTCTGCCATCACTTACTAACACAACTTTTGCTCCTGACCATACTTCCTCCACCACAAAACCCAACACAACTGTCTACTCCCCATTACAAAACCCGAACTGTTATTGTACAGTTTTGAGCCTTAGTTCCTTGAACCTCTGAATGACAGATTTTATTGTCTGGATGTCACATTAAGTGAGGACCCCCCCCCCCCTCCTTTTTTTTTTTTTTTTTTTTTTTTTTTAAACCAAGTACTGATAAGTGATATCAGGTGTTTAAGTGTGGACATTTATGCCTCTGGGGTGGTGTCAGAGTTCAAGGGGCCTCAGTGGAGAGTGAATGAGAGTGTGGCCCATTTATTAGGGAGACTTAAGGTTAGTTTTTCCTTATATATATATATATATATATATATATTTTTTTACCCTACCTCACCTCACATTTAGTGGGGGGAAGAGATCTGGATGATGAATAATTATGACAACATGCAACGTAACCGTTGTCATATGTTCCTTATCCAGAGTAAGAAAGCTTTGAACCACCGTCTTAACCTCTTCACTCCAATAATGTATTCTTTCATTTTCTTCATGCTAATACCAGGCAATTTTGTTCAGGTTAGGACAGACCTCAGGTATTGGTGAGGTTAATGAAGGTTGTATCTAACCCCTCCAGTTTGAAAAGTCTTTCCAAAGCTGAGTAAGATTATCTGGATATGGCAAGAATGAAATGAAAATTACATCATCACAGTGAAGGGGTCTATACCGTGTAAAATTTTCTGTTTGGAGAGCAAATGGAGACTGCGTAATATTGTAAGTGATGCAGGGGGCTTTATATCACCTCTTTTTTATCAGCTTAATTTGCATTTTACACCTGAACAGCCCCTTATATGCTCTTTATATCCTGTTAACATCAGTATAATTTTCTTCAATAGCAGACAAGTAAATATGGAGTGTAATGTGCAGGAATAAATTGCATAGGAAGAGGTGTTATGAAATCTCCAGAGGCACTTTAAGTACGGCATCAAAGTTCTCGACAATATGACCATTACTGTAACTCCATCTGTGTGGGTGAGGAAGTGTGATTCAGTACATATACTTGAGGAATGTTTAGTTTTCAACAGTTGCCCACTAGTTCGAGCCTCTGAATATAAGACAGGTGCAAGGAAGCAGTAGCCAGATATTATACTCATCTGTCAGGTTTATCTTTTCTTGTCTTGATTGTCTTTTTATTTTTATTTTTTTCCTCACACTCTTTTGCAGTTTCCAATATGTTGTCTTTAGTGTATCCCACTTTTGACTTTGATACCTGGCATTAGGAATTCATTATTTAATTAATCTGTCTAGTGACTCTGTGTGACAAGGGTTGGAGATGGAAGGAGTAGGAGTAGGAGTAGGAGTTGTCAGTTCCCCTAATGCCTGTCTTGTACCCATAGCCCTCTCACAGTTTGTCAGCAGATAGATCAGTGTCTGGCTACTGCTTCAGAGGTACTTGCCCCACATTCACAAGTTAAGACTGTTGGATGAGTATCTAACATGAAACATGATTTTTTCTTGAGCGTACAAGCCCTTGTAAACATTCGCAGATGGGTTGGGAGAGTGTGAGTTTGTTGATAAATAATAAATTGGAGGAGGAGAATGAATGATTATGTGTGAATTAAATCAGGTGCATTCAAGTCAGGCTTAAATCTGAGATTGTGTGATTATGTATGAATCAGCTGAGAGGAGGAGACTGAATAATTATGTGTGAATTCACTCAGGTGGATGAAAGTTAGTGGTAGGTAGGGGCACTCACCATCCACTCACTCAATGTAGTGCTGCTTTGTGTGTCTACCCTTTTCCCTCATCCATCCTTCCTATTTTGTCTTTCTTTCCTTCACCCTTTCCTCTATCTTCTGCCTGTGGGTGACTTTACACTCCCTCTTCTGTCTTTCTTTCCTTCATTCTTTCCTCTTCCTTCTGCCTATGGGTAACCATACACTGAGTTGCAAGCCACATGGTTTCCTGTACACCAGGAAACCATTTACTGTGCTGAGTGGTAACCATATAACCAAATTATGGCGCCTGGTTGTTAAGTGGGTAATTAAGGTGCTCCAGTCGGATTGAGCCTGTGTAGGTTTATATCCAAGGAGTGGTTAGGTTTATTGCTCACATAATGCCACTCAGGGTTGAGTGAGGCTGGTCACTCATCTTACATGTCAGGACCATCTTTCCTAGCCCCGGGTTCCTACGCTTCTTATAGGGCAACCTAGGATTGGATGATGGGTAGATGGATGGCATGAAAGTTGGGTTTAACGCCGAGATTATATGATTATGAATTATGTCAGGATGAATGCACGTCATGTTTAATTATGAGATTATAAAAGTGACTCTGCTCAGTGCATATGACCTTGATACATACAGTATTATGGGAAAGAGAGTGGTTTAAAAGTTGACTGAGCAGAAGGAGAGAGAAGAGTTAAAGGGTGTTTGTGGTAGATGATATAAGCTTTTTATGGGTTTTTTAAGTGTAGATGATCATGCTTTTGACTGGGAAGAGTGAGAAAACATATACTAGTGAGCTATAGTGTGTTTGTGGTTAATGATCTGAATTTGTATTGGTTTTTAAGTGCAGATAGTTTACTTTTGATGTGGAGCTAGGATTGTGAAGGCCAGAGTGATGTGTGAGTGTGTATATAATTATTGCATGTAGATGTTTTGTAAAGGCATGGTTAATATTTGTATGGTTTTAAAAGGGCATCAGCTGTTTATTCCTTCAGTGATGTCTTCTTACACACACACACACACACACACACACACACACACACTCAGATGATGATGTTCATTGTGGGGGAGATTTTTCATGCTGATGAGATTAATGATAGGTATGTCTAACATCCCCAGTTCAGAAAGTCTCTCCTAAGGTGAATAAAATTATTGAGAGAAAACAAGAACAGAATTAAAATGTCATCAAACTGAAAGAGTTAAGAATTACAGCATAGTGGGATATAGACGTAGAGAGATAGTACGTTATTAATAACCAGTTCATAGGTAAATTTTAGCAGCCACTTCACTGCACTAGTAGGTGAATAGGAAACTTTTTAGGCTGAAAGAAAAAGGGAATTGTTTTTGTGTTAAGAGTTGTGGAAAGAGATCAGTAAAGAAGAAGAGGAAGATGATAGAAAAAAATATATAAAGGCTGAAGTGGTTGGTGGGATAGATAGTAAAAGTAATACTGTATAGAAATTTGTAAATATTTGGAAAGGAAGAAAGGGCAATAGTCATGAGATATGGGAGTACTGAATGGATAAAGAGAAGTAAAATAAGATGGTATGGATATATTCAAGTAATTCTCACAGATAACCTGCCAGATAAAGACAATGAAAGTCTTACTGATAATAAAGGTAGAAGACCATAAGAGTGTAACAATACAGTACTGTTCATTGGTAAAAGAAAAAAGATTGAAGAGGAGTATGTGAGAGTGAGAAAAGATTGGGACGTTGCACTGATCAGAGAGAAGGAAGGGAAGAGTGTTGGAGAACTAAATAGCTTGGAGGTGGTTAGAGCTGGGATTATACCATGTTATCCAAACGAATTCAACCAGAATTCCCTATCAGACTGGCCAACTATTCTGGAAAGTAATGTGTGTGTGTATATATATATTTATATACATACATACATACATACATACATACATACACAGTAATCCCTCCACTATCCGATGTAATAGAGCCAAAGGCATGTCCGGAAAGTGGTCCCGTCCGGAAAGTGGGCCCCTGCCTGCTGGACTGGTACTTATGACCCTAACCCAGCCTAACTTTGAAAGCCACCTAAATAACTCTCTACCGGACATGCAAAGCACTTATTTAAACCTTTTTAAAACCCTATTCCACCAGTAATGGACATAAAGCATGAAATAAATGAAAAGGAACCAGAGAATGAGGAATTAGAAGTATGGAAAATACTTAGCAGTGTACAGGCTACTTACAGCACGTCTGTGGCCACCTCCTCTAAGGCTCTGGCAGTGGTGAAAGTGCTCTTGAAGCACGTACAGTAATCCAGTGTTGTGCTGCACTTAATCCTTTGCACTGTGAATCGTAATTGTTTAACACTGCACATTCTGTTCATACTTGTGCCATGCCAGTTGGAACCACAGTTTGCACTCTGCACTTAATCCTTTGCACTCTGAATTCTACTTTCTTAACACTGCACAACACTAAATTTCCATGTGGTCAAGTGGTGAGGTATTGCAGTTTATTCACTCTTCATTCACAAAAACGAGGATGTGCAGCATCTACTGCGATGAGCGTCTAGTCAGGATGGTAGTTAGGTGGTAACTGGGGAGGGGAGGAAGCAAAGGGATGTGCATAAACACAGCTGTTCGACGTCATGCGCTGAGTTCAAAGTATGGTTGAAAAAATGTCGTTTTTTTTTGGGGGGGGTTCTGAAGGCCCGGGCCCAAAATGTCCGGACATTGGGGAGTCTGGTTATTGGGCATCCGGATAAAGAGATTACTTATATAGATAGATAGATATAGAATATATATAATATATAGGCAGAGATGATAGATAGATAGATATAGAATATATATGTAGTGTATATATATATATATATATATATATATATATAAATGTGAAAATATGATAAAGAAAAATTATGGAAATAATCAGGTTACCAGAACAAATTTTACTGGAGTATACAGGATTGACAAAACCGAAAATAGACCATTTCAAATTTTAATAAATTATATGAGCCAGATATGTAACTACTTATACCCAGCTTTAGAGATGTCTCTATAATAGCTATCCATTGTCATGGGGGTCCCTGGAAGGACAATGTTGTTGTAGAGGAAGACTGAAAAAAGGGAGGGAGGGGGGTTTAGAATATGGGATGTGAATTAAAAAAAAAAAAATTATGCACTGTGGAAAGAGGTGCAGAAATGTATGAATGTCTATTTGTCTATAGCCAGATGCCATAATCCTGTTAGGGGTGGCTCTTTGATGTTGAGTTAGTTCTTTTATGGGGAGGTTGGTGATGTGGTTAATGTATGAATGTTGGAAAATGTTTAGGGATGAAACTAGACAGATAACAATATATCTTGTGACCAGTGATTAGGAGTTTCCAGAATGTTGTAGGATATATGGATTGGTATATACACTTTTTATGTAGATGGAAAAGATAGCATATGAAAAGGGTTGCAAGATTTTTTTTTTTTGCATTTATTCAGGTCAGTTTCTGTTTGCACAAAGAACTGAACCAGGGGCTTGGATAGTAAATTCAGCAGTCATGTTTTATACCTTGGGCAGTGTTTATTGGTTGCTTTCCATGTCATTAATATCTATCACTTTATAGCTGTGACAAATACAAACAAAGAATGGACTTGGGCAGTAACAGAACATTGATAGTTTTCATTATGGGCAAATTGTACTGATATGACAAAAGAGTATGTGTTGGAATATGGGTTTTGCCATAGATTACAGGTTTTATTTTGCGAATAATTGTGCTCAGTTGTCTCATGTGCTGTAATTCAGCCATGCATGTCAGATACCCCAACCAGGTTGAAGATAAATGTCTTCATTTGTAAATGTAACTGTGGAAAGTGTGTTGGGGATGTCATTTACACCAGTATATTATTACATCTTTTCTACTGTGGTCTGACTGCAACAGTGGGGTTGTTCCAACACACTAGATGAGACATAAATGCTTATACTGTATGGTACTAGTGTCATGTAAGACCTCCAATACATCACTCCCTGTTGTACTTAAAAGTGAAAGTTATTGTACTTTGGACAGTACATCATGATGATTTATGTTGGGCATTAGGTGCCTTGTGCACTACTACAGTTCACAGGTATTTGCTTTTAGATAGAGTAAATTTTAATGCCAGTCTCACACAACAACATGCTTATAAAGTCTGGTGATTTCCTAGGACTCCAACACATAATGGTGTATTAGTATTAACCATCACCCAATTTATGGTTACCTCTTACAGTTTCCTCACGCTGTTAGCTGTAGACCTCTTGACTGAGCTCTCTCTGCCAGGGCTAACAGTCATTGTTGTAGGGACATTTCTTACAGTCCCATCCAGTGTGTTACTCAGGATTCATTGTAGCATCACATTCTTTAAGGTGAGGCATCAGTTGTTGTGCTTTGCATAGTTTTTTTATCACATAGCCTTACATGCCAGAATTGTCTGTCTTCATTTATTGTTCCATATCTGATGCTGGCATTAGATATGTGGATAACTTTTCTAGTTATAGCATGAATGGTGATTACCCTCTGTGGCCTCCGTTATTCATACTGAGGTTTCAGAAGTTGTGATTACCTTGCAGTGCACTTTTACCTTCTGGGCTGTGCATTGTGGGAACAGTTTTGTGTGACCCATGAACATTGTAATTCACCAATCCCTCCTTGTTACCCAGAATTTGAAATGACAGGTTCTCCTCAGCCAGTATGTTACTACCAAGTATATGTTTGCTAGTTGTGACACGTGTATTTGTGGGTGAAGGAGTGTTCTGACAGTGGCCAAGGCTGTATCATCCCACTCGGCCACTATCAGATTTCTTCCCATCTAGGATTATATCCCTGTGGTTATCTCTATAATGCAACCCTCTTGTTAGTGTTGTGGAGATGCAGTTCCTGTCCCCAACAAGCTCTTGGAGTTGACAAGTCATCTGTAATGATGTACTCAGCCATGCCCCATTGCTGTGGACTCATCACAGACAGTCTTATATTCCTTGTATATTCATGGTTATCCTTCCCTTTGAATTTCAGGAAATCTTTTGATATAAAACTAGACATCTCCAGGGCTCTCATCCCAAGTCTAGTTTAAGCCTTTACTTTCTACTACCGTGCTTTGAATTTTCTGTATCCACATCTGCCATCTTCTGAAGGTTCAAGTCTTGTTGTACTGTAATCGCTTGTAGGCAGCCACTGTTCTTTGTATTCCATTAGACAGTGGTTTTCCACAGGATTCTGTCTTTTCTTTAACTCATCCTACTATTCATAATAAATCTGAGTACTGTATATGTCTAGCTCTATCTTCGCACAAACAGATGGTTCCAGCCATCAGTTTTCCATCCACTTCACCTAACATTCATCACAGCAATTGCTACAGCCAGCACTCATGAGAAGAGGTGATGGCATTCCTTTCCTCTTATCTGTATTTAATTTGTTTAAGGCTAAGCTGCTAAAGGAACTATGTTCTTTTTTGGAACCTCAGAAACTCACTTGCCCCATCTTTCTCCCCACCACAAGTTTCCACGTGATTCACCTCTTATTGACAGCAGTACTCATCTCAGATCATCTTTCATGTCTTATTTTCCTTGGTTTGGCCTTTTCTTGTAATTTGTCTTAGAAAGATCACTTCTTTTGTGAAATCAACTTCTCAGAGATTGGTTGTGCTGAACTGACTGTGCTTTGTTTAACCCTGTTCAGTTTCTGACTCCATTAATGAGCTACTTTAACTCTTTGTGGAGTTATTATTTGTGTTGGAGCATACCAGATAGAGCACATTTTAAATAGGGTTAAGTCAAAGACACTTTGTCTCATCAGTTCCCCTTCTGTCTTTGACTTCCTTCATTCTGTCTCTGTTCTTATTTTTACGGTGGTTGATGCAGTCCTGAACTGCCATCCATTGTACCTCCCTCTCACTTCAGAGAGCATACCCTGATGTGTAAGGAGGCATCAGGCATTGTCATTTATGTTGAGGAAACTGGCTTCCTCAGTCAGCTGTAGTTTTGTGTGTGTGTGTGTGTGTGTGTTTCATTCACATACAGTATAATGTCTGTACTTACATGTGTTTCTTGTTTTAACTCAGTTATTGTAGTTTGATGGCCATAAGATTTACTGCTGTGATGCCAGGTTTATTTTTATCCCCCTTTTAATCCGGTCACATGTATGACACAAATTCATGTCGTGTCTGAGGTAGTTCCAGAAAGCAGTGGTATGGTCAGGTTATATGAAAATTATTATAGAAGCATAAGTTATAGTCAGTTTTAGATGTGTCAAAAAAAGATGCGAAATGATAATATTGTCAGTCTCATGCCACGATTTTCATTTTGGGTTTGTAGATTTTGTTAGGAGATTGTGTATAAGTACAGTATATCTGCACAAATTTCAGTTGAATATTTAGTTTGTATTGTTATTTTATTTTGAGAGTCCAGAGAGAGAGAGAGAGAGAAAGTGAGTAACAGAGAGTAGGTGATAGAGAGCATACGACACAGAGAACGAGTGAGCGACAAAGAAAGTGAAAATGTGACATGGAGAATGAGTGAGTGACAGAGAAAGAGAGCATGTGATGCAGAGAGCGAGGGAAGGAGGAATCTGGAGGTATAATCTTTCTCCCAGTCTCTCCTTCCCTAGTTCATTATATCATTTGCCTTACAGAATGGTTAAACGTGCCTATAACATTCAATTGTTTCCCTACATTACTTCAGCTAGGTGTATTTGTGTTTGTATAGGCATATTGAACAGGTATTTAGTACAGTGATCCCTTGGTTATCACTTAATTGGTACCAAGCTTCATGTATAGTAAAGAAATTGAGTGATAATAAACGCCCAGGAGCTATGGGATTTATTGTAATTGGTATCGAGCTCCCCATCCGCAAACCCAAGTTGTCCCTTTTACAACAATTTTTGCCCACTAAATACACACATAGACATCCTTAGGTTAATAGAAAGTGATGAAAGGGCACAATAAGGAAGAAACATGTACAATAGAAAGACCTAAGATAGGCTTGAGGAAAGGAGTTATGAATCTAGGGGATAGAGAAATAGTGGTCTCCACCACCTGGGATTAACTCCTCGAGTAGAGCCTCATCTTTGAATCCTTCATAGCCATCAGAAACTACAGATACTGCATAATCATTGTCATCAGAAACCAGGTCAGGTTCTCCATAACAGTGTTTTTTACCGAAAAATGCATGATATTGGCAGGAGTGCAGATTTCCATCTTGCAGTGATAATGAAAACTGCTATAACCAAGTGCCTGTTAACTCAGGGATCACCGTATAGGTTTCTTTGGGCATTTGTAGGGTTATATACAGGGTGGCTCATAAATAACGTTCCACCAGAAACTTGCCTGATATCTTATGTGTTACAGAGGTGGCTCTGTCTGCTGATGTGGACATGGATGTGACAGTAAGAGTAAGAAATGAAAAAGTGATAGATGTTGGACATTGATAATGCTGACTAGGTTATCCTGACACACACAGTAAGAAAGCACCTGGCGGAGTAGAAGAGGAATGTTATTTGTGGGCCACCCTGTATATCATTATGGTTTAAGTAGGTTTATTTATTGTTTGTATGAGGTCCATACACCTTTATTCAGAATTCATTATTTCGTATGATACAAGCGTTTGTTCAAAGATTATAATTTTGTGTGCAGTAGAGATTTCAGAAAATTATCATATACATTGTATTTCTTGTAAAAGTAATTATCATACAAAAGAAAAAAACAAAACAGAAAAAAAGAAAGAAAGGAGGAGATGGAAGAAGACACAGGTGTGCAGAGTTGAGTTTTATTCCCTACAAGTTTTGCCTGAAGAAACTGCAGAGGAAATGAGTCAGGAAGAAATCTCAGCTCTTCATCCATATATCCTTCCTTTTTCTTCCCATATGTCTTAAAAAAAAAAAAAAGAAAAAGAAAAAAGAAAAAAGAAAAAAAAAACATATAATGCATAATATCCCATTTAGATTTGGAGAAGCTAAGCCCAAAAATACAGATTGCTTGTTTGTTGATTCACATCAGAAGTTAGTATTTACTGAAATAGAATAATACAGTATTCATCTTACTGCTGCTGACAAAACAGTACCAATGATAAGTTCAGGCTTAGTATTCATGTTTTCTCACTAGTTTTATCATATTAAAAAAAGTCACCATTGGAAACTTTTTTTTCATGTAGTAGACCAAAGCAAAAAAAAAAAACAAATTGGAAACAATTTTTTTTTTTAAATTGTTTATAGTAGAATAAAGCACATTACACATAATTGTCTACTGAAATTTGGTACCATTCATTATACAGTATACCTACTCACAAAGCAAAGAAATGCCTTTAAGTAATTTCAGATGTTTCATATATATTTTCTCATTAGTTACGTAATTAAAGAAAAAATAGGATACACCTTTGGAAAGCTCATATTTTTTGTGTATAGTAGACAAAAGCACATTATATTGAACTGAAAATATCCTTAGTTATACAGTGTAGACTTAAGGGCAAGCAGCATGAGATGGAATGTTTGCTATCAGAATTCTCACACAACAAAACTATTCATCTGGAGATGATGTTTTTTCATCACTATCTTTTGCACATCATAAATCATATTGTTCCTTGAAAAAATGCAAAATCCGTAGGGTATAGTTATTCCTGTATTTAGTGCTTGTTTTTATTTGTATTGCCAATTAGCTCAAAAATATTGGTTACACATAAATTGGATTGCACTATTGACCTGCTTGCATTTTTTCAACATCTGATAGTGTATAGAACATTATAAAACATGAGAGAATTTGTTGTAACATCATCATCCTAGCCTTATACCTATTTAAAATTGAGATGAGGTAAACTCACAAAGTTTTCATTTGTAAATTTTGTTGTAACCATACTGTGTCTGATAGGAAGTTACTAATTAAACCATTCTCTTTCACACATCATCAAAAATTTCTGTATACATTCAAACCTTGATTTAAGGGACCTCCATTTAAGGGATTTCGGATTTAAGGGACTCCATATTCTACCTGACAAACGTACAAGACCATTAAAAAATTATACGTAATGTCTAGATTATACACATTAATATGTTTCTTTATACAGTACCTGTAAAATAATATTCATAATCATACAAATAATGATAAGTGAAACAATCATTGCATTTCATTTTAAGATTGTCTTTATATGTGATAAAACAATGGACATTTTCAAGTAAGAGACAAGTTAATTCCCCATTTAATCCCTTAAATCGAGGTTTGAGTGTAATGGTGATATTTGGTATCATACCACAGTTACTCAGAAAATGAAAAACTGTAATATGTACAGTAAACTCTCAATTATCCAGCGTAATTCAGCCAGGCCCGAAAATGAAATAATACGTACAGTAAACTCTCAGTTATCCAGCGTAATTCAGCCAAGCCCTACATCTGATATTGCATAGTACCCCTTGTTGGCTCAATATTTGGACCTGAGCCAACTAATGCGTTATTATCCATCTCAGCTTTCAAACTTTCCCATGAGTAAAAGATGAAAATTAAGCATGAAATACAACAAAGTAATGATAAAATACAGTAATACAGCACTGGTTGACTACTGTTTACAAGCCGTTGATACATCTTGATGCTGGATATTACATAGAACCACTGGTTACGTCCAATTTTGGCACTGGATATTGCATAATTTTGCCGGATATTGCATTAATAGAGCCGAGTCAGCAGTGCTGGATATTCTGTTGGGCCAGATATTGTGATGACAAATAATTGAGAGTTTACTGTTCTTTATATATTGTGTATATATTGTGTATATATAACGGGTGCGCATGTACGATGTAGATGGTAAGCTGCTAGGTGTTGTCAAGAGTTGTTATGATGGCAGTGAGGCATGTGTAAAGGTAAGTGGGCATCTAAGTGAATGGTTCAGAATCAGAATCAGAATCAAGGTTGTGTGATGTCCCCTTGGTTGTTTGGTATATATATGTATATATATATATATATATATATATATATTTATATATATATATATATATATGTATATATATATATATGTATATATATATATATATATATATATATATGGATGGGATGATGAAAGAAGTAAAAATGCAAGTAATGGAGAAAGGGATGGTGTTGGTAATGAATGGTGATGGATGGAATATCTCAAATTTGTTGTATGAAGTGCTGCCCAAAAGTTCCAGTAATTTGAATATTGTCGGAAAATATGTTACCTTACCACTTAGTTCTCACTGTCGCCTTCGAAGTAGTCCCCTTGGACATGTATACAGCGGTCCCAGCATTTTTTCCATGAGTCCATGCATCCCTGGAAGGCTTCAGGCATAATGGTCTTGAGCACCTCCTGTGATTTGGTCTGGATCTCCTCAGTCAAGTCAAGTCAACACCCTTTCAGTTGTAATTTCAGTTTGGGAAACAGGAAAAAGTCACAGGGGGCAAGGTCAGGCGAATAGGGTGGGTGGGGAATGACAACCATGTTATTGGAAGCCAGGAACTGCTGGACAACAATTGATATGTGGGCGGGGACATTGTCATGATGCGGGACCTAGTCCTTGTTCTTCCATTGTTCTGGATGTTTGCAGCGGATGTTCTCCCTCAGACACTGCAAAACTTCACAGTAAAACTTTCCGCTGACAAATTGACCAGGTGGGACAAATTCCTTGTGAACAATCCCCTGGATATCGAAGAAAATGATCAACATCGTCTTGACATTGCTGCGAACTTGGCCTGCTTTTTTCGGTCTTGGTGAATTGGGAGACATCCAGTGCGATGACTGCTGCTTTATCTCTGGGTCATAACCATAAACCTATGATTCATCACCAGTTACGACCTTGAAGATGAAGGTGGCATCATCTCTCACCTGATTCTTGAGCTCCCTGCAAACTGCAACGCAATGTGCCTTCTGCTCATCACTCAGCAGTCTTGGCAAAAATTTTGCAGCGATGCGTCTCATGCCCAATACGTCCGACAAAATGCATTGCACGCTCCCGTACAACAATCCAACGATATCACAAACATCATAGATAGTTCGTCTATGATCTGCAAGGATAACCTGACGAACATTTCCGACGTTTTCTGGTGTTATTGCTGTCAATGGTCGTCCAGAATGGTCATTGTCTTCAAAGGACGTTCATCCTTCCTTGAACTGCTTGTACCAGAAAAATGTTTGGCTTTGGGACATGGCATTGTCACCAAAGGGTTGCTGAAGCAACTGGTGAGTTTCTGCAGCTGTCTTGTTGATCTTGAAGCAGAACATGATGCAGGTTCTATGTTCTGTGAGGTCTGCCATTGCAAAACCACCAAACCACCTACACACCATGTTACAATAGTAAGCGTACAGTAGCTCAACAACATGTCCGCTCACAGACATGGCCGGGGCCACACTTCTCCTAGCGGCAAAAGGCAAAACTGCAAACGGTTGGTTCCCGCTGTTCAAATTACTGGAACTTTTGGGTAGCATCTCGTATGCTGATGATGCAGTGCTACTTGCAAATACTGGACAAGACCTTTGTAGACTAGTGCAGAGTTTTGTAGATGTCTGTGGGCATCATGCCTTGAGAGTAAATGTAGAAAAGAGTAAAGTGGTTATTGAGAGAGAAGGTGGCTCCCACTGTGATGTTTCGGTGACTGGAGAGAAACTGGAATTGGTGAGAGAGTTCAAATACCCTGGTGCGGTGATAGAAAAGAGAAAAAATGTACAAAAGAAGTGGAAAGTAGAGTGACACGAGGAAGGAAAGTAGCTGGTGCTATGAAGGCCTTGATTAAAAACAGAGGCTTGAGTGTTGCAGCAGCACAAGGCCTACATGAAGGAGTGTTAGTGCCAACTTTAACATATGGATGTGAGATTGGTGTGACATGAAAGTGAAAAGTCAAGAGTAAGAGCAGTGGAGATGGGACTGCTGAGGAATGTATGTGGAGTACAGAGTGTGGATAGGACAAGGAATAATGTGATTTGTGAAAGATGCGGAGTAATGAGTCTTAGCTCGTGATATACAGTATACTTGTTAAAAGATCACCACACTTTGGAGACATTTTCCTCTGTTTTAAAATATCAGCGCATGGGATGTTATGATTCTAAGCGCCTTATATTTATCTGGTACATCAGTGTGTTCTTATGTACAGTATAATTCACCACCCATTCACTCATTGTAGTGCTGCTTGGGTGCCTGCCCTTTCCTCTCTTCCTTCCTCTTCTGTTTTTCTTTCCATCATTCTTTTCTCTTCCTTCTGTCTGCGGGTGACTCTACACTGAGTGAAAAGCCAAATGGTTACCTGTGCACCAGGAAACCATTTACCACATTGGGTGGTAACCATATAACCAAATCATGGCGCCCGGTAGTTTAGTGGGTTATTAAGGCGCTCCAGTTGGATTGAGCCAACACTGGTTTATATCCAAGGGGCAGTCGGGGTTTATAGCTCACGTAATGCCACTCGGGGATGAGAGAGGCTGGTCATTCTCTTCTTAAATATTAGGACCAACTTGCCAAGCCCCGGGCTTCTATACTCCTGTGGGGCAGCAGTGGATGAGATGATAATGATGGTGATGATGATTTTTCAAATAAAATGAAATATGAGTTTCATGAGAAAATTAATGGATAGTATTGCTAAGAAAAAAATACTAGAAACCTTTATGGCCTCACAAGAATTTGAACCAGAAGCATATCCTAAGTGCCTAGCAAAGATCAAGGCAAAGATGGATGGGCCTTTGGTACTCCAGAGTCCTTTTGGGCGGACATTGGTTACGTGGGAACCATCCAGTGTGGCTTTATGAGCTGTACAGTTCATTATGACAAGATCAAAACCCAGTGAATTTTATACATAAACAGATAATATAGTAATAACTGACTGAGGCCGGGGAAAAAGCTGGGGCATATGAGCATACAGAGCCATGGCACACCGCTTTTGTACTGTGCATGTTCTGGTCAGGTTAGGTGAAACGGAACAATACCCTATACTCCACCAGACACTGAAAACACTAACAAATTAGTGGAGGTATAGCAGAAGTTAAGTGCTTAAGGCGACACATGTCTAGGCATTTGGGGTGCAGACTAAAGAAACAAAGACCATTGCATCTGGGGAAAAAAAATAAAAAATAAATAAAAAAATAAAAATAAATAAAATAGAAATGAATAAAAAATTATAAAAATAAAAATAAATAAAAATAAAAAATCCAAAAACCCACATGCACAATTGAAGTGCTGGCCGAGATAAAAGAATAGCATCTGGAAATCTTTTAGGAAAACAGGCAGAGCACCAATACCTATGAGTTAAGCAAAACAAAGATAACCAGGTGTCAGCATGATGTGCATGTGTGCCTTTAAAAAAAAAAAAAAAAAAAAAAAAAAAAAAAAAAAAAGGCTAGACTGAAAGCCACAAACTCATTAACTAACGGAATGAGATTTACCATTATGGATGCATATGGGAAACACAAACCTACAAACATAGCACAAAGCACACTCACCCACTCACACAATGTGGACAAACACTTGCATAACACACACACACACTAGAATGAATTACACCTGCATGGAGTGATGTCACGCTCAGCTTAGACCCGTCCTCCCTTTGTGAATTTACTGTATCATTTGCAAAGGGGGTCACACACTTTTCCTTTCCATGGTACTTAGAAGTGCACGATAAAACAATGCCTTACCAGAGGTTCTACTTATACAAAACTTCCCCTCAAGGTTTCCTCATACTTGCTGTCCAAGGGGATCATCTCTAACATGACAGGAAGCCATTGTCCCAAATAGTGCATTTGTTCTAACTTGAAGATCCCTCATCCCCATCAGCCCAGTTGGTGGTGGCCAGGTGTAGTCTGATTGAAGGGTTAATTTGGCTATTTGAATGCTGAGTTGTGGCAAGAGAGTAGAATTAGAATACAGTGAGTAACCCAAAGGTTCCCAGGGGTGGTGGATATGCGAGTTTTTCAATCCTCCCATTTCATTTCTCTACAGTTCCTGTTGCATCTCAGCCATCGTCGTCATCATCATCATCATCATCATCATCATCATCATCATCATCATCATCATCATCATTCCCTATGTGTTAACAAGTCGCTTGGCGAAGGGTTAGTGCCTCTCCCCGTAAACAACTAACTTAGAGACAAGTAGCCACTTCTGATGGGATTATGGCATCAGGTTATAGGTAGATAAATGTGATGCCAGTCACAAAGAAGTGCTATGGAAAGGACATTGATGTAGCATTGTCTTTTTCTGTCACTGAGATATGTGAAGAAGGCCAAGTTAGAGTAAAAAAAAAAAAAAAAAAGTTGGGAACCAAGGAGACTCATTCCTACCTCATAACTAAGGCCCATTGAAATTCATTTAATCACATTTTTTTTTTTTTTAAGTTGTAGGAGTGGTCCATTTACTACAGGTGAAAACAAACCGAGTATGATGTACCAGTATATAAATGCCATGCCACCATGCTAGTGTGAGTGTAGGACACTGAAGGGTGCCATGGGGAATGAAGAGCCATAGTTCTTTCACCTTAACTTGGCCCAGACTGTCAGTGTTTGTTACAGCTTAATACATGTACAGTAACTCAGTGGCAGGAAAAGACAGTGATATAACTCTGCATTGTTTCCATTGCACTTCTTCATAACTATCATCATATTTCAGTGTTATTTGATTGTTGCAATTCAGTATTCAAGATGGAGAGGTGGCAGTTTTAGACCAAGTATTGAAAAAAATAAGTTTGCACCCAGGGTAGAGCTGAACTAAAATTTCAGTTGTTTGTATGTTAATGACAGAGTGACTAAGATTGTACCATTAAGCACCCTTATCTGTGTGAGGCTCAAACCTACCTCACCACCTCTGGTGAGGTAGGTTTGAGTCCCACACAGATGAAGGTGCTTTATGGTATGATGTTATAAAACCCCAATGTATTTAGAAATGATATGAAACTGGAATGAGACAGCCCTAACATTTACAGTATACAGTATGAATGTTGGGTATTAGAGCTTAAGTGGAAACAGGTGAGGGTGTGAGGAAAGCCCCATATACCGAAGGATTAGTGAAAGCTGTATCAAACCCCATCACTTCAAGAAGATTTTCCTAAGCTGAATGAAATCCCTTGGAGATAACAAGAATAAAAAAAAAAAAAAATCAGAGTAAAGTGATTCAAATTATTGTTATTTAGATGTCTTGAAAAATCCACAGTACATTAGCTTCTCTAGTCGTTGTTTTCATCTGGTGGGACTTAGCCGCTCTCACTACTGGAACACTAATGTTGTGATTGCATGAAATTCAGTGAGCCAAAGTTATGATGTAGGAGTAAGTCTCCTTGGTTGCTAGTCACATTTATCCTCCAGTCTGACTACACTTGGCCATCAGGTGAGCTGAAGAGAGGTGACTGATAATTTCAGGTTAGAGAAAATGCACTGTATCAACACCCTGAGTTTGACTTATAAGGTGTTGCTGCATGTCTGGGCAGGGTGATATGTTTGTAGCCTATCAGACAAGTTTATTCAGATTAGGTGAGATGTTTTGAATTGAAAGAGTTAGGTATAGCCTTCATTAATCACTTTACATCTAGAGGGTATGTTTTCATCTGACAACGATCCCAAACCCATTTTTTGCTTGGTTGATGGCCAAGTGGAGTCAGATTGAGAGATAACTTCGATACGTAATCAAGGAGAGCCATTCATTCACATGCGAGTGCATGTCATTTATTCACCCACGAGTGCATGTTTGTGTGCAAATTCGATCCCCAGGAGGTGACAGGAGATTTTCAATCTTGTAAGACCATCAGGGGAAGTAGTCTGGTCATATACCATTAAATGTACCATACTACAGTTGCCTAGCCTTAGGTCATTACTCATCAGAGAAGTAAAATGGGATCAGTTATGGGGTATTTGGAAGAGAGGGGAGGGAATGAAGGGAAATGTGATAGATACAGTGGAAAGGAGTTTTAATGCTGTACTTTGAGCACATTAGAAGAGAAGTGAATGAGAAGAACATTTAATTAAAGCACTAGTATGGCTACCAACATAATTGTTTCTTGTCTGTTATTATTGTTGTTCATCAGCCTTTGTCATTTACCTTTCTTTTTTCTGTGTCATTTCATTCCTTTTTTATCTTTTGCTGATTTTCCTTCTCTGAAATACCATTCAGTCTGGTTTTCTCCATCTTATTGTGTACCTAGTAGTACTTTTTTGTGTGTGTGTGAAATCCCTACTATATTTCATGGTGGTCAAAAATATATTTTGTGTGTGTGTGTGTGTGTGAAATCATTTTTGTATACTGTTTGTACTATGTTTCATGATGGTCAAAAATGCCTTTTTTTTTTTCTGTGAAATCTTTTTTTGTATACTGTTTGTGGGTAGTTGATCTCTTCTTACAACCCTTAGTATGTTGTCTGTTTTTCTATTTAATTCCAGCCACTGTAAGTTACAGTAATTTTATTTAGAATGAGAATGACCTTTTACACTTAGGTGAAGTAAAGGTCTCTCCCAAGCTGAAAAAAATTATCTGTCAGTGGCAGGAACATCATGAAGTACATATTATTGTATAAAATATTTGATTAATTACCAAACTTTATTGCAGCTTGTCTCATCCCCATCCATCCACACTCAGACTAATATTGTAAGTGGCATAGGAGACTCACAACACCTCTTTCTCAGTGATATACAATATTGTCTGTAAATTCTGTTCCACGATATACTCCTGGCAGTATTTTAGGTGTTGTGGGAACAGCTCAATCTACTGGTGTGGCTGTGGGTGTGGGCATAGAAGTAGAAAATGAATAAATGATGCATGATAGACATTGATGATGCAGACAAAGCCATCACCACAACAATCAAGAAATTGTCCTGCGGAGTGGAGGACGGGGATTATGTGGTACATGGTCCTTCAATCATTTTGCATATTACACCTTTTTATCCTGTGTATGGTAGAATGATACAGGCTATGTTAAGAGTAGAAATACTGGGTATAGGTAACATGCCCTGGAATGGGAAAGGAGGTCCGGGTGATGATGGTGATGATGATCAGAATGTAATATACAAAATAATTCACAATGAGTTAAGTAGTACATGCAAAGTCTTCTGTGCTGCTCAAAATAAGATGCTCATTTCTGTCTATAGCCTCACTGACCCTGCCTCATTCCCACCCTACTGAACAATGGCACCTACCTCCAAACCACACCCTGCTTTGCCCTACTTCACCAAACTTACCTCAGTGACTGGTACTGGAGAGGGATGTCTTCATGTGGTGGCACTGATAAACTGTAACCTGGCAACTCCACTGCCTGATTATACAAACATCCCTCAGTAACTTCCCTGAAAGGAGGGTGGCAGACTGCAAGAGGGGTGCAAGTTAAGCCTGCAGTTCAGTGGGTTAATCTTAAGTTGAGCCTGGGGTTGCAGCTATTATTCTTACCACTGTGCCTGTGTCATGCTGCTCCTCCACCCCATGCCTTGTCTCAACTACCCTCTACCCACATCTCTGAACCAGCTGACCTCTTCTCTTGACTCCTCTTCTCTGCCATACCCACCCTGCCCCACCAAATCTACTAAACTTTGTTTTCATTGATCATGTCCTGCCACTCCCCACTCTGCTGTACCCTGTCCTCCTTGCCTCATCAAACTAAATTCACTTTAACTTGGTGGAGACCTTTGACTGTTTATCTCTTATCTCCCAGTAGCTCAGTGGCAGAATAAGACAATACAATGGCTCAACAGCTTTTTCATAGGACTTTTTTGTGCCTAGCATCCTATTCTAGTGTAAATTTCATGTTACAACATAGTCCTGTATTCAGGTTGGAGAGGTGGCAGTTTTGCACCTAGTTAAAGTGAACATAATGTAGTGGTATATATAACAGAGATAATATAGGAGTACATCTCTTACCCACTCGCTTATTGTTCCACTTCAGGGTTTGTAGTAATAAACAGTTGAAGTGGAACTTTCTTAGTACTTTACTTTGGTAACTTCTTGCTAAACTTTGAAAATTACTATCTATTGTCAGATGCCTTAATCGGGGTTGGCTGCTTTAAACCAGTGGGTTAAACCATGCATTTTTTTTTTTTCTTTCTTTCTTTCTTTTTTTTTACAATTCCATTTCTTCTTGGTTTGCATATATTTTATGTTATTTTTTATCAGTTACTTGTGGTTTTTAATTATGTACAGTTGTATTCCTAATAGTGGTAGGTGGTTGCGACCATCATCCACTCACTTGATGTAGTGCTGCCTACTTCTTCCTTAGCCTTTATCATTCTTTTTCTGTGTCTGCCCTCCTCTCGTCCTGTTTCTCCCATCTTTCCTGTCACTTCTTATTGCTTTTCTTTCCTTTGCAGTGGTTTTATATTGAGTGACGAGCCAAATGGTTTCCTGTAAGCCAAGAACCATTTACAGCGCTAGGTGGTAACCATATAACCAAACCATACGTGCTCCCTACATGTCAGCAAGTGGGTTGGTGGAGGGTTAGTGCCCCTCCCCGTAAAACAAATAACTCAAAGTCAAATGGTCACCCCTTACGGGATTATGGCGTCTGGCAATAGATAGATAGATAGATACTGTAGATAGTATTCCTAATACAGTACCAGGATTAAAAATAGTAAGGTGAACTGAAAATTTTAATAAAATGTTCTAACCAGAAGCATATACAGTATATAGTACATCAGAGTACATAAATGGACAAATTTATTACTCCTTTCAGTAAGCTATAGCTAATTTGTTTTAAAGAAATCCTTTCTAGCTTAGTTAACAGAAATTAATACCAGTATACTGTACATTATAATGGAATGCAGCACATTGAATAACCCTAATAAGTTTTTAGTTTACTGAGAACAGTCACTGAGAGATATCTTAATATTGTATTTTAGAAAATGAAAAACTTTAACCTAGTCATTAGAGTGAGACAAGTGTAGCTGGCTGATAAAAGCTTGCGTTCTAAATCAGTTATTGTGTTTTCACTTTTTTATGTATGGAATTAGAAGCATGCTACATCCTTCTTTATATTGTATTAGTGAGTAATTGTATGTCAGACTGATATACATTAGGGTAGAATTGCTTGGGGGAAAAAAAAAAAAAAAAAAAATTCCTTGGTTTTCACCAACCCTGGCCCCAATCCTGTGAGGGGTGGCCACAAACAAATCATCTCCATGTTGCCGGATCCCCTGTCATTTCACTGCCCTCCCCCGAGCTCACCCCTCCCCCTCTCATATACCTTTCTACTCCAACCGTCTATCTCACCTTTGGCCTCCCCTTCCCCCCCTCCACCTCGCTTACATACACTCTCCTCATTAGTCTCTCACTCTCCATCCTCCCCAAATGGCCAAAACACCTCAGTGTATTTCTCTCAATGCTTTCTGTCACATACACATCCACATCACAATCCTTCTTCACTTCCTTATATGTTGTTCTGTCTCTCCATGTAACTCCACATCCTTCTTTCAAATAACTCATTTTCACTTCTCACACTCTTGACTTGTGTCCTTCCGACAAGGTCCAAGCTTCATATCCATATGTTAGAGTTGGTATTACAATACTATCATGCAGCAACTTTTTATTGCCGTGCTCACTTCCCTATTTCTTATCACTGCTTTCAAAGAACCAGCAACCCTTCTTTCATGCTGTACCCTTTCAAGCACTTCTTCCTCCAAACTTCCATCCATACTCATCACACCACCCAAGTATTTAAATGCACTCACATTTTCCATTTCCTCATCATCCATCCTCACTGTACATTCAGTGACTTCATTTCTCTCGATGACCATAACTTTACTCTTCCTTACATTCACCTTTAGATTCCATTTCTTACACATTCTCCCAGACTCATTCACCAAGCCTTGCAGTTCCCCTTTGTCTTCACTTTACAATATCATCTGCAAACAACAGTACAGGGACTTTCCAAACATTGCCCTCACTTACTAGGGCTGCTCCAGCATCCACTGCCCTACCTTGTATCTCTTTTATAACCTCATCCATATAGAGACTGAACAACCGTGGAGGCATTACATATCCCTGTTTCAGTTCAACATTCAAACAGAAAAATTCACTCAGTTCACTATCCACATGCATTGCAGCTATAGGAGCCTCGTACATACTCTTCATGGCATTCAGCAACCTCCCAGTTACTCCATGTACAGTAAACTCCCAATTGCCCAGTGTAAATCAGCCAATCTCTATGCTTGTTAAAGCAAAATACTGCATATTGCATAGTACCCTACATTGGCTCGGTATTCGACGTTGAGCTGGATATTGCATTACTATCTGTCTCGAACCTCTCTCCTAAAAACTTTCCTATGAGTAAAAGATAAAAATTAAGAATACAATACAACAAGATAATGATACAATATAGTAATACAGCTCTGGTTGGCTACTGTTTATGAGCTAGTTGATACATCTCAGTGCTGGATATTGCAAAGAACCGCCAATTACGTCCCATTTTGGCACCAGATGTTGCTTTAATAGAGCCGAGCCAGCAGCACCAGATATCACTTTGGGCCAGATATTGCAATGACGGATAATTGAGAATTTACTGTATTCTTAATATATTCCACATTTTTTGCCTGTCTACTCTATCATATGCTTTCTCTAGATCCATGAAGGCTGCATGCAACTTTTTTCCTTTCTCTAGAAACTTTAACACTAAGGATGAATATCTGATCAACACAACCTCTTCCCTTTCAAAAACCCTCCCTGTTCTTCTCCAATACCTTTGTTATTTCCCTGACTCTGTCAGTAAGTATCCTACCATATACTTTTCCTGTTACACTCAGAAGACAAATGTCCCTATGAATACCACACACTTCTTTTTCCCCTATTCCATTGTAAAGAGGAATCGTTATACCCCTGACTTCCAATCCTCTGGGACTTTACCTTCATCCCAGGCCAATCTGTACATCTTCCATATTTGTCCTACTATTATCACTCCCCCATGCTTCAGCATTTCACCACACACATTCAATTCCTGGGGTTTTCCCCTTTTTGACTTTATTCATTAGATCCACTGCTTCCATCTTAATGATCTCTTCCTCCCTTCTCACCTCCCTCCTTGTTACCAAAATAGGATAGAATAGTATTTTAAATTTTTCATGGATAGTGGATTACTATGTTAATTTTTCATGTTAATTCATCTCAGTAATATAAATTTTTGAAGTCATATTGAAGCCTTCAGCCTGAGGATATCTTTTAACCATCTGAAATTGAGTGATGTCAGTTTTAGTATGATCAATTTAGTTTTAAGTTCATTTAAACAGGTACTAACACTGTTTATTCAATGCAGCTTAATTTGTAACCCTCAGTCTCATATAGCTCACTATTGCTCCAACTAGATGATTTTATTCAGCTTGGGAGAGACTTTGTACGTTTTGTTTATCAAGGTTGTATCTAAGCCTTCTAGCCTAAAAAAGGAAAAAAGTATCCCAAGATGGAAATGTCTCAGAGAAAAAAAAAAAAAGCCCAATGCTATAATGGCAGACGGCAAATTTTTCTGTTTTCAGCGTTGGAAGGTTGTTCTCAGGCTAAAGAGGTTGAGAAAAAGATCACATTTGAACTGATAAATGTATGTGTGTATAAGTTTATGTTATGCTGTGATAATGTCTGAAGAGTTGCACTGTTTTATGTAATTCTTTGAAGAATTGCATTATTCAGATTGTTAGTCTAGTAATTCACTGTGTTTATTGTATACTGTAATGATGGAGATATGTTTTATTATGTTAGTGTGGAGGGACAGCAGTGCCCTACTTAGCATACATTTGATAAACATACAGAAAACCTCGATATAACGGACTCCAACAGACCGGAATTCGCTTTTGTTGGAATCGAGGAGCTGCCAGACTAAATTCTTATACAGTATATCAGAAAAAGTCCAATGAAGCCAGAAACATTCCTGACTGCCTGACCACTTCAGCTTTGATCACCACAGTAAGGTATATAAAAGACATGTTTATCACAGTACAGTACAGTATTATTATATATATTATACCATTTCATTATTGTAGTGAATGTATAATACAGTACAGTACATTACTGCAATGGTAGTGAAAACAGTTTATAAACCGTTGGTGTGATTCGGACTAATGTCTGATATGTCGGAAAAAGTCCAGGCTAGCAGGGGAAAGTCCGGGTGTCGCTTTTATCACAGTTTCACTTTTTTCAGAATGGCTTAGGTCCCAATTAGTCCATTATAGTGAGGTTTTGCTGTACATACTTAGCATACATTTGATAAACATACTTTAAATATTCAGTAATATTAGGTTATTCTGGTGTGAAGTTATTATTGAGATCGTTAGTAGTAATAGTAGTAGTATTGGTCATGTTTTATGTATGTGATTGGGTACCTTAGTTTTTTATTTATTTTTTTATTTATTTTTTATTATTTTTTTTATTTTTTTTTTGAGCTGTAGCAGATTGCCTACTGTCAATCACTTCGCTCCAGTGTCCTAATTTAAATTTTATATCTTCATGCTGCAATTCATTTTCATGGACCTTAGAACATTGTAAATTTTTCAAATAGGAAAGGTTAGATAGAGCCTTCATATACCCCTCCTCACAACAAACTCTCCCTTAGACCACATCCACACCAAATGCTTACAGACATGCATGGGTGTGGGTAGGAGTTTTGCATGACTGTAATCCATTCAGGTGGCCCCACTGGATGCATACTAGTATGGGTGAGAATTTCTGGAAGTTTTGCATAGCTGTAACTTGAATTTGGAAGATTTGCCTGACTGTAACCTGAATTTCTGGGAGATTTGCATGACTGTAACCTGACTGTCTGGGAGATTTGCAGCTGTAACCTGAATTTCTGGGAGATTTGCCTGATTATAACCTGAATTTCTGGAAGATTCGCATGACTGTAACCTGACTGTCTGGGAAATTTGCATGACTAATCCATGCATGTGGCCCCTCTCGATGCATACAAGTGTGGATGAAAACGTGTACAGGTATTCCCGTGCCACCAAGCATTTGGTGTGGACATGGTCTTGAGTAAAATCATCTGGTGGCAGCAAAAATAAAATGGAGAAATGCATCACCAGATTGAAGGTCTCTCTCTCTCTCTCTCTCTCTCTCTCTCTCTCTCTCTCTCTCTCTCTCTCTCTCTCTCTCTCTCTCTCTCTCTCTCTCTCAGTTTTTTATTGCCAGGTGATTTTGTATAGCATTGGGAGAGACATCTGTAGTTCTTTCACTTTAATCTGACACAGATTTTTGTCATTTTACTGCTTCTTTCACATTGTTCAGTGGCAGAATAAGACAGTACTGTGGCTCAAGATCCAGTCCATAGCACTTCTTCATGACGACTTCACAGTCAAGTGTAAATTTATTGCAACAACTCAGCATTTACAATTAAGTGATGGCAATTTTAGGTCAGGTTAAAGTGAATAGAGTATAGGTGTGAAGGGAATAATGCTGACTCTTCCTTAAAAAAAAAAAAAAAAAATGAAAAAAAAAGCTTGGGAAGCTTTGTTTTTTCTTGCCATCTTCTGATGGCCCGATTCAGCTTAGGGTACGCTTCATGAACTTGAGAGGTTTGGTGTAGCCTTTAACCCCCCAGCAGTGGCTCATAATAGTATAAGCACATATGGCAGTGGCAGAGCGGCTCATGTAATATCACGTTTTTGTGTTTCCTGAGTTGTTTTGTATAATGGTGCAGAAACTTCTGCACAGTAATCACTCGGTTATCCAGACGCCCCTTATCTGAACAATCCATTATCCAGATGCTGTGATCTTGCTGTTTGAAACCATCATTCATATATTTTTCCATTTTATCCAGACAAAATCGCTTGCATCTGGGTGGAAATTATGGCAGAGCAAACATTTTCGCCAAGCAGTTTTTTTTTTTTTTTTTTTTTTTTTTTTTTTTATAAAGGGTCACTGCGGGGAATGGGCCTGCATTGGTGATTGCTTGTTTGTGGTTGATGAGTCTGCTTGACCATGGTACTTGCTTGGCTGTGGTTTATAGGTCTGCTTGACCAGACAGAATAGTGTAAAACACCAGGAGTACCTGTTGTACAATGCACTGGAGTGGCCTTTTATAATGGCCTTCAAAGTTAGGGTATGTACGAAGGGGGGGCCAGAGGAGAAATCCATTATCTAGATGGATCCACTATCCAGACATGCTTTTGGCTCTGTTATGTTGGATAATCAAGGGATTACTGTACAGACTGTATGGCAACAGTGGGATGCTCCAAGCCACGCTCCTGTCTGCTGTTTCTGGCCAGTCTGCCTTTAGGGGCCTCATTCATTGTCAGAACACTGTTGTCGTGGGTATTCCATGGCCTTCAACCTCTCGTGCCCACTCCCCTCCACCATCCACTGCAGCTGGTAGATGCTGCTAGGTGAGAGTGCATACATGCATTTCTTTCTTATTTATGACATACCCTAATATATTTAAAAGGTTAAAATGATTTTCGAGGTACTTCATTTTCCTCGAGAAGTGCCCGTGTGTGAGTTATGGTACATAACTTTTTTGCCTGCCATGGAAGAGTTAAAAAAACTTCAGTACAAGAGGCCTTTCTATTTCTGCTTGTCAGTCAATGTGTTTTTCTGTGTATCTAATTCTTAATCCAACTGTTTGATCAGCATGTATCTTTACATATCTGTCCATCTATCTATATATCTCTCAGTCACCATTCACCATAATCCCATAAGGAGTGGCCTTTCTCAAGCCAAATATAATTGTGTGACTGCAGAAAGAATAAGTAAAATCATATACATTCAGTTAAGTTAAATATTCTGGACTGCAGTAGCCTTGCCCAGGGTTGTTACATCTTTGAGGCTGTACTGTGAGTGGCTCAGAAAGCTCTCTATTGATTGTTTATCTTAACTTTGCCCAGATTTTTGTCCTTTTATAGCTTACTTCACATAGCTCAGTGGCAGTACTATAGCTATACATCTTTCCATAGCACTTCTTGGCAATCAACAGTATATATCTCTTGTTACAACTCAAAATTCAAGATAGAATGATGGCAATTTTAGGACAAGTTAGAGTAAAATAAGTATAGCATAATATCTTGGAGTTAATCTCACGTTAAAGCTCAGTATTCAAAGTGGAAAGAGGGCAATTTTAGGCCAAGGTAGAGTAAAAAGGGTATAACACCTTTTCTATAATTATTTATATTGTATACTGCACATCACTACACTCTGTATTATTGACATCTTTTTAATATTGACATGGTGAAGGAGAGGGGCGCTTTCACTTGGTGTCCCCTATAACAGCAGGGTGGCTCAGCTGTCTGTTTATACAAATGTTGCACATTTCCCTTCTTATTCCCAGAAAGGAGGATGGTGGATTGCAGGAGGAGGGCAACTTCAGCCTGCATTCTACTGGATTTACATTCAGATGAGCCTGGGGTTACAATTGTTAGACCAGCTACTACTAATAGTACTCCAGTGACATATACTCTGTTGCACTGTATTATTTCTACCTTCAGTTTTATTTGGTTTTGGAGAGACTTTTCAAACTGTTGGGGTGTAGGTTTAGCCTCTGCTGACTCCTTCAGTGCAAGAGATTTTTTCCCAAACTGAATAAATTTGCTTGTTATTAGTGAGAATAAAGTGGAACAATATGTCTTGGTAGTGAAGGGGTTAAAATTAGTCTTTTTAACCTCTACAGTGCATGGAGAGGGAAGCCTTCATGTGATGGCATTGATATAACGGGGTGGCTCAACTGCCTGGTTATACAAACGTCCCACAATTTCTCCCCTGTCTTCCAGGGGAGAATGGTGGACTGTAAGAGAAGAGCAGATTAAAACTGCAGTCCACCAGGTTCAACAGCAACAGCAAGCCAATGAGATCTGTCTTAAACTGAATGTAATACAGGGAAGCCTGTAAATTCCTCTCATTTGAAATTCTCTTGGCTTACAATTGTTTTTTTTTTTTTTTTTTTTTTTTTTTTTTTTTTTTTTAGGGAACAATTTATTGGTTTTTCTAGCCTCTGGTTCCTTCTTCCTTGCCATAAGAATAATAAAAAAAAAATCATGGTGTGTTTCAGGGACAGCTCAGTCGGCTTGTGTGGTTGTTGATGTGGCATTTGGAGCAGGAAATGAATAAATGATGCAGGACAGATATTGATTCCGCTAACTGAGCTGTCACCATAGCACACGAGAAATTGACCAGTGTAGTGGAAATGTAGTGTTATACATGGGTCACCCTATATATCATATAGTAGTAACCAATGCAATCTAGTGAAGTATTTTTTATGTTGTTTTTCCGCCCTCCATGATTTGATTGAACTTTAAAGAGATTATTTTGTAGTGATGGAGGATGGAAACATAGAAACAATCTCTTTTACCCCATCACAGCCTGTTTTTTTCTTGCAAAGGTGAATTAAATCATCTGAAGACACCAAGAATAAAATAGAAAAGACATCATTGGGTCCATGGAGTTAAAGTTAAAAAAGGAAAAAAAGAGAGAGAAAGAGAGAAACAAAATGTCTTCGGGCCATAGGGTTAAATTTTAGCATTATAAATTTTAACTTGGCAGAATTTGATACGATAATCTTTTGTATTAAAATGATACCTATTAAGGTGGTTTTCTTTTACAGTGTCAGCTTGTTGGAACACATTGTTAGCATAAAGTGAGAAATTACTGTAGTTCTAGATATAGTACTGTCTTGTGGTTGTTAATAATCCATTGTGACATGTGAAAATATTGGCTGGGAGAGAGACAGATTGGGGCTTGAATTTTCTATAGTCTGTAATGTTTCAGGATACACAGAACCCAACTTCAGAGAGGAGCTGTAACCTGTGTCTCTCCCCCACAATATATCCATTGTGGTTGTTGTTATATTCACAGTTTTAGATGTGTAGAGTACATCACACCCAGGAGTAACACAGTCTAGATTTTTACAGTACAGTAGTGCGATGTCGAGTACCCAGCTAACCATTTATATACAGTACATTGGTTGATAACCATATGGCCAACAAATGGATACCTGGTGGTCTAGTGGGTTAAGGCACTCCAACTAGAAGTGGCGTGTGAGACTTTTCCCCTTTGAGGTGTGTGATATCTTTTTCATTTTATTCTTGTCATCTCCTGACATTTTTATTCAGCTTAGGACAGACCTTTTAGACTGGAGGGATTAAATATACCCTCAGTATATCCTTTCAGTGTGATAGGCCTTTTCTAAGTTGAAGAAAATTAATATCATGAAGAATAAACTGTAAAAGATGCCATTTCGATGCAGAGGTTCATATCTGAGGGATGGTTGAGATTTATTGCTCACATGAGACTCAGAGTGTTGGCAGCTGGTCACTTACACCTCACAAGTATATGCCCAGACTGAATAACCAAGTCCCTGGTCCCTGTGTCCCTGATAGGACAATAAAGGGTAAAGTTAAGAAACCGGATAGATTTTGAGTCAGTCATTGAGGTCTTTGTAGACCATCCCAGCCATAGAACCACTAAAAGTATATGTTGCACCCAGCCAATATTGGATTAAGCAGCAACATTAATTACAGTTACCAGCAGTTGAGACTTTGCAATGATTTAGCCATGAGAGGTCCTACTAAACTGGCTTAAGCCATCTGACTGTAGCACAAATAAAATTACGAGACTTGTCATCATTGTCAAAGCATTAACAAGCTTAGTATTAAGCAGAACTTAAAATAATTACATACGTAAGAATCATCTTAAATGTCAGATCCAACTTGCCTAGCCCCGGGTCCCTATGCTCCTCAACGAGCGACATAGGATTGAATGATGGATGAAGAATTTTTGCCAAAAGATTATTAATCTATCACACTTGTGGATGTAGTAGTCAACCACACTGGTTCATCCTTATGGCTTAGATGTAAAAGAACATTCAGCTGATTGCACTAGTCTGGGAAAGTCTGATAAGAACTGCAAAAGTGTCCCATCAGAACATTTATCAAGCACATACTATTAATGTAGTGGAGATTTCATCATTTAACAGTAAATTCTTGTTTTTATATACATCATACTAGTAGCAGTAGCAGTTATAGCCATAGGTTCATCTGAAACATGAAACCAATGGACTGCAGGCTGAAGTTTCCCCTCATTGACAGTCCACCATCCTCCTCTTTTAGGGACAGGGACAGAATTGAGGGACTTTTCTGTATCTGGGCAGCGGACACCTGGTTATAATGGTGCCACCACATGCAGGTGTTCCTCTTCCTCACGATATTGTAGTACAGTAGACTCTTGCTGTGACAGAACCCAGCACAGTATAGCGGGTACTGGATTTAATGGACACTACGGAAGTCACCGAACTTCTGTTGACGATAACAATGTCCGTTAAATGGGGCACAGTGGGTCAGAGTATCTGCATTTCCTACCCATTTTACTCCAGCCTGGTCTGAAGTTGCCCTCTTCCGATCATGATTGCTGAGTTGTTATAACAGACTATAGTAATACTGTACTAGTCATGAAGAAATTTATGACAACAATGTGAAATAAACAGGAAAGGCAAAGTTATGGGCCAGGTTAGTATAAAATGAGTATAGTTTTCATTTTTAGTACTAGATTATGCTATTGTACTCCTTTATTTTCAGACATGTACTTGAAATCCCACCTGAGGGTGTGACCATCAGACGTAACAGTCTGTTGGGGGTATTGGTTCAGGCTTCCTCCATTTAATCCATTATAGCAAGGGTCTGCTGTACTCTAAATGGCTCTATTGTAAAATAATACAAATAAGTTGCAAATTAAAATTCCCCATTAACTCCTTCACCCTGATGATATGCTTCATGTTATTCTTGTTACCACCAGATGATTATATTCAGTTTCAGGAAGGTGTCTTACTTTACCCTTTCCACTTTAACTTGGCCCAAATTTTCATCCTTTTGCATCTTATTTCATGTGGCTGAATGGCAGAAAAAGACATAAGTACAGCTGTACATCCTTTCCATGGCACTTTTTCATGACTTGCACCATAGTCTAGTGTTAATCTGTTGTTGCAGCTCAGCAGTTAAAATGGAGAGAATTTTAGGCCAATTTAGAGCAAAAACAGCAGAGTGAAGAGTTTGATGAAGTCTGTATCTAATTCTTCCAGCTGAAATGTCCACCCAGAGGTAAATATGATCATGTGGAGATAGTAAGGAATAAAAAAAAAAAAAAAAAAGGTAACTGGATTGAAGAAAATAATATTGTCTTGATGGGTGCTGCAGGGGGTTGCCTTCATGTGGTGGCATGTGTATAACCAAGTGGTGGAGCCAACTTGCTATACAAACCTCGCTCATTCCTCTCCCAATCCCCCAAAAGGAGGGTGGAGGGGCTGCAGTAGGAGGGCAAGTACAGCCTGCACTCTGCATGGTTCACATCCACATGAGCCTTGGGTTGCAACTACCACTACTTATCTGCATTTTATAGTCAACATTCTGTTCATATACCTTTACGTTGTATTGTGTATGGCATTAGTATTTATACCAGCTTTATTGGTTTGATGGTAGATGTCTTGGGTTGGAATGCACTGTTGCCAGTGTACTGTGGTTCATGTCCTATTAGTAGCCAAAGGTTTTTCAGTTACAGAATGTAAGTGCTGGCCGGACATAGGTTGCTGTTCTACCCTTAAATGTTCTGGATTGTTAGCCTTCTCTCGGGTCATTACAGTGTTTTTTTTTTTTTTTTTTTTTTTTCCATATTAGAGCTTTGGGATCAAAGTTCTTATTCCTGGGTGACAAAATTTTTATTCCTAGGTGAGGGCAAGAGGTGAGGCCGTATATAGAGAAAAGAGGGATTTAAACATCCATAATAAGACATTATATTAGAGCATATTACCTGTGTTACTCGTGTGTGTACTGTACTGAATATACTTACATGTGTTAGTACCATATTGCTGTATTATCAGTAATAAATTTTATGTATGTATGATCATGTAACTATTTTTATACTTTTATATGCCTACATGAGCCAGTGAGTATTAAGTTTGTTTTCATTGATGTGATAGGAAGTACAAAATAAATAAATGGAAGTTAAGACTTTTAAATAGCCATTTAGAATAATACCTTACAAAACATGAACATCATTTGTACCCCATCAGTAAGTTCTGGAGAGGGATGCCTTCATTTGGTGGCACCAGCATAAGTGGGTGACTCACTTGCCTTCTTATACAGATGCTCTTCAGCTACTGCCCTCTCAGGAAGAGGATGATGGACTACAAGAGGGGGACAGTTTCAGCCTGTAGTCCTCTGGGTTCACGTATCACTACTGCTGCTACCGTTAATGCCCTACTGTAAGATGGCTATAACATTCAGAAGAGGCAGACCAAAAAGCTGCTTACAACGACTTCCAAGCACAGCAGGACTTTGGAGAACATCTTAGAACAGTCACTATTGTCAGTTTGTACCTGACATTATATATATTTCTAAATATCTATATCCATCTGTATCTGTCTGTGTATCTCTCTATCTATCTATCTGTCTATTTATCTATCTATATATATGAACTATAGTTTTATGTTTTGTTGTGTGTACTTATCCTATTGCCTCTGATATATTCTTTCCATCTTCCTTTTGGGGGAGGAGATGATTTTCAAGCTGTGCTTATGCATAATACCCTGTCACACGTGAATACTTTCCCCTTCTTGGACAGTTCTCAGATGCATGCAGGAAGGTCAAGGGTAGGATCTTTGTGCTGTGTATCAAGATAATGCATTAGGCCCATTGCCCTCACATGGTATATATTTTACATGATGCCTGGTGTTCTGGTGAGTTTGAGTTCCAACCTGTTGCCATCCAAAACGATTAACTTCTGAGAGTATTTGCTCAGGTAATGACAAAGTGCTGGGTGCTCTCACCCTGTCTGGGCTGAGTAGCCATGTCCCAGGCATTTATACCCCTGCTGGGCCAATGCTGGACTGGGTGATGATGATGACATGCATATTTGTTACGGCTGTGTTTGTATGTACTGTATTTAACATTTTGTGGTCAATGGGGATACCCACCATCCACTTACTTGATGTAGTGCTACCTACAGGTGACCCGACACTGAATGACAGGCCAAATTATTTTCTGCAACCCAGGAAACCATTTACTGCAGTGGATGGTAATCATATAACCAAATAATGTCTGTTGGTCAAGTAGGTTAAGGCACTAAAACCATATGAGGCCCCTAAAGATTAACATCCAAGGAGTGGTTGAGGTTTATTGATCACAGTGCCACTCAGGAGAGAGTGAGGTTGGTCCCCCTTGCTTTCATGACAGGACCGAGTAGCCTAACCCCAGGTCCATACGCTCTGAGGAGTCAAAAAAGGACAGGATGATCAATACAGGTAACATACCTGATGGTGCCTGTAATTTTTGCCTATTTCTCTGTATGTACTTAACCACCAAACACTGTGAAATAGGACAGCACATCTCAATGAGCTCTTGGTCTAAAGTACTGTATAGGATATCCAAGCTCTTCACCTTGTGATAAAGAATAAGAACCCTTCCCAAAAGGTTTGAAGAAAGTGAGGCCTTTCACACCTTTCACTGAGATGTGCCTTCATCTGTGCTGGAGTCAGCACAGTCAAATGACTTTTGGAAGGTGGCATAATTCTTCCATGTGTGGTTCTGTTTAGCCATACCATTTCTCATTATATATTTGTCCACTTACCCTATTCCCAGCTTGTTTCTTTTTGCATGTCATTTTCATGTATATCATGTGCTGCTTTGGTTTTACTATATCTCATGTGTTTTAGCAAAATTGATGTGATTGACTTCTTGCCATTTCTGCCTTGGTCAGACCTGGCATCCACCCTCCATGTCTGGGATGTTAGACATTTATATTTTTCTGCCTGCATATGCTGATATTTCCTCAGCTTCTACCTATCCACTGTGTTATGTTAGATGTATGCTTTCCATTTAACGTTGCAGAGTTCACTAAGTGCCTTGATATTTTTATTAACCCGCCCCGTCCCGTCGACGTATGGGTACGTTGCAACGATTTGCATTTGCCAGTCCCGGCGACGTACCGGTACTTCGTGCAATTGCAAGGTCCCTAATTTGCACAATTTTCAATTTTCGCTCGTGATTTTTCGTATGTATACACGGAACACCTTCCTCTATTCCTCTACAAGATGCCAAGCAGGGACAATGCCTTACACCAAATAACCTCCCCCCTCCCCCCCTCACGCCATTGTCTTGGCAATTCACCTGTTACCAGTGACCTGGCTAGTAAAGATATTCAGGGCCAGAGTGATTCCCCAATCGATGACAATGTGGAGGACAATGTTTACATAGCATTAGAAGAAGAAACAGCCAGAAATAATGATCAGGTAATGTGGCAAAAAAAGGTCAGGTATGGTGATTAGTTAGTGAGTGAAACAATGCTTATAATGCCTTTATTACTGCTTGAAAACCAATATACTCTCATACTACATATATATTCGTACCAAGTAAATAAATAAATAAATACCGTTTATGAGTGGATAAAATAGTTAATACCCTCCCATAGAACTCGTTTTCTTTGGTGCCAGCATGTTAGAAAACCCAGTCAGGTAAAGGAGGAAGTCCTACCTGGATTGGGTATTTTAAACCTCAGGTGAGCGATTTCTCTATGAATTTTCGATGTTTCTCACCAAAAGCGAAGGTTTTAGCCAAAAAAAAATTTTTCGAAAATACTTTGGGACTGAGGGATGTCGGAGGTGTGGAAAACCTCGGGACGTAACGGGTTAATGTATGTTAACTCCCCCTACCCCCCCAGAAAGCTGCTACATAACCTTGCCTGTATGCATAAGCTTGAAACTTTGTTCTGTTAAGCTATTTGGTGGGCCCCCAGTTCAATGGTACCTTCTCCCTAGCATCTGAGGAATCAGCTAGGATTTCACTGAAATTTTCGTCAGTTTAGGGTAAGTAGTATAACAGGCACTGCTTGTGTTGCACGCCGTCATGCTTTATATTCTTATTTCCCGGTCACTAATTGTAGTTGCCCCATCTTTCACTGTGTTCAGGGGGTTTAATTCAAATTGTTGCTACATAAGCTTGAAACTTTGTTCTGTTAAGCAATTTGGTGGGCCCCCAGTTCAATGCTACCTTCTCCCTGGCATCTGAGGAATCAGCTAGGATTTCACTGAAATTTTCGTCAGTTTAGGGTAAGTAGTATAACAGGCACTGCTTTCTTGTGTTGCATGCCGTCATGCTTTATATTCTTATTTCCCGGTCACTAATTGTAGTTGCCCCATCTTTCACTGTGTTCAGGGGGTTTAATTCAAATTGTTCTTTCTCACGGTGGTAGGTGGGGGCACCCACCATCCACTCACTTGATGCAGTGCTGCTCTTGGGTGACTGTACTTTCCTCTCTTCCTTCCTCGTCAGTCTTTCTTTCTTTCATGCTTTCTTCTTCCTTCTGTTTATGGGTGACTCTGCATTGAGTGACAAGCCAAATGGTTTCTTGTACACCAAGAAACCATTTACTACGCTGGTAGTGGGTAATTAAAGTGCTCCAATCGGATTGAGTCTGGGCAGGTTTATATCCAAAGAGTGGTCGGGGTTTATTGCTCATGTGATGCCACTAAAGGATGAGTGAGGCTGGTCGCTCTCCTCCTAAATGCCAGGACCAACCTGCCCAGACCCGGGCTCCTACGTTCCTCATGGGACAACACAGGATTAGATGATGATGGTGATGATGATGACTTTTTCACAGAGATGTGTGCACAGACCTGTCTCGTACCTTATAGGGCTAACTGTCACCAGAGTATGTTAAACTAAATTTAATACAGTAATGATGCAAAGAGGTTTGGTAGTTGAATAAGGTGGAAGGATATGGTGAGTACAGTATATGAAAATGAGAGGTATGGAATGAGGAGGCCAGGTAATCTTGTTGATTGCATAGGATATATACGATTAGTATATGGAGAAGCACATTACAAGGGTTTTGCACCCAGTTTGAACTTGATAACCGACATATCTGTTTGACAGGTGTTAGTTAAGTGCATCTGAAAAGGAAACAAAATGCATAGCTTGTTTGGCCTGATATGGCACCAGGAATCAAAGGGTTAGAATGATGTGGGGATGATTGTGTGGCCTATTTCATTGGGCATGCTGTTGATAGCTTATCTATTTTTGTACTCTCTTTGTTTCTGGATTTTACCTTTGACCATCCTTAGTGGGAAAGATGAACAGGATGATGATGATGATGATGCAGATTATATTACAGGTAAAAAGGAACTGAAATGGGTACAGGTTAATTGCAGTGTTTGTTGTACTCTCTTTCCTAGCAACAATGATTTCTTTTTGTTTACTGCTGTAACAAAAAAGGATGACACATGCAAGCATGTCGGAGCCTTTTTAAACAGTACAAACATTTATGGCAATATGCTCAATATAATCATGTTCCTTGTTTGCATGGGTAACCTCTTCTCATCTGATAAGTTGCTTTCCAAGCTGCATGGTCTGCAGCATCCTGGTCATGTCCCCTTTTTAACTCATCCCATTTGTTCTTTGGCCTGTCAGCAGGGTCCTTTATAAGTTCAGCTCCTTAACATTTCACTTAGTTATTCTCACACTTTTATCTTCTGTAAGTTTAGCTCCATATAACATTTCACCAAGTTATTTTCACACTGATCTCTTCATTGTCCAAACCAGCTCAGCCATAAGGTGCACAAAACTTAACTAACTCAATGCCCAAACACCCCTTTAAATGTGTACACATTATTTTGTCCCTTAGTATGTCACTACACATCCATCTCACCATTTTCACTTCATTTCACATGAATCTGTGAACATATCCTCATTTACTGCCAGTGTTTTGCTGCCATATCATACAGCACTGTTCTTCACAAACGAATGCTTAGTTCCCCTTCCCTTCCATTTGTAAAGAGTTCCTTCTTGCCTCCGTAATACAATGAATGATATATTTACTGTACACAGTAATTTGTGCTAAAATACAAAGTACCGAAGTTAGGATCTACTTGAAGGATCTTTATGCTTGTTTGCAATAAGGCTATGTAGTCCAAAGTATTAGGGGATGTTAGTTCATGATGAGGAATAGTTTAATACTTTTCCAACAACAATGCCCTTTTTATTTCATTCATGCTACCACCATATAATCTTAGTCATTCCAAAAGGGAGCTCTCATATTGAAAGGGTTGAAGATTATTTTTGACCTCTTCAGTATGATAAGTCTCCACAAGTTTATTAAATCATCTGGAAGTGGCAACACAATATTTATATATAAAAAAGTAACATTGTAAAGAAGGGGTTCATATGGGCAAAAGAAAGTCAAGGATAAAAATACAAAAGATGATGGCTGCTGTGAGACAGATAAATGAATAGGACATACATTACCAATACCATGCACATGAAGGTAAAGGTCATCAAACACTAGAGATAATATAATGGTATATTAGTATATGTACAGTATTTAGAACAAACCATATTGGTCAACTGTTCCAGATTTATATAAAGAAATGCATGTGCAGTACATTACGGTACACACTGTGAACAGTGGTTTTTAAAACCTTCAATCCAATTATGTATTTTTCGACTTTATTCTTGCTACTTAGACATTTTATTCTGCTTAGGAGACTCTTTTCAAAATGGAAGAGTTAGATATAACCTCCACATCTCTAGCTACAGGGTCACTCTCCCAAACTAAATAAAACTGTCTGGATGTAGCAAGGAAAAAAATCAGACTGAAGAGGAGAACTATTGTAACCAAACACACTTGGAAGATGTAGTGGAAGGTGAACTATCCATGAGAGTCCCCTAAAATGAGATGAAAACTCTGCACTGTCTTTCATAAATAATTCTTTAATTATGATGTGTGCATTAAAAGGATGTTAAAAAAAAAAATAGTGCTCTGAAGGTTTACATAAAAATGGTATTTCTTTGTTGACTTTCATGGTCTTCCATACCATGAAAAACTCTGACATGAAAATAATGCCATAAGATTTGAAAGAATAGTACTCTTCAATATATGCATATATTTACGTAAATTTAAACTGCTGGATACACTGCAGTTCTACTTTTACTTGGGGGGGGGGGGGATACTCATCTATGTGCTCTACAACATTCATACGCAGACTGGAAACCTCATGTTCAGGTCATACAGTAACTGAAAGAATTCTAAGAGTAACTGAGAGACTTTATGTTCTACAGAAAACATTAAGCTGAAATTAAGTGCAGTTATATACAGCCACATGCAATAACAACTGGGGATGCCATATCAGTGACTATACAAAACAAAAACACAGGAATATTGTCAGTTACAGAACTGCCTGTTCTACAAACTAGATTGTGTTAACTCAGGCAAAATAATACTGTCCCTATGTTTACACAATGGGCCATACTTCTAGTTGGCTTCAGAGATTTCTTAATGCCTGTTCCTCAGCTATTTATTTTGCACATCGTACCTTAATAAACCCTCGTTTGTTACTGATGAAACTGTATCACTTCAATGACACATCTTTCATTTGATTATTGGCTACTTTAAATTTTACTTCACTGCAGGGGTTAGATACAGCTTTCATACCCCCTTCACTACAGAGTTCTGTTCTATCTATCTACTGGTGTTAGGGGTAGCCTTAAACAAATCATCGCCATGTCACTCTATCGTCTGCTCTCCCTCCAATTCACACCTCCACTCATAAAGGATATCTCTCCATTCCATCCCTCTATCTCATCCCTGTCTCCCCCTTCTCTCACCCTCCATCTTATTCACATACACTCATCCAGTCAGTCTCTCATTCTCCATCATCTCCCCATGGCCTCTGTTCTAGGCTAAATATAATCATCTAGTTGTAGCAAAAACACATCACCAAATTAAAGAGAAATATATAACATACAAGAGGAGGTGGATGGAAAATAAATTATCGAGGAAGTAGCACAACAGTCTCTTATGCCTACTAGAATATGGCCAGTTATTGCTTGATTACTATGGGATACACATATCTAACATTTAGATATACACTACTACACTGAATTATGTGCTGGTCTAGTGAGTGTTCCGTAGCATCCTATGTCAGTTTACACAGATTTTTTTTTACAATAATCACACTACACTATTAAAATGCTCTTAGTAATATATAACTTTTGGAAACTACACATTCTAAGTGGTATGCTTTATGAACAGCATCTCATCAGCATGGTATGAATAATGCTTTTCATACAAAAAATGCATATCAATGATATTTGGTATTATAAAACGACTTTCCTTCAATATAAAAGAATATTCTTCGTATAAAACGAGTTCTTGAAATATATGAAATTTTTAATAACAGCAACAAATATTCTATGGGCACCTACATAAATTGAAGAATGAATATACAGTATACTTTTTTTTTTTTAAAGACACATACTATCATAATATTCAATTAAAAATTAGGTAAACGAGCACCATCTTATTCTCAACCTCTCTCCCTTCCCATAATCAACAAACTCCTCTTTATAATCTTGCAGCGTAATAAATTCTTTTACTACCAGTACTTCTACCTGTTGCTTCAGACACCAGTAATAGGGATGCATAACTTACATCAATATACGAAACATCCACAGCACATAAGGAGCAGTCAGTCCTTGTACTGAGGCACGATTTATAAAATATCACAACTTTATGTATAACTGGTATTGTACAGTACTGTAAAGTGGGGAAAATGGCAAATCATCTTAGGTTATCACTGGAACTTTAATGAGAACTTAACAGAGAGAGAGAAAAAAAAAAGCTACATACTGTACAATGATGACTGCCTGTATCTTTGTCCTCTGGGAATCTAGTATCAGCATGCTGCTGATAGCTCTCCCACTTTTGTACTTTCTCTTCCCTCATTTTCAAGATCCTACCTCATCCCATCCTAAGGTGGGAGAAAAAAATTAAGGCTGATGGTGATGAAATGTTACCAAAGTCTTTGCTGGGTCAGTGTGTCTCTTATGGTTCAACTCTTCACAGTGCATTGACCAAGCTTTAAGACATGGTAATTTCCCATCTGTGTCACTTCAATTCCTGGCAGCCAGAGAGACAAATGCACTGACTCTAAAGGTTAGGATAAAGAATCTGCTTAAACAGATTCACTGCATACCTTAGATCCATGTTTTACATTGATATGAAAAATGTCTCCAACCCACCAAGGCATAGTGGAACTCAGTTTTTCTTATGACTGGTCACATTCAATTTTTCTGTTACTTGTTTTTTGTTCCCCGCATGATCTGGGGGTGGGTTTTACAGGTGCTAACTCATTTACCCTAAGGGATCCTCCCATAAGTTGAATAAAATAACTTGGTCTATCTATAGCCAAACACCTTAATCCCCTAAGAGGTGGCCACAAACAAATCGCCTGCATGTTACCCTGTTCCCTGCCATTTTGCTGCCCTCCTCCCCCGCTTACATCCCCCTCTCTCATGTACCTTACCCATCCTTCCATCTCATTCTTGGTCTCCCCTTCCATCGCACTCACATACACCTGATGCTAGCCTCAATAAAATAAAAAGAACATTCTTGTGCGAAGAGGTTAACAGGTTTTGTACAAAAACATGGACATCCCCCTTTTGATATGAGTTCTCCATTTTCTAGTTCTCAGTGACTGAGCTTTCTAGACAATACTGTATATCCTGTTTGCAACAAAAAAGCAATGGCGTCTTTGCAAAGTCAGAAGTTAGGTAGCTAGCCTACCTAAGACTGCTCACAGAACATCTTTTAATTACAGTGTTGTTAAGTGTTTCGAGTTGTCCTTTTGATAACTCTCCTTTATCCTGTTTACGATGTGCGCATTTTGAAGGGATTCGTGGGTGCAAGTTCATTAACTCACAAAACTACTTTTCATATCCACATTAACTAACACACATATTACTCTACTCATATCTACATTAACCAACATATGCATCTTAGTGCTCCTGTGGGTTCTGTTGCTGCCACACAAGGGATGATGCTACAGTGTCAATGAGGCATCATGTCACAACACTCAAGCACTGTAGTATAAATTTTGATACAGCAGTCACAGATACTCACAAGGTTGGTTCTTTAAGATCATGGTGATGATGATTTCAATGGGATGAAGAGGGTCAGAAATTGGAACCCAATATAGTAAAGAATAATTTCATATTGCAGCAAGTTCTTGTTAGGAGCTGGCTTTCATATTCTTCTTTTTGCAATTACATCCATAGTATACCTGTATTTGAGAAAAATGATTATTGGAGTTTCACTGGTTTGTATATAGGCGATTTGTCTGTTTCCCCTATTGTACAGTATCAGTTATAAGGAAAAGTTGAGATATTTTTCAATCCATCCCTGACATGCAAGTCCATGACAATACAAATTTATACGGTACATGGATAACAATATTAGACACTGAAGTCAGTAATACACTAAATAATGCAAAAATGAATATGTATAATTGTAAATAAAGCTTACTAAACTGTAATGAAAAAAGGCCACAGTACAGCTCACCAATGAACTGAGTCAGATGTGAGAGAAGTAAGTTTGGCAGGCTCAACCCCTTGATGATGTACAGTATTTTTCATCTTACTCTTGCTGTATATAGACTATTTACTCAGCTTTGAGATACAATTTGAGCAGGCATGGCTAGATAAAGCCTTCAATTACCCTTCACTAAAAGAAGTCTCCCCAACAAAGATAAATAACATAACCTGGACGTAGTGAAAGTAAGTAAATAAAGCACGTCACCAGAGTGAAGGGGTTAAAATGTACGATATAAACCCAAAGTCTGGTATAGAAATGTTTGAATTACAAGCTGTGCCTATCATATAAACTGTAATTGTATGTTTCTTCGTAACTGTATACTGTACCGTATTTCCAGTCTGAATATTGCACTACTGAGCTGTATAGTGCACTTCTGTATTTTTTAGGTGTTATTTATGGTGAATATGTAAAAAAATAGTTTCTCTCATAATTTCTGTTAATATGAAATTTTGTTATTAGTCATCCATAGCTTAGGCTTCATTCTTAACACAGCAGTCTTTGCATCTGTCTCCTTAACTGGTAGGAATCAAGATGAAACAATGATATTGTCTGCTATGTAGGCTACAGCCTGTCTTGGCATGGGGACGTAAGCCCTTTTACAGGTGTCTTTGTGACCTACCTACACAGGACAGAAATGGCTTTTGGTGCAACAAAGTCTGCTCATTAGTAACTGAAAATAAGTTACGGAAAATATTCTTAAATAAGTATTTATTTATTTATTAAGCTGCAGTCCATTTGCAAATTGTCTATTAATGGATTTTATGCATGCAATGCATTATACTTTAGATATGGTACCTACTAGAGACTTTAAACCATATAACAGTAACCTACTGCACAAAAAATACACAGAATTTGTACAAGAAGACTGACGAATAACTATATAAGCGTAGTAAAACAGGTGAGATTTCAAAATCCTGCATTACGGTTTTTGCTACATGACATGTTGTACTTATAATGACTTGCGACTATTTTTCTTACGCTTCTTCATCTTGGGAGGTACTGGATCTAAGTCAGTGGAGAGGGTTTGTGGTGGTTCACTAATAATCCAATCCAAAGTGGGCTGGGATGTTGCGGGCTTGATGGGCTGTGAGGTTATGGTTCCTGGCAAGTCGGTCACACTTCGAGTGGCAACCTTCTTCTTGACCTTCTTGGGTAGAAGTTTAAGCCTCTCTCCTGCAGCCCCAGCCACTGCCGGTAGCCGGTCCATACTTTTAGACAGAGACTTGAGGGTGTGCTTACTGGAGCGCTTGCTTGGAGATGATAAAACCTTGGTCACCTTTTTGGTTGCCGTGACAACAACTGGAGACTTAGGCTGGACATAAATATCACATGAAGCTGCAGTGGTTATGATGCCAAGTCCCGGGGAACTCTGGCTGGCCTGGGGTTCACACACAGATGAAAGCGGGGAGCGAGGGGACAGGGGGCTCTGTCCTGCAGGGTAGAAGCCTTCCTGTGATGATGAAAGAGGACTACATTTACGTTCATTCATCTCCAAGCTAGGAAGATTATAGAATGAAGTTTCTTTATTCTTTAGCGTTGATTCTTCCGTGCTTGTACTTGAGCTAGGGCAAATTTTCAACTTTTTGGTGCCAGAAGCTAAGCCTTTGCTTCTTTGTCTTCTGATTTTCTCTACCTTCTTCACTAAGGTCGGGCTTTCTGGCGTATCTGATATAGAAAGCTTGACATTTAAATTTGGCGTTAAACTTACAGATGCAGTAAGACTGTGCTTGCTTGACGTCATTTTGCTGCTGACAATTTTTCCTTCTCCTGCATTTATGTGACTACTCTCACCTAACTCGGTAAATGTTAGTGATCGAGATACACCAGGTTTCTTTGGCGGTGGAGTTTTAATCTTTTGTGACTTCGGCTTACAACGGGGGGACAGGGCACCAGAAGCAATGGATTTCTTTGCACTGGCAGGTCTTGGTCTCGAGGGACCTGAAGGGATGTCTGGGGGTGGTTCCTGGTTCTCGGCATCAACAGTAAGGCACCATGAATGGCGACGCACTCGCTGACCACGACTGCGAGGAAGCCTGGGTGAGGCAGGGGTACTTGGGGGACCCTGCCTCCCTGGGCCAAGTCTAGGCCCACTCAGCCCACCCCTTGTTCCCCCAAGCCTCTCAACCGTGAGTTTGTTTGCCGAGCGTGCTGGCAGTGTACGTGGAGTTTGCATTCCCGATACCTGGGTACGAGGGGAGAGGGCTGAGGAGGCCAGGAAGTGGTGAAGCCAGGCACGTACACCAGCCAGGCTGCCATACTGTGAGTGAGGCACCCGAGACCACTCAGTGCCTCCACCCACTAGGTCCAGTAAGCTCACACCAAGCTGACGTCCACACTGTAAGATAACAATCACTGCTTTTATACTTATAATTTAAATGTAGCACAGGTCAAATAATGCTATAAAAGTAAAAAATCTGCACAGCAAAACTTAATTCAAGGTAAAAATTATAAAGCTGTCATAAGGCCATATTCAAAGTTTCAGTTTTTGTTTGTCATCTTATTTTCATCAGACATAAACATAAAAGAAACTTACATCTTTGCTTTTTTTTTTTTTTTTTTTTTTTTTGCTATAGATGAAATATAGTGGAACACACCAGCCATCATTTACAGATAAAATGCAATGGAATTATTATAAACATGACAAAACAGTAACTGCTGTGGGTGTGCTAGGAGTTATTAGGAGAATTTAAGACAGACTGGGGAATGACAGACTAACTACGAGTGAATGCAAGTAAGGTGGAGAGGGAGAATGGGAAGGGGGAGACAGGATTTGATGGATGGGGATAGGAAGGAAAGGTATATACAGTATGGTGGGAGGGGGAGGTCAGCTGGAGAGAGGGCAGCCTGATGGTAGAGAACAGAGTAGCATCAAAGTAAGTCATCTTTAGCCCCTCCTTCCGAGATTATGGCATTTGGCTATGGATTGGTAAAAATTATTCTTAGCATTTAATGAAGATCATGAACCAAATGTCACAAAAAGCTTACATCTTCAAATATAGCTGGAGTATACTTAGGTGGGGCTGTGAGAGTATTCTGAGGAGTCTTCTTATGGTCGAGGGGTGAAGGTGGTGTGGGCGTGTGGGTGCGCCCAGTGTTGTAGTTGCATTCAAGGGTGTATGAGCGTAGTAGGCCCGTCGCACGCATGATAGCCACACGACCTGACCCCTCCTTGCTCATACCATCACGACGGTCCCTGAAACAGATTATTTATACAGCAAATCTTCATAATGAGTCGTCTCCTCTATACTCCGTTTTTTTTATTGAGGCGAAGATGCATTCGACAGGTTGTTGATGATTGGCTGAATGCAACATGTCCAAAAAATATTTACTAACTCAAATTTCCCTCTCAGATAATTGTTGTCAGTTAATAATGCTAGATTATGAAGTAATGTTGCATTCAGCCAGTAATCACTAATCGCTCAAGTGCATCTTCGCCTCGATGAAAAAAACTGAGTATAGCATCTCTTCCTTTATAACAGACAATACTGTATGTACAATTTACTGTAATATTTTTTCACCGTCAGCTACCTGTGTCATCTAAAACATGGATGTACTGCATGAATAACAAAAGATATTATGAATATGCAAAACTGGTAATAATTAATGTTAAGAACCCCAGGAAGTTGAATAATTTACTGGTCTGTCATTAAAACAGAAGGGTTCATATTTTTTTTATAAAGGGTCCAACATGCTTGCATGTGACGGCCTTGGTCACCTAATGGTGGCTCTCCATGCTGCTCGACCTCTGGCAGCTTCCCTATTCAATTCCTTGGCCCTGAGGTCACACTCTATGACCTTGTCCCAAGTCGTTTTTGGTCTGCCTCTTGTAACCATACCTTCAAAGTTAACTCTTCTCACTTTCTGCACCCAATTGTCATCCCCCATCCCATGCCACATGTCCAAACCATCTCAATCTACCCCTCCTCATCACAGCAACAATACACACTAGTCCCATCTTTCCTCTAAACTCTTCAGTTGTAAACCTAATCTCCTTCATAAGTATATGTTTCACTGTGAAAACGGCTCTTATTCACATCATCATCCTTATTTTTCCTGCAAGGTCCAGGAAGAAAAGGGGGGTGGGGGAATTACACTCAACAACATGCCCAATTATATAAGCTGCATACTCATTCAGTGTATTCCTTTCTGAATAATTACATGCTTCAGTTTCAGTGCTAAAAATAATACTAGGGTCAGTTTCACAGGTAAGAGACATAACTGAGATGCATGTTTTTTCTGAAGAATTACACGTTTCAATTTCATACCATTAATGACTTATAAAGTTGTACAGATAATTTTATGATACATACTTGAGATACATGTTCCTTTCTGAAAAATTACATGCGGTGAAGTCAAAATTTGGGCAGTTGACGGCAAGTAGCTTAGGAAACAGCATGTTCTCAATCATGACAGCTGGCTCTTCATACCAGTTGCCATAGATGAAAATACCTGTAAGAGAAAACAACACAGGCTGATGTGCAATTAACAGACATCACTGTCATCATCATCATCATACTTCTTTTTACCATCTGCAGGTGGTTTGAAACATGGCCAAGAAAACAACAGGAAAAAAATGACAGTGGGAGAACTAATCAACATTATGCCCAATGAAATGAGCTGCACACTCTTTCACTCATCATTCAAGCTCACAGATTCCTACCTCTACCTCGTAAGTATATCTTCCCCATAAGGCCTATAGCTTTTAAGTGTCAATGACGAGTAATTAGGATGTTTTAAATGACCAGTATTTGATGAGAAACTACATCCATAGAACTAAAGCAATCTGGGATCAACACTCAACAACATATGATGAAGTATATATGAGAGAAATGGGTGCATTGCTAATCATCATCATCGCCATCATCATCATCCAGACCTTTCCCACCCTAGGGCAGGGTGAGGAGTAGCAACATCCAGACAACCCAAGTTTGCCCAGTTCAATGGGCCACGCTTCCATTCACTCATCATTCGTGCCCCCGGAATCCTGGCTCTATCTGATATGCCAAAAACATTCACCACATTCTGTAGCTTCACATAAACATATAAACCTTCACAATTTGCACTGATACCAGTATACAACAATAAACCTCATAAATAACTAGTAAAACACCTTTGATGCATCTCACTTACCTACAGTCAGCCACCTTAATCTTGGAAGAAGCCACAAATGAAAAACCTCCATGTAACCCTGTCCTTTGCCATCAGGGTGTCCTCCTTCCAATTCAGACCACCTCTCCCTTGTATACTGTACCTCTCAACCCCATCCCTCCATCTCATCCTCTCAAAACCTCACCTTGAAGTTCCAGCATCAACAATTTTGGCATCTACCATTATTTACCCCTTGAAGATGGTGAGGCACCACAGTTTTTTACGGTAGTTTATTTTTGCTATCTTCACATTATTTTATTCAACTAAAGGAAACTTCTTGATCTGGAGGGAATAGATTTACTGGTACCCTAAATAAGCCTTGTCATTACTTTGAATCCCTCCTAACTGGAATAAAACTGTCCAGAAATACCAAAACTGAAATGAAAAATACAGCATCAGATTGAACATAATCAAAAGGAAAATTTATTATCTTAGAATCAATCTGTCTCACCTTTCTTTGAGGCATGACCATGGAGGTCAACATAGAGGAAGAGTCCTGAGGTAACTTGGGTTTCCTCAGGCACTGGTGTTGGGAGGGGGAAAGCGGAAGTAAAATTCTCTCCACCAAGTTGCAGTGGCCCCTCCACCATTCCCAGGCCTATTTCCGACTCCTTGCCAGGCCTCCCACATTCTGCTTCACTCTCACTGCTGCTGGCAATGCCACCTCCCTCTCTCCTTCCCAGCATAACACCTGGAGTTGGAGGGGAGGTCGTCTTGAGGAAAGTCTTGGGCGGGGAAACTTGTGGGGTCAGATCTCTCTTGGAGTCTTTGTCAGTCTTTGGATCTGTCTTCTGAGAAAAACAAAAACCACTACTGGTGCTGGCAGTACTATTACCTAAATCAACTCCCAAGTGATGCTGACTAGAGAGTGAAGTCGATATCGTGCTAATGTTGTCAGTATCAGTCCCTGTACTAACATTTACATCGGCTGGTCTACTAACATTTACATTACTAAACAAGTTCATATTTTCCCTCACACATTTGTCACCAGTAACTGGCTGGTCAATTGGGAACAGGTATTTGCTTTCCTTTTTCTGGAAATCTTTTAGATACAGGTTTCTAGACTTACATGTATTTGTAAACTCGCTTTCATTTTTTACATCAGTTATATCTGATGAAAGCACCGTATTGTTTGGCTCTCCAGTGTTCTCACTTGCAGCAATAATGTTTCTGAAGTCACTCACAGCAGCCATATCTCCAAACATTGACGTGACCCCAGTTTCTGCCTCGCTGATGCCAGAGACATTTGAGCAGTCATCATGCATGTCTAATATGTTTGGTCCCTTTGGTAAAGATGTACTGGCTTGGGTACAATCCACTGAAATGTTGCTGGATATGTCCCATCCCGAGGCAGAAGGTTCATCTAGCTCCATGAGAGACACCCCCTTCACCCTACTGCACCCCAATCCCCCAGCCTTCCCTGCCTGCACATCACTAAAGCTATGGCAGGTATCTTCATCCATCACAACTAGTGGCCTTGTGCCTTCTTCAGGGCTTCCTTTGCTGCCTCCCTCCCCAGGTGTGGTGGAGGAGGTGGCAGAGGTATGATCTGTGGATTCACTGACTGTGGAGGTGGAGGGTGTGTTCTGTGAAGAGGCAGGGGACAGCTGCCCTCTGTGGTGGTAAAGAATCACTTGTCTAGCAGCATAGATCGTGGGGTGAAGAGTAGGCGAGGGGTCCACGTAGACTCGGTTGAGGTTGACTCCACGCTGGTCGGTGCGGTAGTGGCCACGAATCACGCCATCAGGGTTCAGCAGTGGAATCAACTTGAAGACAAACATATCCCTCAGCTTCACAGCTCGAGGGTCCATTGACACAATGAAGTTAAGGAAGCCATTCAGCACAAAACTCGATGAGGTCTCTCCTGGGTGGACTCTGGCTGAAACAAAAACCACCTTCTTATTCGGGAAGCGGTGTGGCCGAGGCTGGTTGACCAAAGGAAAGAGACCGGGTAGTCTGTCCTCCCTCTCCTCCACTCGGCCATAGTGGGAGCTAACTGTGATTAGGTCAACACGCCAGTGGTCCAGGGAGTATGCTAACAATTCCCGGTGGTAATACAGGCTTTCATACCCTGGGGGGAAGCGACGGTCAAGATTTTCCAACACAGCCTGCACCTCTGAGTACGTATAGGGATACGTAAATGCATAATGGGTAACTGCACTTGCATCAGTCACTGTGTGGACCCATGATATCACCGTGCTATTTTCTTCACTCTGCAAGCAGAATACTTTTATTTAATATAAACCAGCATTATTATAAAGGCTATCTTTCCTTATACTTTATTTTAACATTATATGACATCAATATATAAACAAGTCTTCCTCATACACTAAGGATATATTCCCAAATGTTTCAACTTTTCCACCCAATTACAGATCATTCACTTTAACTAGGTGGAGATTTTCATTCTTTTGCAGCTTATTCTACATAACTCATTGGCTGAATATGATAAGAATATGACTCTACATCTTTTTCATTGTACTGTATCTCTCTGTCGCTAGCACCATATTCTAGTGTTACTCTCTTGTTAATGCTTAACATTCAATATGGAGAGATGGCAAATTTATGCCAATTTGTCAATGGAGTATAGTGCTGTAAATGGGAAACATAAAAAACCTATTCTTATGGTAGCAATGTAACTTTTATTAGCATTTTTTCACTACACTGAAGTGTAATAGCAAAAATACACAAATAAAAATACATAACATAAAGTACTGAAAAAGTAACATAATACAGAAAGCATCTGGAGGAGCCTGGACAACCTCCTATACAGAGGCATCTTAGTACTTTATTCTTGCTAATATCAGACACCTGATTCAGCTTGGGAGAGTGTCCTCTAGTTGATTTATATATTACCTGACAAACATCCCTAACCTCTCAGTTAAGCTGGTGACTGAGTGTGGTCAGAGTGGATACTAAATCTCACCAGAAACAAAGGAGACATTTACAACATAATCTCATCAAATTTCATGCAACCACAACTCAGTAAACTGAAGATGTGAGAAAGGCCCAGTTTTAACAGATGAGAATAAACCAACTATATCAGTGCAACACAAGTTACTGTACCCTATAGGAGCATTTTTCCTTAATGCGCTCCCAGCGTGGGGGTCGGTTGGAGGAGATACACTGGACCACTGGCTGCATCCCTTGCGAAAACAGCTTCGTCTGTTTGTTCAGGTTCATCACATTCAGCCGTACACGGTTTCCCATGGTGCCCCCTAGTGAAAGTAAAGTTGTGCATAGTGTGAGAGCATTGTGAACATCATCTTCATCGTATTTTCCACTGATTCATGGGAAAACTAACATAAACAGAAAAAGGAATGCAAAAGAGTATAAAAATCAACATTCATAAAAAAATCCCTAAGAGGGTATAGCTACTAACAACCAGTTTTAAAATTAATATGATCAAATTGCAGTGTGTACCTTTTATACCAAAGAAGAACCATGTCCGATTATTGTTCTCGTACTCCGTTCCAGCACAATCTGGTCTAGTCCACAAGTTGTACTCGTAGTTCACTGGGAGAGGTTCAACAGTGGGTTGTGGGGGTGCGGTGTTCTTGTGGGCTTTACGGTTAGTGCTCAGTGATGAACTCTGACTTGAGCACCCAGAACCTGAAAATGCAGGAAGTACAAGTGTTCCTCATTATACGTCAGGAATACACTAATGTGGCAGGTGGAGGTGCTCAATATCCACTCACTCGATGTAGTGCTGCTCTCAGGTGTCTGCCCTTTCCTCCTCCCTTCATTCTTTCCTTCCTCTTCTGTCTTTCTTTACTTCATTCTTTTCAGGTCCTTCTGCCTACGGGTGACTTTACATTATCATAATCATCATCCAATCCTACACTGCCCCATGAGAAGTGTAGGAGCCCGGGGCTAGGCAAGTTGGTCCTAACTTTTAAGATGAGAGTGACCAGCCTCACTCATCCCTGAGTGGCATTACGTGAGCAATAAACCCCAACCATCCCTTGGATAAAAACCTTCACCGGCTCAATCCGATTGGAGCGCCGTAATTACTCACTAAACCACCAAGCGCCAAAATTTGGTTATATGGTTACCACCCAGCATAGTAAATGGTTTCCTGGTGTACAGGAAACCATTTGGCTTGTCACTCAGTGTAGAGTCACCCTCAGGCCACAATATCAAATGCTTGAACATGTCGGCTGGCCGACCAAAGTTCTCGGGGACTTTTATGTCCAGATAATGGCAAGTAAATTCAGATAATGGTTTAACAGAACCAAGGTCAAATATCTGGTTAATGAACAGGTCCGGATACTGCACGTCCGGATAAATGAGGGATTACTGCATCATCAATGTCATCATCATCACTGGATCTCCCTTTCCCCCCTTAGGACTGGGCAAGGTAGTGTCCAGAGACCAAATGAATAAGCTGAACTTATAATTAAATATGGGTGTCTCACCTGGGGGGTCAACCCTCTCCACACGAGCTAGGTTGCCACACTCAAACTTTGAAGTGAAGGTAAAAGGGCCAAGAGTTTCCTCCATTGTTACAGTGGACTGAGGAGGTGCAGTGAAGCTGTGTTTGTCAACTGGAGTGGCCAGCAATATTCTTCAAATACACAGCAGTTGTGCTGGCCAAATTCCTTGCTCAGCTTACATCCTGCTGAAATTGGAGAACAAAGTGTGTAAGCTATGTATACAGTAAACCTTGCATAAGTCGAACTATATGGGGCTCTAGGGTAGTTGAACTTATGGAATTCTGACTAACTGGAAATAATTGCGAAAAAAACTACATTACCCCCCCAATAGTCACAAAGCATATGTGACTGCTTGTTATTAACGCTAATGAATCGGTTATAAAGCAATAAAAATAAACAATAAAAACTATTCGGTGCATGTCACAGACTAGGCTAGACTAGGAGGTTGCATAGATGGAGGGTGCAACAGTCACTTAATTACCAGTACATAAAGTTCTGCACTTGTTTCTATACTTCACTTTACAATCAATTATACTGAAATGAAGCACTTGGAATATAAGAAACTAAAATGTAACCATGTGAACAAACACTACATCACACCTCGGTCAGAGTTCGACTTACCGGAAATTCCGCCTTCAGCAGGGTCAACTTGTCAAAGTTTTACTGTACTCTAATTTCACTAAATTAACACCTTTACTTCTAGGATGCATTTCTTCTATCATCCTTGCTAGTTACCACCACCACCATCATCATCATCATCATATTGCCTTTTTTATTAACCCACACGTGGTCACGTAGGGTATGGACAGGGGGGAATAATGATAGCAGGAGAACTATTCGACTATATACAAGTGCCAAATTGAAATGAACCACACATTCATTCACTCACCATTCAGACCATCAAAATCCTGGCTTCACAGATGATTTCTGGATGAGGGATTAAACACTGCCTCCATGGACTTTTCACTACTAAGATACTCTCCAAAATATACCATAATTTGATACTGTATTTGGTAAACTATCTTACAGAGAGTCGATATGGCAGTAGCTAATAAAAGAGGTGAATGATATTTTCCTACTAATTTTGTAACTTACTACTCTCCCATAAAGGGCTGTATGCAATCTAATACAACTTCTGTAAAATATTTTTTTTATGAAGATGCAGTGAGTAAAATTTTAAAAAATTAACAAACTACTGTACTTGAGTTGTATATGCTAGCTTATCCTTTCACACTTCTCCCACTCTCTAAAGTCACTTCTTTTCCTCCTCCTCCTCTGTCTCTCCTTAGGAGGATGTCAAATATCTGACAAAATGTTTGGATTGGTTGTGCTTTAAAAAAAACAAAAAACAAATGGCATTAATGAATTAGGTGAAAATGAAGAGCTGATACATGAGGAGTAGTGAAACTTCAATTTAATACTAAGGGAAGTTCCACTCTCCAACTGTAAGCAGCAAATTAACTAGAACCAGACTCGGATGCTTATGACCACCTGGAACAGCCATCATCCAACATATGCATTAAAAACAAAGCCAGAATCATCCAAGAAGGTTAATTATTTTGCATAGAATTTAATTTTCTCCTTAAGAAACTAATCCAAAACTCATGTACATTCTTACAATTTGTAATTAACACAACAGGTTTAACATAATCATAATGAGACTGAAGGTACACAAAGACTCATAGGCAGAGAAGTATGTAATAAGTTGTTCTGGGGCTGTGGTGTCATCGAGAAAGCACATGTTACATCAGCTGACTAGATCAGCTGTGGTCTATGATGTCAACAAATCAGCTGCTTGAAAACAGGGGTTACATCGTAATTCACCTTTCAGGCCATTATACTGTTCATTTCTCTTTCAATAACTGAACAAAACAATCACTGCGACGCCAAGAGTACAAAGAACTTACAATCACTCTATTGCAAGGGACAACTCCCGAACGAAAAATGCAGAAAACTTCAGAATAGGATTCTCACAGCCTAGTAAACAGACAGACGACCAAGTTTCTCCACATTCCCGTCAGGTGGCACCAGCTTTCGGCTTGGATTCCATTTCACCATTGATTTTTATCCACACACCTACTGGCACCCAGTCGTTTGGCCATTGACAGTAACAAACGCAGATCGTACATTTAAACACAATACAGTCGTAATGATGAGACAGATAATTTGAAAATTTTGACATTTCAATAGAAAACGGTACTTTCTCAGTTTTCTATGATTCTAAATTCAGCCAACCTATGAGCAACTAAACTGACAGTACAAAATCATTCCACATTATTGCACATGCTTGTTCTGTACCACCCGTCATCTTTCCCAATCGGTTTCCAGACCCAGTCAGAGATCAAGCGTATAGTTTCCTGCAAGCCAAGAAACCATTTACAACGCTGGATAGTAACCACATAACCAACCCATACGTGTACCCTACTTGTCGACAAGTGAGTTGGTGCAGGGTTAGTGCTATTCCCCGCAAAACAACCAACTCAAAGACAACGGCCACTCCTTATGGGATTATGGCGTCTGGCTATGGATAGATAGAAATGTAGGAGGTAAGTTGGGAGATAACTACAGTGAGTATACGGCTTCGGCAGGACGGTCACAACATGATCTTGAGAGGGGTCGACTTGTACCCTGCCTTGGGTACACTTAGGGATTGTAATGGGGAAAACTCCACGCCACAAAATACATAAGTGAAAGAGGGTAATTAGGGAATGGAGAATAAGAGACTGACAAGGAGCGATATGTGCAAGGTAGAGGGGGGAGGGAAACCGAGGATGAGATGGAGTGATGGGGTGGGGACTGGAGATATAATTATGAGAAAAGGGTGAGTTGGAGTCAGGGCATCCAGCTATTCATTTGTGGCCACCCCTTTCCGGATAGATATGAGCCTCTGTATTTTCAAGGGAGGGGAGATACGCTCCCTCCGTTCCCCTCCTTGGTTACATACTTGTAGGTAGACATCGTCACTGTAGGGCAGGAGCAGATGTTCAACAATAGCCTCCTTACATCTGGAGTTGCAACTGAAAAAAAAAAAAAAAATCCTATCCCTTGTACCAGGGGATGGGTACTTGTCAAACCACAGACGATAAGAGGTGTTTTACTGGCCAGAAAAGACATATGTGATAAAATTTTATGGGACAGGCAAAATAGAATACAGGGGCTTGGCAAGGACATGGCATCATTCTGAAGAAATGAAGCAGAACACCTGGTGCAAGGCGTACCAACCGCCAGGGAAGTTAAAAGGACATTGTTGTATTAGCTGGTTAAATTTATTTTGAAGAGAGAAAGAAAGGAGGGGCAAGGAAGAGTAGAGATGTATATACTCCTTCCACCTTCATAGACTCACATTTTCGTCTTTCTGAAGCTTATTTCACCTAAGCCCAGTGGCAGACGAGGACGGCTCTGCAGTCTTCGTACTACTTCTTCGTGGCTAGCACCATATTCTAGTATTAATATTTTGTTCCATCCCATAATTTTAGATGAAAGGAGCAATTTTTAGGCCAATTTGAAGTTTAAAAAAAAAAAAGGTATACGTAGGATAACAGGATTGGTTGGTAGGCGTGTGTAGGATCGTTGTTTACCTTCTACATGTGTGAATGATCCCGCAACGGTCGTCATGGCGGTCAGTTCAGATGAGGACCCGGGCTCACACATACCTTCTGAGCCGCCTCCTCGCACCGATGGCAAAGTGGTAATCGTCAAAATGCCCTCCTTTACGGTGCTGGATGCTGCTTTTATGGTGACATCAATGCTGACACTTGTTGCGGACGTCGGAACAGGTAAGCCACTGGTTACGTGAGCAGTGCTAATGTTTTTACGTGAACATATACCCATTATGTTTAGCATGATAGATTTGGCTTGGAAGTCATATTACGTTGTTATGGAATGCTGCGTTAATTGTGCTGTATGCTATTAGCCTATGGAATATATGACCAAGAGTAGCAAGTACAGGTAGGCTATACAGTACGTTTGTATGATATATGCAGTCAGTGTAACTAAGCATAGCCCAACACAAGTATAGTATTGGCAAACAGTTGAATATGAAAAAAAAAAAGTATCCATAAAAATAGCCATAAAGTAGTGGCAGATGTTTACAATTGTTTAGTTTAAGGCATTGGTGTATTTGTTTTTTTTCATTGATGGTTGCATTTAAGCCAGTAATATTATGTTCCTTCTGTTATGATCAGTAAATACTAATGCTCACAAATCAGTAGATAGGTACTATGACTTATAAGCAAATGAAAGTAATTTGATGTAGACTTGAATATAAGCTGTTTGGAATTTCAGTCTATATCTATCTGTCTATCCACCCATCCATCTATCAATCTGTGTAGTCAGGAACTCAATCCATAAGGGGTGGCCACAGACTGATTGCTTCCATTTTATCCTGTCCTCTGCAATTTGGCTGCCCTCCATCCAACTTACACCCCCTTCTCTCATTTATCTGTCTGTCGTCTCCATCTCATCCTGAGTAGAGGGGATCGAAGGACATTTGTATAACCAGGCACATTGATGCCACCACATGAAGGCATCCCTCTCCATCATTCTGGGCAAGATTTGAAATAAGTGGTGCAGTACTGCATAACGATGTCCTTAGAGTGAAGAAGCAGAGTAATAGTATCTCACTTCCAGATGTGAATTTAGTGGTGCGGTACTTCCTTAGCGGGTATGTGGTGTGGGCAGGACTGACGTTGACCCTGGTGGCAGTGACGGCAGTGGTAGTAGCAGTGATGTCGATGAGGTGGCACCTTACTGGTGACTCACAACGCATCACCAAGATGCACTGGATCGCCAACATCTGCCTGTGGGGTATTCTTCATCGGTATGTGAGGCTTATTGTAACTACTGTATAGGTCTTTCACCTTAACATGGCCCAGATTTTTGTCTTTTTACGGCTTATTTTACATAGGTCAGTGAGAGAAAAAGACATTGATATGGCTGTCCATTCCACAGCTCTTCGTTTCAGACATCATGTTGTAATACTGATATACCGGTACATGTACCTGTATTGATTCATCACAGCATTCATGATGGAGAGATGACAATTTTAGGCCAGGTTGAAAAGAACATAGTGCATGTTTGTTTTAATTAACAGTTTCCTGACTCCTTTCATTTTGGTTAAGGGCAGTATATTGCCAGAATGGAAAGTAGATTTGATTAGAAAACAAGGAGGCTAATTCCTACCAGTAAGGCTTATCATATTTTATGCAGTCATGACTATTCAAATTGTAGGAGTGGTAGCATTTCATGGCTGCCTTTCTATCTATGATTTGTTACAAGAAAGAAGTGAAATGGTTGAGGTTAAATGCATAGTATTTTGCTGGATCTGTGTGTTTGAATTTGAAGACTGCTTTGGTGTAGACCATTAGCTATATGTTACAGTTTTGAGACTTGGGTTAGTGGGGTTACATTTGGTGATCATCCTATTGAAGCCGTTAATAAGGAGCAGAAATTTTTTTTTTTTTTTTTTTTTTTTTAGCTAAGTTATCCTTAACCTGAATGATTTAGAAATAGTCCTGATTAACTCTTTCAGCCTGATGACATCTTTTTACCAATGCTGTTTCTTACTATATGCAAATTATGTGGTTACATAGGGCCCCTGAAGCCACCAGGGGGCTCCCAAGCTGCCATTATTGGCTTTTTTTTTTTTTAGAAATTAAAATGTGTGTTGAGTCACTCTATATTCATGAAATAAATTTAAATGTTAAAGACTGGGGGATATTAAAAATGCATGGAGAGAGCATTATAGCTGGTTATTGAAAAAGGAGTTTGACTGGGACAAGGAAGGTTTGGAACCAGCTAATCCAGTGTTTGGCCGCAAGGTAAGATTGGATGATGGATGGATGGATACTGCTTATTTCACAAATCTCAGTGGCAGAATAAGACAATACCGTGGCTGTACCGGTACTTGTTTTCTGTACCACATTTTCTTGCTTAGCACTTTATTCTATCTTAAATCCCGTATAGGTCTGAATTCAGGATGAAAATGTAGCAAATTTGGGCCAAGTTAGTGTAAAAAGGGTGTCGTACTGTTGCTATCCTGAATACATCACAAATGGTAGTTACTATATCTGGTGCAGGTACATTTTGATGTTTGTGGCGGGGATCAAAGCCCGGACAACTCAGAACCCCGATGACTTCCGTGACCTGCTGTATCAACAGTGTGATGCATCCATCCTGCGTGTGTTCGAGTGTTTCCTGGAGGCAGCACCACAGCTGGTGTTGCAGCTGTATATAATGCTGTCTTGTAATGACTTTTCTGTATGGACAGGTTTGTAGACCATACTCACTTTGCCCTGTATGTAGGTGATGGAGAGGGACAAATATAATGCTCTCCTTTAATAAGTGCTCTGAATGGACAGGTTTGTGCACTCTTTTTGCACTTTATGTAGGTGGTGGAGAAAGACAGATATAATGCTCTCCTGTAACAACTATTCTGTATGGACAAGGTTGTATAGTGTAGCTACTTTCTTTGCTCTATGTAGTTGATGGAGAGGAGCAACTGCACATAGTGGTAATGATATGAGCAAACAGTTCCACTAACTGGTTACCGTATACAAAACATCCCCCAGCTCCCTCAGTGTCCCCTAAAAGGAGGATGGTGGAATGCCAGAGGGACAGCTTCAATCCACAGTGTACTGGGTTCACATTCAGATAAATCTGGGACTGCAGCTACTTCTTTCTTAATACAAATTTTGACTGTTTACTGTAGTCAAATCTGGGGCCACAGAAGCACAGATTACAGTGTTGTATTGTACTGTGCACATGCCTTTTATACATTCAGTAGACCATTTATTCTGAATAGTGTATACAAGGTAGTAACCAACTTAGCAATGCACATACCACTTGAATTTTATTGTTACTGAGGTACATAAAAAGTATACCAAAGCATAAATTGGCCCATACATCACAGAAGTAAAAAAATATAACTTTTTATTCTAGCTTAACTATAGCAACTTGTTGTTCTTTTCTTACAGGAATCACTGCAATGTCCTCGTTAGTATCACTAGGATGGGGACTAGCAGCATACGCCAAGGCCATGCGTAAGGTCCGGCCTAATAAACACAAGATGTCAGTGATGGGGATGGTGCTACAGATGGCATGGCGGGTTGGCACCATAGCTGCCAGAGTAGCTGCTCTTGCACTGGCCACCACTGTACTCCAGGCATGGATTGTTTTTATCCTAGGTCAGTGTTTGTTCAGGCTTAGAGTTCACATTTTAATAGAGAATGGCCATTTTGGTGCTGGCTGTGGTATGATGTCATGGTTACATTTACTGTGTAGTGCACTTGATTCTCTACTGAGAATCAGATTTTATTTGGAACTACAATACTGTATTAACTTTTTGGGCGTGCGGAGAGGACGAAGGATGATAGTTGGGTGTAGAAGTGAAAAGTTTGAACATCGGGGATAAGGTTGCGATAGGCAGACCAAAAAAGACTTGAGATGAAGTCATTGATTTGATTTTGTTACGACTGAGAATGAAGAATGAGAGATTAAATAGGAGAATGTACAGTATATGAGTGAGGTGGAGGGTGGGAGGGGTATGGGGAGACGAAAGGTGAGATAGAGGGATGGAACAGAGAGTTGTATGAGGGAGTGTGTATGAGTTGGAGAAAGGGAAGCTTGATGACAGAGAACAGGGTAACATAGAGGTGATTCATTTGTTGCCACCCCTTCTGGGATAAAGATGTTTGGCTATAGACAGGTAGGAAGGGAAACAGATAAGTAGATACTGCAGGTAGGATGGTAGGTAGCCAGATCTAACTGCACTGCTGTTAATGGCCACTTGTCACACAGGTTTGCATTTTGTTGTCATGTTCATCTGGGTTGTGACACAGAAGACTCAGTTCAGCAAGACAAAGTGGGAGGAACATACATTCAATTTCATCATGGCCATCACTTACTGTTTCTGCTTCTTTAACCTCAAGGTGAGTAGTATTGTAAGTATTGGGCATCATCATCATCATTATGGATGCACATACAGTATATAGTTACTTTATTCTTGCTAACACTGTACTGTTTAATTCAGCTCTGGGAAATTAAGTCAGAACATTATTAGGACAGTATCATACGGTATTTCATATAATATCAAACTTTGTGATTAATATATTTGTAATATAGGTTGTAGTTGCAGGCATCTACCATCCTTACACTCGATATAGTGCTGATTTTAGGTGAAGACACCGAATGACAAATTTAATGGCTTTTCATAGTCCAGGAAACTATTTATGCATGGGGTGGTTCCATAAAAATGGACACTTGGTGATCCAGCTGGATTCGCCCATAAGGATGGTTGGGGTTTATTGCTTATATGATGCCACTCAGGGCCCAGTGATTGGTCACTCCCTCATTAACTGTCTATTAGCATAGCCCCAGGCCCCTGTGCCGATGGGACAATAAAGGAATGGTCAAGAGACTGTAACTTGTATATACCTGCATGTTGTATATTGTATACAGTAGTTACTAACGTTTATTGCATGAGGGATAAGCGCAATGGAGGATGTTACTGTGATGGATATTGCTGGTGAGGGACACCTTCATGTGCTGGCACTGATATTTACAAGCAGGTCCACTGACTAATTACACAAATGGTCCCTTATTTCTCTCAATCCCTGGGAAGGAGGATGGTGAATGGCAGGAGAGGAGCATATCGCCCTGTAGTCCATCAGGTTCATATCCGGATGAGCCTGGGGCCACACCAGCAACAATTTATTAAGGGAGGGACTGACCCAGTGGCAGAGGTTGGTGTTTAACTTGGTATTTCACCTTGACCTACATTTTATTACAGGAGGGACAAGCACGATGGAGGATGCTGGTGTTCTACTGTGTTATGATGATGGAGAATGTTGGCCTAACTCTCACCTACTACTTCCTTAGTCCCCATAAGCTGTGGGTCAAGAATACAGCATTGGCTGTGGTCCTTGCTTGTCTGAGTCTTGGTAAGTAGGCTATTTTTGCCAGGTGGTTTGGTGACTGAAGGTACACCACCTGAATGTAGAAATTGGAATGGCAACATAATATTTTAGAGGAAGGGTATCGTCTGGGGAAAAAAAATAGTCATTAGATCCACAGGGCTAGGTTTCTGGACTAATGAAAATAGTGAACAATATTGATTTAGACTGGGAATTGCTGGACGCATCTGCATACCTAAATACAGCGTCTCCCATTTTTTTATGTAATTTTGTTATTATTTTTATTATTGTTCTTGTTTTTTTGAAATACTTGTCGGGATAGCTGTAGTTTGTCTTTCTGTTTAGTTTTAGTCACACAGTTATCGCATTTAAGAATGTTATAGCTCATTTTTTCTAACCTGACGAAGATTCCTAACCCGTTTTAGCTCAGTTGGTCAGATATATTCATACTGGAGAGTTGATTTTACTTGTAGCCAAGGAGACTCACTGCTGCCTCATAATGAAGGGTTCATTTAATTACATGCAGCCATGATGCCATTCAGGTTTTACAAGTGGCTCAGTTCTGTTATGTAAAAACCAACCAGATGTAGTTGCAGGAACACCTGACTCATTAGTTGAATCTCACCCTATCTTTAGATGGGAAAAGGATCAGGATCAGGATGATGATGATGATACTTGAATCTTTGATGGAAATTATATTGCATGAATCTTTTTGTTTTGTTTTTCAGGTTTGATATGCATGGTTTCTTACTACCGGTTCTTGCACCCAGTTGGTCCCATCAAGCCTTTTGGAAACAAGATAGGAGTGGCCAAGGAGGGAGAAGATAGTCAGGGTAACATCATTAAAGCTTCTAAGGACCTGGATTCTAATTCACTAGACATGCGGAGAGATTTTAAGTATCTTTATCCAGTTGGCTGCAACCCTTCTAATAGGTGAGAATGATGCTGATTGCTCCGATATTTAATTCTGTTTTAAGTATCTATCTGTTTGGCTGCAATTCTTTTAATAGGTGGGTATGGTGATCATTGGTCTCACATAAAACCAATTGGCTGTGGTCTGTTTCTAGTAGCCAAGCCAAATAGTTTATCATACTTTAGAACAATGAACTGTCTTCTCGTGTATCTATAGCCAGTTGCCATAATCCCAGAGGATTGACTGCAGCCAGACCACTTCCATTTCATTCTGTCCCCTGCCATCAAGTTGTCTTCCCTTTATCCCCCCCCCCCCCTCACTTGCAAGTCATACCTCTCCTCCCCAGCCCTCCATCTCATCCATCATCTCCCTTCCTTTTCTTACATTCCTATTTAGTCTTCCATTCTATGTTCTCACCACATGTCCAAACCATTTCAGAGTACGGTACCATACCTTTATAATACTTTCCAATCCATCCACATCAGTATATTAAATTGTGCACATTATATCAGGCAATATGTGGTAGTTGGTCATTGCTGCTGTTGACAATGGTGAGTAAATAAGTGTATGGTCCACTTCATTGGGAATGCTTTTGATCAGTTCTGCCACTGTCGTGCTTTTTTTTCTTTTCCTTGCTTTCTGGACTGTGCTTTATGCCACCTGTGGGGGAGGAGGGAGAGGGAAGAGGCAGGATGATGATAATGAATTTTTAAGAATCTGATTAGATGATGTATGTATGTATGTTTCTTGTCTGTAATGCTGTACCTTCATCCAAGAGCCAGTTAGTCAGTTTACCTAAATTTCCCCTCATCCAGCAGTCAGTCAATCAGTTTTCATTCTTTTCCCCTCATCCAACATTTAGTTAGCCAGTTTATCTGTATTTTCTCTCATCCAGCACTCAGTTAGCCAGTTTATGTGTGTTCCCTATATTTACCCAAGGAAGACATGGGTTGAGGTGATGTATGCTGACCCCATATCTAGAGGTACTACTAGAGCTGATGCAGAGTAGATCATGGTGGAGGAGTGTTATCAGTTGAACCCATCTGACCTGTGCTACATAGAAAGCAGACATAAAACCATAGAAGATGATCCATCATTCAATTGGTTCTCGTCAACTTGGCCCATAATTTTGTCCTTTTGCAGCTTATTTTACGTAACCCAAAGGAAGAAAATTAAAATATTCTGGCACAACAACTTCCCATACTTCATGAGTGCCACAGTATTCTGTGGTTAATCTTTTGTTAGTCAGCATTCAAAATGGAGAAGTAGCAATTTTAGGCCAAGCTCAGGTGAAACGAATATGGTCTGAATATTCATATTTTCCCTCATTCAACAGTGTGTTATCAGCACCAGGAGTCATCCTTGAGACGTCTCCCCCACGCTCTAGGTCATCTTCATCAGTTGATACCATCCCTGCCATTCCTGATGCCACCATCACTTATAAATCTCCACCTAAACATCCCGGGACCATGTGTACTGTGCAGGACTTGCTGGCAAATGTTTCTTGTAACAGTGACATCCAGATCAGAGATGATGAGGAAGAACAGACTGAGGGAGCTTCAGGTGATGCTATCTCCTCTGGACAAAAGAGAGATGATTTAGAGGTAAGCCCAACTTCTTTTGAGAGAAGTATTACTAGGGAGCTGAACTCAAAGTTGTCTGCCTTAAATATGAAAGACTGTAATCCTGAGCTCCATGTAACTGAAGTTAGAAAAATAAATCAAAATACTAGTCAGGAAGAAATGACAGATTTGGAGGAAGTTGAGGTGCCAGAAGTCAAATGTACCAGGCTGTGTGAACCAGATCTTGGTGACTGTGGAAGAAATGAAAATTCTGAAAATAGTGATATTAATAGGAAAATAAACAATAATATAGGATCTAAAGATAGCAAGTTCAATTCACTGAGACATTCACAAGTGAAATCTAGCCCTAATAGTGTTGGTCTTCCTTTGCGTCTAGACTACACAAGTCAGATTAGTTTGGATGATATATGTGGAAGTGAGGTGCATCATAGAAGTGCTAGTATATTGAGAACCAGTTCTCGCGGTAGGAGATGCACCTCGGACTTTGACATGAGGCTTACTTCACTGCCAAATATTTCGAGTAGCATGGTAAATACCTTCACCAATATCATGCTAGCAGAAACCAATCCTGAATGCGGGAATGAGCCAGAGATTCTTGCTCCACATGTCCCAAATGTCGAATTAGCAGTGATAGACAGAATGCACATTATTGAAACGGAGTCATCGGGGGTCAGCTCTGATGGACACTCGGGGTATGAGAACACATATGAAGAGAAGGATATTCAGAGGAGGAATCTACCACCCAAGTCGTTGAATCTGGTGGTGCCTAATCTTAATGAAACTCAGACCACTCATTCTTCCATTCCACATGATTATGAGAACATTTGTGCTGTTAATATTAATAGGGAGATGTGGGGTGTCCGACACTGGAAGACATATTCAGATATAGAAACCAGATTACATGATGACAGTACATTCAAGGAGAGACTCAGAATCCTTGACAGTACCATAGCCTCAACTGTGTATTCAGAATATAACAGCATATTGAAAGGAAGATCCCGAAGGTCTGTTAGTTTGATTGATGATTGTGAGAGTGTGTTGTCCAGATCATTACCTGATTTGAGTGCATTCCGATTGGACACCTGCCTTGAGGAGCCAGAGGAAGAGGCTGAAAAACCAGTCAGTTTTGCTGATGTAAAGACTGATCATAGACTGATGGATGTCCTCAATCAGCTCAGAGCCAACAGAACTATTAATAAATCTAGTTCTGTTGACAACATTCCCAATTATGAGACTATTTGGATTGGTGATGTAAATAAGCCTGAATCAGAAGAGACATCACTTCATACAACCTCCACAGGTAATAAATCCTCCCTAGTCGTCACTATTGGTGATGTTCGTGCCAGAGAATCTCTGTGTAACCTTTACTATTCTACCATGTCTGATCTGTCCTTCAGGTACTATAGTGAGAGAATGAGAAGAAATTACTCCATAGGCTCACTTTCATCTCATCATACCTCACACAGCTCAGGCAGGGAGATAGTGCGAGCTATTTCTGTACCAGACAATAAAACATTACTAGAAGTCAGGGAACTGATTGATGAACAGAGAAAGAGGGAAGAAGAGGCTGCTAAGAATGTTGAAAATGAAGAAGCAGCACCCATAAACATAGAATCTGCACCTCATCAGTTCATGAACACACCACTGGGAGTCAACATCCGCCCACGACGCAAATTCTCACTGCTGCGGGAGAGATTTGAGAACCCCCATTGGACTCCCCTCAAATCACCACTTAGGAAAGGACAGACACCACAGAGAAGGAATTCACTGCAGGACCGCACAGCTAAGGCACTACAGGCTGGCATAAAAGTCTTCCGCAGGCCCAGAGTTCATGTCATTACGCCTAAGAAAGAGGACAACAAAGATACCCCTCGCTTGAAAAGTCCATTCAGATCCAAAGCCACTACCCCAACAACTCCAACCATTAGAAAGCCTGTTGATACTCCTGTTCAGTCAAATGTGGCACCTAATACAGAGAAAAAAGTTACCAAGTCTTTAGGACAGCAAACACCACAGCTTAAAAACCCTGCAGACAGTAAACTGACCAAAGGAACACCAAAGACCAGCACACCAGATGACACCAGGCCCAAAGCCACACAGAAGTTCAAAACCGCTCTTGAGCCTAATAAAGTGAAATTAACAGAGGGACCAAAGACAAGTACCCCTGAGGGAAATAAACAACTGCCTCAAATCAGCATTCTTAGTGCAGTATCGAGTGTTGTTGCATCACCTGAGAACTTCAAACCACGGATGCCTCTCTCAGAAAACTTCAACCATAACATAATCACTTCACAGTCACATATTCATCAGACCAGCATAGAGACAGGCAGTATACAGAAGATAACTGGAACTAGTGTTGTCAGTCTCAAGAATACCAAAATTCCCATAGGTAATGAGAATGCCTATGAAAGCTTACATGCAACTCGGTTTGAGTCAGGTTTTCAAAAGAATGCACAAATAAACCCCCAAAAGATGCACGATTCACCTCGAGATGATGTCCAATACCTGGGCAGTAAGACGATGTTTCCAGGTGCATTGAGCTTACCACAGCTACAACCAGAAACAAAGCAAACTATAATCAGTATATCCAAGACTACAGATTCCCCTCACTGCCAGCAGAAGAAATCCATAAGCCATATTGTTCTCTCATCATCTCAGTCACCAGAGATTAACATGCAGAAATCAACCTTGTCCCCTAATTCTAAGATATTTTCCAGAAGAATTTGAGAGGAAAATAGACTTCATATTCATTGTATCCAACATGTACGGTATTAAGAGACTTCTGATGAATATAAACTCTTACATAAGATGTCATTTATCAGGTCTCCATTATATTTTTATATTTCATTGTATTTGAGTCTCTTAATTCACCTTTACTTTTTATAATAAGTGAATTAGCAATAGGATTGCATTAGCGAATTATAAGTTTTGTACTTCCGTAGTTTCTGTCATATGCATTTTTGCCACTCAGTGGTTTAATGTATTTTGTAAATTAGAACAGGTAGTATTATCTCATTCATTTACTAAATTCTGAGTAATGTAACTGTCACATTTGTAGACAATGCTAATGATGATGAAGCAACTTACACTCTGCATGGATATCTTCTTGGTCATTACAGAATATTTTATGTCATACTTACTAATTTAATTTTTAAAGTCATATTTATTGCATGCAGCTCTATTATTTTCTCTCTTTTACTCACAGTGAAACCAAAGCTAGATAGCAAAGATATATTTTAAGGTTGTTAGGATTAATTTGGATTTTTCAGAAGTCACACAAATTTTATCCAACATCCACATTTATATGTGGATTTGGATAAGCCAGCTTCCCTCTTTTTAATGTAATATTCTTTACATTTTACTTACAGTATTATGTAGATCTGATACTCACCCCTTAATACAGTGATGATGTTTTTATAGTGAGTATACAATTATTTTATTCAGTTGTAGGAAAGACCTTACATAATTTACCCCTTCATTTCTGTCAAGCATATTCCTTTTTAATTACACAACCGGTGCTGAAGAGAGACGCCCTCACATAGTGGCACTGATAAAGCTGAGCACCTCCACTGCTCAGTTATACAAACGTCCCTCAGCTGTCTCCGATTCCCCCAAATGGAGGATGGTGGACTGCAGGAGGAGGGTAGCATCAGCCCACAGTCCACTGATTGATATTTTAGTTGAACCCGGGGACTTGGCTACTGCTATTATTAATCATAGAACCAGCAGACAATTTTATTCATTTTGGAAAAGTTTCATAGAAGGGAGGAAGTTAAGGAAGGCTATATCAAACCCTTCCTGTTTGAAAAATCTATTCCAAAGTGAATAAAATTGTTTTGATGTAACAAGAATGACCTAAAGAATCAGCCACTGAATTTAGGGTGTGAAGGAAATATTGCCTGTCAGTTTCATTCAGTATTTAGGTAGACTTTTGAAACATAGAGTTTATGTTTTATTTTCCTGAAGTTTTTGATTGCCAAGGATTTCCATCAGCTGAATAGTCATGATATTAGCCAGAATAGATTACATTGGCAGATACATTCATAGCGGTGTAAAGGTTAATGAGTGTTTTAAACTTTGTTGACTGCTAAGCCTTATCTTCAGTTTTATTTGAAATTTTGTTTGATATTAGTCAGGATAAGGTACTTAACTGTGTCCATAACTGTGAAAGGTAAAGATTATATGAGGTTAACTATTAGTGTGATTACATCCTTTAAATTTATTTCTTGTTTACATCAGACAGTTACTGTATGCATAGCATGGGAAGATCTGTCTTAGGGCAGCCGTACGTGGAGATAGTATCTTGCCTTTGACTGTGAGGTTCCTCCCCTAAACTGAATAGTTTCTTGCCCTTTGACTGTGAAGTGTCTCCCTAAACAGAATAAAATCATCTGATGTTAACAAGAATAAAATATAAAAGATATCATCACACTGAAGGGGATAGTATGAAAACCGACGACAAATTTTGTATTGTTATGTTATGCTGTACAAAAACTAATGTACCTTATAATATAAATGTATAATTTCTACCAAGAAACCAGGTTGGGGTTTTGTGAATGCATAAAGGGTATGTTATTATCCATGTTGAGCTATGAATGTGAGACACTGTCATGGCATGCATTTAAAAGTGATGGGTGAGAACAGTGGAGATGAGATATTATATGTAGGTAGGATAGAATAAGAAAATTTAGTGATGAGTGAAATGGAGCTCAGTATTTCAGTTTGTTGATTGGGGGTAGAAGAACGTGTCCTTTGGTAATTGTAGTTGTGGACCAAAACTCATATATAAACCTGGTGGACTGCAGGTTTAAGTTGTCTTCCTGCTGCAGTTTACCATTCTCCTTTCAGGGGATAGGGAGGGAGTTGAGGAACTGCTGTATAGCCAGGCAGTTAAATCACCTGGCTGTATCAGTGCCATCACATGAAGGCTTTGCTCTAGTGCCCTATTATTGGTATCACAGTGAGAATGGCTATGACCAAGGTGGTGAAAATGATAAATGAGAGTGAGTTTGGGGATAGAGAGAGGCATGAAAGGCCAAGCAATAGATAGATAGATAGATAGATGGTTAGGTTAGGTTAGATGTGAAAATAATAAATGAGAGTGAGTTTGGGGATACAGATAGGCATGAAAGGCCGAGGCAAATGAGTAATACAGTATGGTAAGTGAACGTAGATATCAAGGTTTAGAAACTAAGAGAGCAAATGAATTAATAAGGAGGGAAATGGATGGATGAAATTTGTGTGAAGGTGCAGTTGACAAAGGTTTCACTCTTCCCCTTAGCCATTTGGCCACCCCTTGCAGGATTACGGCATCTTGCAATAGATAGATAGATAGATAGATTATTACTATTATTTTATTATTATTGCTACTCATCACCCTGCCCTACGGTGGGAAAGGAGGTCCGGATGATGATGATGATGATGATGATGATGATTATTATTAGTATTAGTATTATTACTTTTACTACTATTATTATTATTATTATTATTATTATTATTGCTTTTATATACAGTATTTGTTTATTTTTGGTAGTTAACAGAATGGTTCTACCCAACTGCTATTGCAAGAGCAACGTAATCAAAACTAAATTACATACCGGTAGTATGGTTTGAGCTGAGAATTTCCAGAATGATGGACGTGTGATTGTATTATACATTTACGTGGATAATCTGTTGATTTGTTCTGCTCATGATTTTTCTTCCTGTATCTGGTTCTAGCTTGTTCCATTTATCAGTGGAATGTAGGGCTGGGATGTTATGATTCTCAGGTTTACCTTCTTGTCTATGAGTATGATTGCTTATGAATATAACTGCTTGTGTCTGCTTGACTGGAAGAGGTACAAGGAAGCATATACATCATAGTACAGTATGCCTCGAGAATCTGAACATCTGATTTTCAAAATGCTCACATTCCAAAATAGTTTTTCATGGAATAGAAGGGAGAGAGAAACCTGTTCTTTACACGGGAAGAATCATCCAATATATTACCATTGTGCCAGGAATTGAACCCAGGACTCTCAGGTGAGAGCCAGGCAGCAATTCACTAGGCCATGACCAGGTAAAAGTTATCTCACATTGTCACAATCATATAACCAATGTCCCTCCACCCCCACTGTAGACATGACGAGGCTGAGATAACCCCCTGGCACTCGGACAAGTAGATGCTTTTAATCTATCCCTAGCACTTACGGCAAGTCAGGATGAAGATTGTAACAATGTGAGATAACTTTTAGCTGGTCATGGCCTTGTGGATTGCTGCCTGGCACTCACCTGAGAGTCCCAGGTTCGATTCCCGGCATAATGGTAATACATTGGATGGAGAACAGAAGGGTTTTTATATCCTCTGTCTTCACACGATCAGTGCATGCTTGAAGACAAAATCTATTTGTGACAAGCCTGATAGTTGGTGATACAATACAAATATAAGGCACTTCAATGCACTTATTGTTTGTGGTACTTTAGGGTAAAACTCCATACAAGATTATCTCATAGTTACCATTGTGATTCTACTTTCTTATATATTCCAGTTTCCATAAAGGCTTTGGAACCATGTATTTCAGATTTGAGGCTTTGTGTTGTACTATACTGTACTTGTATGTGTATGTGAATGAGTAAAAATGTTCTGTTATCTCATGTATGTGAAGGAGTAAAAATGTCCTGTTACCTCATGTATATGAAGGGGTAAAAATGTTCTGTTTTCTCATGTATGTGAAGGAGTAAAAATGTCCTGTTACCTCATGTATATGAAAGAGTAAAAATGTTCTGTTGCCTCGTGTATGTGAAGGAGTAAAAATGTCCTGTTACCCCCAGTTTTTTGCCCCATACTCATTAAGAGCTTTTGTATCATCACCACCATCATCCGGACCTTGTTTGCCACCTAGGGCAGGGTGAGGAGTAGCCTTGTCCAGACAGCCAAAGTTTTCCCAATTCAATGGGCCACGCTTCCATTCATTCATCATTCAAGCCCTCGAAATCCTGGTTCAATCTGATAGGCCAAAAAAATATCACCACATTCTGTAGCATCACATATACCTATCTGATAGAGCCAATCTGAACACTGTCACATTAAAAATGGGTGCCAAATCTCTGGTCATGCACTTCTGTGCACAAAATTCATCCAGCCAGTTCGATCTCTTGTCATTCCCTTAGCCTCACCAACTTCCATACCTCTCATCCTCACACAGTCATCCACCATATCCCTCCACCTTCTTGGCCTGCCTCGCCTCCTCCTTCCTGCAAGTTCGCTCAGATATACCTTTTTCGCTACTCTATTGTCATCCATTTTCTCCACATGACTATACCATCTCGGTATACTCTCTTCGGTTCTGGTGTCCACAGACTTCCTCACTCCGCATCTTTGTACTCGTTGCATTACCATTCTCTCCGTATGGCATATTTTCCTTGATTGTCCTCTTTACACTATGCAGCTACGTGTTGCATTTCCTTTTTTGTCTCGCCTCCAGCATCCCCCCCCTTCTTGCAGACTTTCTCTGGGAATCACCGTATTTTTCCTTCCATAATATCATGTCCTTCCTTACCTCTATTGGCCTTCTTTCCGACATCTAATTCTGTTCCATATTGTAGTAGTCCCATCTGTGATATGATATACTTCTTCCATTGACCCATTTCTTTCACGACGCCGTGTCTGTGATCCCGGCCCACCCAGCGTACACAATTTGTAGCCGATGATCCGGCGTTGTGGTGGATGTTGGCACTAGGTTCCTATTGTTCTTCAATGCAGTCAACTGTGGTCTGTTGCTAGTATTAATTACTGGGACATATACTTCTCTTGTAACATTTGAGTACATTCCCCTTTATGGGACAGTACTCTGGTACATGCAGTGGAGATCAGGGGTGCATTTTTGTGGTGTGTACTGATGTAATTCATTATGGTAGCCCTGTTGCTCTCATACCGCCAAATATACACACTATCACACATACCCTTACACTACCCCACATACTCTCACATTTCCCCACACAGCCTCACACTGTCCCACACACCCTCACGCTACCCCACACACCCTCTCACTATCCCACATACCCTCACACCGCTCCAACACCCCCGCACACCCTTACACCGCTCCAACACCCCCGCACACCCTTACACCGCTCCAACACCCCCACTCATCCTCATGCTACCCCACATGCCCCCACACTGCTTCACACACCCTCACATTATCCCACACACCCTACACACCCTCACACTACCCCACACGCCCTCTCTCTCTCTCTATCCACACACACACACACACACACCTTGATCTTGCTGTTTTTTTTTTTTTTTTTTTTTTTTTTTTTTTTTTGTGCTGCTAACAATCTTTTTCAGATAAGGAGAGCACCGTAATAGTGAAGGGGTTAAAGATTTATCGTATTCCTGTCAGATAAAAAGATATTTCAAAGCTGAATAAAAGCGTCTGGATAATCCGTCCATCCATCCATTGCCAGACGCCATGTACTCCAAACGGGGTGGTCAAGGGCTTAGAGTTAATTGTTTTACAGGGAGGGGCACTAATCCTCCACCAACCCCACTTGACACGTAGGGATGCCAAACAGCATCTGGAGTTCCCAGGCGGTCACCCATCCAAGTACTAACCAGACCCAGGAAGATAATACAAGACGTTCCTGGGACTTAAGGTATTAAATTTTATTCTTAACGCCAGATGATTTTATTTAGCTTAGTGAAACGTCTTCCGATGAGTGGAATAATCCTTCAGTACAGTATGATAATGTCTGTAGGAAATCTAATTCTTGCTGCCCAGACGATTTTTTTTTTTTTTATAAATCTCGGGAAGACCCTCTTGTTAACTCATTCAACGTAGTGACTTAAGACTTATTCTAATAGACGATTTTATTCAGCACGGGAGATTTCCAGAACTGGAGGAGCTAGATATAGCCTTCAGTATCCCCTTCACTGCCACAGGCCTGTTCAAATTTGAATGAAGGTTGGTATAAAGGTAATCATATTGGAAGGTTAATGGATTTTTTTTTTTTAAACCACTTCCTTCACCACCATAACTGTCCCAGGTAAACTAAAATCATCTGACACCAGTAAATAATAAAATAAAAATAAGAAGCCATATTAACGACGTGATTAGGTGTCAAGCTGCCAGAAGCTAACCAAAGGAAAGTCACAAGAGGAGGAAACTGGATTTCAATATTCCACGCGGTGTTATCGGAGACCCGTTGATTTCAATACCCACAATATCGAGAGAGAGAGACTAGGTAGAATTTATTTTGAAAAGTAGAGAAAAAAATGCATACTGTACGAAATACAAAGGGGATTTTAAATTGAACACAATATCAGCATGAAGTCAAGGATAAAACAAATCTCAAAGTAAAGATCATATCTCAGCAGATGCAGAAGAGAAAAATATGATCATCAGAATATTGGACCCCATTCCACATGGATGTCATCATCATCACTATCATCGTTGTCGTCGTCATCATTTCCACCACCACCATCATCACCGTGCTGAAAATTGGTTCTGCTTTCCTCAGCACGGCACATTTCGGTATCGTCCACCGAGGCAGAAGTTACAGCTTTAAGCTGATAAGAGCGGGAGCGGGGAGAACTGGGGGACGGGGACTGGGACCCCTTTTATCATGGTGGTGTGGTGCTGGAGAGGGACGACTTCATGTAGTGGCACCAATATGACTGGGCGGTGGAGCTTTCCGGTGATCCAATCGCCCCATCAGCTCCCTACCTGTTCCCCTAAAGGAGGCTGGTGGACTGCTGAAGATGGGTAAGTTCGGCCTGCACTCCACTGTGTTCATGTTCAGATGAGCCAGGCTGTATGGTATTGCTTTATTCTGCCACAGAACTACGGAGAATAAACTATAAAAGGACGAATATCTCCGCCAAGTTAAGATGAATGAATTTTAAATAGTACGAATGAAATAGACATACAGTTTCTGAATGAGTTAAGGACTGCTTAATAGGGATCAGAATAACGGGCCGCAAGTTAAATGGCTTTAGATTAACGGGATAGGAGTGTGTGTGTGCGTGCGTGTGTGTGGAGAGGTGGGGTGATGGAAGGAGAGATTGCGTGCGGAAGGAAGGGAAGGGATGGAGGGATTGAGTAGGGAAGGAAGTGAGGAAATTAAGGAAGGAGTGTGAAATGAGGATGGGAAGAAAGGACGTGTTTAAGGAAGAGAAGGAATGCAGTATATAACGTATGAATGAGTAAGGGAGTGAATGTGAGAAGAGAGGAAGGAAGTAAGGTGTGTACTAGGGATGGAGGAAAATGGAGGGAAGGCGTGAGGTTTGTGTAGTGAGTGAGCGAGGGAGTGAACTAATGACAGCGGGAAGGGGTGAATGGGTAAGAGAGGAAGTATATGAACGAGAGTGAGGGAGTATGAGTGAGAGCGAAGGGGTGAATGAGTAAGAGAGCGAGTGTGTGTGTCAGGAAGTAACTAAGGATTGGCGTTTGCTTCTGGCAGTGTCCTGAGGCGGTGCGGGACGAGACCTGCACTAAACTAATTACCAGGGCACAATCAATTACACCGGGCGGTGAGGGGGGGGGGGTGGAAGTAGAGGGAGAGGGGTAGGGTGGTTTGCAGAGAGAAGGGAGGGAGGGAGAAGCTGCAGCGAGGGACGAGGGAGGAGAGGCTGGAGAGAGGAGATGGAGGGGAGGGGGTAGAAGAGTTTGGAGAGAGGGCGAAGGAAAGTAGGAGAGGTTTGAGAGAAGGAAATTTGGAGGGAGGAGGAGAGGGGAGTGGTGGGGGGCAGAGGGGAGTTTTTTTTTTTTTTATGTGCTCGACTCTGGGCATAGGCTTTACAGCCTGCTCCCAAGTTTGGAGAGGGGAGGAGGGAAAGAGCGGCAGGAGAAAGGGAGGGAGTAGGGATGTGTGGAGAAAAGAGGAGGTGGTGGTAAGAGTGGATAGGAAGGGGAGGAAGAGGGTTGAAAAGAAGGAAGGAATAAGCTTTTAAGTATTTTGTATCTCTCTGAATGAAGAAAAAAGTATAAACATATAATATTAAAAAAGATAAGCTTATGAAAATTGCAAATACGGAATCTTGAGCCGGATTTAGGTACATACTTCCGATCATCTACTACTTGTAACTATGATTCATATTTGAAGGAAGAACAAGGGAAGTTATAACCCTGTTATAACTCATTCTCTCTGCAGATCAAAATCTGAGACGGGATTCTAAAAATATTTACGCATATTATCTTCTGGTAACTTTTTTATTTTTGACGGAAAGACAAGGAAACGAGAATGCATAGTTACTGTTTTTCCATGCCTTCTTTTAGTTACGAAAGGATTATTATCGCAGACTATATTAGTTTTCTGCAGGAAGAAAAAGGAACGGATATGACAGTATCTTCTTATATCTCTAGCTCTTTCTGAAAAATAAGTTGCGACAAGGAATCAATCGTAAACATGTTCGAGAATCCGACCTGGATGGTTGAACGTGAATAGAAATTCCCATTAAGATAAAAAACAATACACAAGTGAAAAGAAATAGAAGGCACTGGCACTGAGTTGACATATGCATAATTCTTTTAAACTGTGATATAATGAAGGAATTGTGACAGTGCAAGTGCGAGTTTAGATTGAATTAAGCGAGCGTCGTCTGCTGTTGTCCTCCGTTGAAGTTCCGGTTTAAAAGTAAAAGGTCTCCCATTCTGTATGCGTCTCCCTTATAGGTGTGTATTTTCACTTAGGCTTCTCTTTTTCATCTTGCCTACTTTTGGAATGACTGTAACTATGTATCGTAACTATTTTTTACATTCATATTACGGTATTTCACTTACTCGGTTCATGAGGACGCTACCAATGCCAACAAGGAACAAGAAGATTTAAGTGCTGTGGTGATGTGTTAGAGTGGCGTGTATTCACGATTTATTGTCGGTATTTTCTCGTATCTAAGATTTGTTGTAACAGGAAGGACAGGGAAAGGGAGTGCAGATATTTCTACGTCTCCTGTTCTTCCTGCAATCAACAAATCTTGGTTACGAGTCGGAAATATGAGGGTGTTTAGTTTTCCGTAGCTCGGCAGTCCCGTATGCACCTCTTCCCCAGTAATTTATTTTTCAGTTACCCGTGACTAGCTTCTTGATTGTCATCTATGCCTTCTAGTATTGACATAGAGTGCATAGATAACATACAAGAGAATATTAACCCATCACGCTCAAAATTAATAGGTAAGGAAGAAGCGGTGTTAGAAACCCTCCTGTGCTGATAAAAATGTTGGACTGTGACTGAGTCGGTGTACATAGCTGGTTATGTACTGTTCTTCACCATGTTACAGTGGGGAGGAATACAAAAGCACCACGGTTTTGAAAGGTACGTACACATAGTACTTTGTTCGGAGAAAATCTAGGAGAGCTCCCACTCATATACGGTACCTGTAATTTTTCGCTTTCAGCTGTAAAGTACTATATTAACCTACGTTTTAAAGGGAAAATGTTTCTGAGTCAGTGCTCAACTGTTTCTACGCTCATATGTATATATTTTTTCAATTGTGTATTCTTACCTAATTGTATCTGTACAGGAATGAGTCAAGCTCGTACTGTCCCGTGTCTTAAACCATATTTATCGTACATATCTTTAAATTTGTGAATTGTTTTGGCACACACTATTTCATTCGGTAGTGCATTCCATTGATCAATTGCTCTGTTTGGGAAACTGAATTTCCTTATGTCTTTATCACCTCTCTTATGCAGTTTTTTGCAGTGTCCTCTTGCTGATGCTTCCCCATATGTTAAGTAATCATTTATGTCTATTTTCTCCTTCCCTGATATGCATTTATATAGCATTATCATGCCACCTCTTTTCCTTCTCTCCTGTAGTGTTGGTAGATTCAGTTTATTTAGTCTTTCTTCGTAGCTTAGGTCCCTTAAGCTTGGTATCCATCTTGTAGCGGCCCTTTGAACTTTTTTAATCTTGTCTATGTGTTTTTTGAGATGAGGACTCCAGACTACTGATGCATACTCCAGGGTTGGTCTAATGAATGGTGTTATTATCCTTCTTAGTATGTCTTCATTTATGTATGTGAATGCTATTCTCATATTTGCAAGCAGTGTATACATGTTCTGTACCTTCTTGCTGATGTGGTCAGCCGGAGATAGCCTGTTATTGATAATCACACCTAGGTCCTTCTCTCTTTCTGATGTGTAAAGGGTTTTATTTCCTAACGTATAATCCCAATCAGGTCTTTTTCCACTTTTATCAAACTTGATTACATGACACTTGTCCACATTGAATTCCATTTGCCATGTATTACTCCATTCATGAAGTTTATTTAATTCTTGTAGCTCTTTACAAGAGTCTGTGTTAGTAATTCTTCTTTGTATTTTTGCATCATCTGCAAACATATTCAGATAGCTTTCATTTCCAGTGTTACTGTTTATATCATTTATATACACGAAAAACATGATTGGTGCCAGCACTGAACCCTGTGGTCCTCCACTAGTCACTTCTTTCCATGATGAGTAGTTTCCCCTTAGTACTGTTCTCATTTCTCTTTTTATGAGAAAATCTTGCATCCAACAAAACAGTTTGCCTCGAATTCCTCCTTGATGGTACAGTTTCCATAAAAGTCTATGGTGTGGTACTGTGTCAAATGCTTTCTTGAAATCTAAATAGATACTGTCCACCCATCCTTCTCTTTCCTGTATTGTGTTTGTTACTCTGTCATAGTAGCTCAACAGATTAGTAACACATGATTTTCCTTTTCTGAAACCAAACTGTCTTTCTGTTATCATACTGTGTTCTTCTAGATGATTTACCCAAGCTTTTCTTATAAGCTTTTCTAATACCTTGCTTACAACACTGGTCAGTGATACTGGTCGGTAGTTGAGTGGATTTTGTCTATTTCCTTTCTTGAATAAGGGGACAATATTTGCTTTCTTCCAAATATCAGGTAGTTTACCTTGACTCAAGGAATTCTTGAAAATTAAAAATAATGGTTTACTTAACTCCTTTGCACATTCTCGTAGTACCCAACATGAAATTTCATCAGGACCACTTGCTTTTCCTCTGTCTAACTTACTTAACTCCTCCTGTATTACTTTTTCTGATATTTGTATATCTGGTAGTATGTGTGTACATGCATGTTCCACATAGTCCCTCTCAAAATTTTTTTCTTCTATAAAAACTAATTGGAAATTCTTATTTAGCGCTTCACAAATATCTTTCTCTTGTGTATAGGTGATTCCCTCGTCCGTAATGGATTGTATTATATCTTTTACTTTGGTTTTGCTTCTGATGTAGCTGTAAAATAGCTTTGGTTGATCACTACTTTTGCTTATTATATCCTCCTCAAACTGTTTTTGGGCTTCCCTCCTTATTCTTGTATAATCGTTTCTTGCCTGTTTGTAATTATTATACGCCCTTGCACTATTGTATCTTCTGTATCTATTCCACAACAAATCTCTTCTTTCTTTTGATTTTTTACATTCTGTATTGAACCATTTCTGTTTTCTTATCTGCTTCTTTGTGCTGTGGGATGTACTTCTGGACTCCTATTTCATAAAATTCACAGAATTGTTTATATACAGCATTTAAATCTTGTCCTCTAAGCTCATTTTCCCAATCAACTTCTAAGAAATACTTCTTTAGGTCTTGATAATTTCGCTTTTTATAGTTTAAGCTTTTTTTAACTTTCATTGCTGTTAACTATGTCATATGCTATCCTGAAGTTGTAATTTAGTACTGCATGATCGCTTTTGCCGAGTGGAGGGTGATGTGTTAAACTGTCAATATCATTTTCTTGCCTAGTAAATATTAGATTTAGCATTGAAGGTACATCGAGTCCTCTTTTTCTGGTGGTTTTCCTCACATGTTGCGTTAGGAAAAACTCTTGCACGAGATTTAGGAGGTTTTGGTCCCAGCAGCTTTCTTGGCTAGGTATATCTAGAGCATTCCAAGTTATATTTGTATTAAAATCTCCAGTTAGTATAATTCTTTCCGATTTCTCTTCCATTTTATGTAGTAATGATCTTAAACTCTGAATTGTACTCTCTGCCAGGTCCTCATATTCGTCTCTTTTCCATGTGTTAGAACTGGGTGGCATGTACAAATTGGCTACAATTACTTTCCCTTCAGATGTGTTGATCTCTACTGCAATCAGTTCTACTTGTGATGGTATATCTAGTTTTATTTCATTGACTTTTATATTTTTCTTAGTTAATATTATAATTCCTCCTCCTTTTTTGAAATTTCTGTCTCTTCTCCATATATTGTATTCCTCTAAGTTTAATATGTCATTGGATATCCTTGGTGTTAAGTTTGTTTCAGTTAGGCATGTTATATGTGGATCATTTTCTCTGACATAATCATTCATCTCTTGTAATTTGTGTGTGTGTGTGTAAGACCGGAAATTAATCAGGAAAATTGTTTTAAGGAACAGTCACTGAAAAGAAAGTTGAAATCCTTCTGATGACCCAGTTCAACTATAATTCCATCCTTTTTTGTTTATCATATCATTCTCTCTCTCTCTCTCTCTCTCTCTCTCTCTCATGGTAATCAGAATGAAAGTCAGTACCGTATAAGGGGCAGCTGTGCTGTTATTGTCTCAAGACCGAAAAAACGAGGCGGTACATATACCGTACTGCTGCTGTTATTGCCATTATTATTATTATTATTATTATTATTGTTGTTGTTGTTGTTGTTGTTGTTGTCGAGTCGGGGCATTTTCAGACTTTTTATTCTAATGATAATTCCGTTATTTATATTTAGTACCGTACTTAATTCGCTGTATACCATTGCAGTATTCACCGTATTATTTTTATTATGAACCCCAGAAGCTAGTGAACATACCTCATATCAGATGCTGGCGAACATATGAGAGGCATCGTATTGAAGGAGTTAGAAAGCAGCTAAATTTGTTAATATTAAACCCACACCTGCCTTGAGGCTAAAGATTGGCAAACAGGCGGGAGAGATTCAGTGCGGTAGCTATGGTATGATGATGGTGGTGGTGGCAGTGGTGATAGGGATGATGATGATACTGGTGGTGGTGATGGTTACAGCGGTGGTGGTGGTGATGATGATGATGGTGTTGGTGGTGGATGGTGATGATGATGATGATGTTAGTGGTGGGTGGCTCCAGTTACTATCTCCAGCCTTCCAGCACTCACTCTTGCTCTCTCTCTCCTCGTGGTGCAAAATTGGAGTCCTGGAAATTAAGGACAAACAAGACGGCTGATTGATACTACTTCTTTTATGCTGGTGGTAGCGGTGGCGGTGGTGATTGTGGTGGTGATAATGGAGTTCGTGGTGGTGATTGATGCTTCTCTCTTTTTTGTTGCCTGTGGTGGTAGTGATGGTGGTGATGATTGTGGTGTTGGTGGTGATGACTGTGGTGTTGGTGGTGGTGGTTTTTGTGGTGGTGATTAGTTCTTTCTTATACAGCTGACGGAGGTGGTGGTGGTGGTGGTGATTGGTTCTGCTCTCATCTTTTATGCTGCTGGCGGCGGTGATGGTGGTGATTGTGAGTGTGGTGGTAGTAAATAAGAGAAGAGTAGTGTTAACTGTGGTGGTGGAGTGTGGTGGTGGTGGTGGTGGAGAATGTGGTAGTGATGGTGATGGAGAATGTGGTGGTGGTGGTGGTGGTATTCGTGGTGTTGTTTAGTTCTGCTTTCGTCTTTAATGCTGCTGCTGGTGGTGATTGTGGGTGTGGTGGTAGTAGTGGTAGTATGGTAACAGTAGTGGTCGAGTAGTGTTAACTGTGGTGATGGTGGAGTGTGGTGGTGGTGATGGCTATTACCGGTACTGCTTCTTTTAAGCTGATGGTAGTGGTGGCGGTGGTGACTGGTGGTGGCGGTGGTGACTGTGGTGGTGGTAGTGGTGGCGGTGGTGACTGTGGTGGTGGTAGTTGTGGCGGTGGTGACTGGTGGTGGTAGAGGTGGTGGTGGTGATTGTGGTGGTGGTGGTAGTGGTAGTTTTGGTAGTGATAAGGACTCTTTTATAGTGATGATTCGGTTAGTGTTGATAGTGACTATACTAAGTGGATTGGTGATAAAAGTGATATATTTGAGGTAGCCTATTATAACTTCTCATGCATCACAGGCAAAGCATATGATTCGGTATGGTATGTCTGCTAAATTTAAGCAGCTTCATTTCGCAGATACTATCAAATTCACACGATAAACATAGTCAGAGTAGAGGATTCTGTATATTTGCCAAAAATAAACAGTGTACAGTAAAGCATCAGTAAGAGCTATCTTGTAAATAACATCAGATTCCAAGGATACCATAGACAGTTCATTCAAAAGGTATGACTCGGAATGGTTGCAAGATATTAAACAGTTAAATCACTGTGCAGGGTCATCTCACGCACAACAGCGTCCAGGGATAAACACAGCTCAGTCAAAATGCGTCGTTTGGTAAATAATGGAGTCATCCGTAAATAACATTACTGTCCTAGGTAAAGATGAAGGTGGGGGCAGACGCCATGGGATGCTTAGTCGCGGTGCTCAACTCCATAACTTAGGCCTTTGAGCCTGTGGCAGATTTTTCACCCAATATCCTGGGATACAAGGCCACTGCATCATCCAGGTTACTACAGTTACATTCGCTAGATGTTATCCAAGGTAATACTTTTACCTACTGACCCATTAAGTGTTTAGGACAACTGAACCGACTGGCGCCAGCTACCCCCACCAGGAACTGAACCCTGGCGCTAACGGGCCGGCATCTTTGCTGTAAACGACGCTGATCACTCAGCCACCGCTACTCAGTCAAAATTGATTATCCGGTATAAACAGTTAAAACACTGTGTATCAGTCATCTCACAATAACAAAAATTCCGAGGATAGCCTAAACACAGCTCAGTCAAAAACAAGCCACAGTTTCAAATTCTCCCGCCCACCCAACCAGCCAGTCACTGGACCAGCACAGGTACACGACGTCCCCTGATTGGTCACATCACCCAGATCCGCCATTGTCCCCGGGAATGGCCAGCGCGAACCCACAATATGTTCCCAACTTTAGTGGTAAAATGTAAATGAGGCGGAAATGTGGCGTGATTTGTGGCTGGGAGTAAAGTGAGATGAGGTGGAGGGAAAATAGAGCGTTGTTGTTGTGCTGTGTGTGTGTGTGTGTGTGTGTGTGTGTGTGTGTGTCCAGTCGGGTTAAGGCAAAAAGGCCTTGGTTAAGGCGGGTTAGGGTAGGGCAGTACAAAGTACAAAGGAAAGCAAACAGCAACAGACCTAGTGGTCCTTTCGAGGCTGCTTGTTACAGAGAAGACAGTCATTATGGGATCTAATTCTACAAGTTGAAGATATGGATAGTAAAGTAAGAAGGCTTCCCCCCAGCCCTCCCACCAAACCCTCCAGTTGAAGCTGGTTGGAAACAAATGTCAGCATGGAAAAGCTGACATGGAAATTTCATAGGAAAGACTGAAAAGTGGTAAACACTACCAGTGTCCATAAGCTACAGGTATCATATACAGTATTTCCCAGCAGTAGTTTCGTCACGATCTGAATCTGAAAAACGCCTTCCATTATTATTCAGTCATGAAAGTGATTAGCTGGGACTTTGAAGCGAGATACTTATCCAAGCGATTTTTTGAAGTCACGCGATTTAGGGTGGGTTGGATAAAGTTGTGTTAGGTAAGGGTTGTGTTGTGTTGGTATTAGTGTGTGTGTGTGTGTGTGTGTGTGTGTGTGTGTGTGTGTGTGTGTGTGTGTGTGTGTGTGTGTGTGCGCGCATTACAGTACCATATGTGCGACTGGTGTTTGGATACTACTAGTTACAGTTTAAGTCTCTGTGCTTCATGTTCAGTGTGTAGATATCTGTGTCATGCGAGAGGCTGAATGAATTATTGTTGCAATATTAGTTCCCTATCGCGCCCCCTTCTCTCTCTCTCTCTCTCTCTCTCTCTCTCTCTCTCTCTCTCTCTCTCTCTCTCTCTCTCTCTCTCGCTAGCTGTTGCAGTGTGCGCCAAAAGGTTAATGGCTGTGCTAACGGTGTAACATATCCGCCAATTACTGTACAGATTAGGTCACTCGGATGTAATTACAGTCTGTGCATCGTTAGCCCACCGCAGTTGTTAAAGTGGTCAACGTTCTCATTTTAATCCCTTCCAGTTACTTAGTCTCTTTTCTTTTATTACTCTCCTATTTGTACTTTAATTTGGCCCAGATTTTCGTCCTTTTGCAGTTTATTTTACGTAGGTCAGGAGAGAGAGAGAGAGAGAGAGAGAGAGAGAGAGAGAGGATAATGGAATAAAGATAGAGGAGGAGGAAGCGAATGAGGGGAACTGAACAGGGAAATGGTTAAAAATTGAGAGAGAGAGAGAGAGAGAGAGAGAGAGAGAGAGAGAGAGAGAGAGAGAGAGAGAGAGAGAGAGAGAGAGAGAATCGCAGTAGGGTTGACTGATTTATGGAGGGGAAATGCAAAATACCGTGCTGGAGAGAGAGAGAGAGAGAGAGAGAGAGAGAGAGAGAGAGAGGTTGACTTATTTATGGAGGGGGAATGCAAAGTACCGTGCTCGAGAGAGAGAGAGAGAGAGAGAGAGAGAGAGAGAGAGAGAGAGAGACCACCTCCCCTCCATCACTTACAGGGTGACCAAAAATGAATGCAACTCATAACTAGGAAGACGTACCACAGTGGCATCACTCGCGGGGAGAAATGGTTCCAGCAGGATGGGGCCACCCCACACCCGTCAAACCAAACATTGATGTGGCTGCGGCAACGATTCGGGGATCGACTGATCAGTAGGTGTGACCCTGAGTGGGCCCCACAATCACCCGAACTGAATCCCCCAGAGTTCTACCTGTGGGGTTTTCTGAAGGATCATGCTTATGAAAACTACCCCCAGACAATGAGAGACCTGAAAACAGAAATCGCGGCCAACATCAGGGCCATCCCAAGAGAGGAGTGTGTCCGCGTAACTGACAATTTCGCATTCAGGAGTTCCTGCGACGTCGAGGTGGTCATTTGGAACACATTTTGAAAGTCATAAAAAAAACAGATCATTTGAACTGCGTAACCCAAACTTTCAGGACTGTTTTGTTATCAGCTCAGCTTAACATGAATGCAAAAACAAAGCAAATCTCTTATCAGTTGTATAAATGACACACACCTTTATGGGTTGCGTTCATTTTGGGTCACCCTGTACATAGGCTACACCCTAGGTATCATTCTCGTTGGCATAGGAGGCTTCATAGCATCTTTACATTAGCGATTTATTTTGCCTAGTGAATTTGAATATAGTCGTGTGGCGGTGGCAGAAATAAAGTAAGACCCTCTCTCTCTCTCTCTCTCTCTCTCTCTCTCACTTCCCTCGTTGCCTTCCTCCGTCTCCCATTACTGTCTCCCACATCCTCTTGTTTCCCAGCCGTCCTCTCAACCTCTCCTTTCCTTTCCTTCCTTCCTCTTTCCTCTTCCCTTATCCTCCTCGTCCCTTTTTAACTCTCCTCTTCCCTCCTTCTCTTCCCTTTTTCTCCTCATTCCTTTTAGTTTTTCTGTCCCTTACATAGTCTGTTTTTCTTTCCTTCCTATCTTTCCCTTTTTCCTGTCTCTTCCAGTTTCTTTCCCCCTCCCCACCCCCTCTCCATTTCCTTCCTCTGTATCTCTCCCTTCCATCCTTTCTCCCTTCTCCTCTTCCCTCCTCCATTTTCTATCTTCTCTTTTCCTTCCACCTGTTTCCTCTCCTCTCCTCTTCTCTCCATTTTTTTTCCTCACCTTATTTCTCATCTTTCCTCAGCCTCCTTCTCCTTTTCCCTCCTTCCTTGCTTACCATCCCTTCCTCAGTCCTTTTCTCTCTTACAGTATCTTTCCCCCTTCTCTCCCGTTCCTCTTCCATTCTCTTTCGTCATCTCTCATCTCTTTCTTCCTTCCATCTCCTTTTAGTTCTTTGCATACATTAGCCCACTGATTCTCACTCATCATCTATGCTCTTCGCTGTATTCTTCCATTCTTCTTTTCTCCCATTCCGTTCCTTCCCTTTCTCATTCCCTCTTCTTGATCATAGCTACCCCCATCCTTTCTCTCGTTTTCCTTTCCTCTTTCTCGTCATAATCTATCTTTATCCACGTTATTTTCTCTTCTTTTCGTTTCCTGTTCCTACCTTCCTCTCTTCATATTCTTTCTCTCTTCCCTTCCTGTTCCTTTCCACTTCCTCCTTCCTCCTCTTCCTCTCCTCGTTCCTCCTCTTCCTCTCCTCTTTCCTCCTCCTCTTCTCTTTCCTCCTTTTCCTCTTCTCTTACCCTCTCCTCCTCACCTCACTTGCTCTTCCTATGTTCCTCTACTCTCCCTCTTTATATCCTCTTGTTTTCCTCTCCATTCCTCTCCTCTCCTCTCCTCGTACTCGATACTTCCTCTTCTCTCCACTTGTAAATTCCCTTTCTTGTCCTCGTCATGTCCTCTTCCTCTCCTCTCCTTCCTCGTCATATCATCTCTTTCTCGTTCTTTTCTCTCCTTTGCCTGGTCATTTCCTCTCGTTTTCCTCTCATTTTCTCTCCTCTTCCTCTTCCCCTCCCATCACTGTCCGCCGCAGCGTCGTATTTTCAGGGGTTCAGCTCGGATCCCTACTATTTATCGAGGTTGCGTTTTTGTACACCACTGTAAACAAATCCGCCATGATGCTTCCCCCCTCCCCTCTCTCTCTCTCTCTCTCTCTCTCCTGTTCAACCCCCCTACACACACACACATCCCTACACACAGCCATATACAGACTCGAACACACACTCACTCACACCATTACCCACACCCCAATACATATTCGAACACATACTCCCCCAACACACACACACACACACACACACACACACACACACACACACACACACACACACACACACACACACACACACACACACACACACACACACACCTCTACCCTTATACACGTCTGTACACATGCCTCTACACGCACAACTGCACACACCTATTCTCCTACACACATCCTTACATACACCCCTACGCACAACTCTGCGGACACTATTATACACACAACCCCCCCACTACCCCTATACACATTACCTTCACCCTACCCCGTAATACACTCCTGCACACACCCTTACACACACCTGTACACACCCTTACACACACTTGTACACACACTGCCTACCCCTTCATCTAGCCACACCCCTACCCCTACATACTACAGCACCCACACATCCTATCCCTTTCTGCTACAGAGAGAACAACCCTGTTGCCTTAACCTTGTAATTTTTTTCCTGTGATGACAATTCTCCGGCACCACATCATATAGCCTAGTTGTTGTTGCTGTTGTTGTTTAACCCCTGTCTGTCTGGCCGAACAGACCCGTCGACCACAGCTAAACAACTGCGTCTGTGAGGCCGTCCTACAGGCACAGTACAGCACATACTGTAGGTTACACTATGCAGGAAACTGGTGTCCCCTTGTGATAGACACCGACTCGCTTGGGTCGGACCAGAGTCCTTCCCCATGGCGCGGTACAGGGAAATATGAGAAGCAAGACCTAAAGACTATAGGACGAGGAGGTTTGGCTTCTGAATGGACGTCACAGCTGCTTTGCTCCACCCTTTGTAGCCTACACAGCGCCACCGCGTGTAGGCTCCCTGGCAGCGCCATATCGTATATTACAAGAGGTTAATGGAGGCTGTATTTGTACTCCGGTTCGTAGTGTTTCTTCTTCGCTGAATAAAATTGTCTGGCGTTCAAAATATTAAAAAAAATGCCAACAGAGTCTATCTATCGATCTATTGCCAGACACCTTAATCCCCTAAGGGATGGCCACAAACTAATCGCCTGCGTGTCGCCGTGTTCACAGTCATTTCACAGCCCTGCCTGAAGCTCACACCCACCTGTCTCATATACCTTTCCACTCCATCCCTCCACCTCATGCTTTGCCTCCCCCACCTTCTCACCCCCTCCACCTCGCTCACATACACTCTCCTCGTTAGTCTCTCGCTCTCCATCCTCCCCACATGGCCAGACAATGTCCACTAGAGCACCGCCATTCTCATCCACTTATGCATGCACATCCCACTTACCAACTACTCTATCCACCATTACATTCCCTACTTTTCCATTCATATCTCCAATAAAAAAAACTCTCATTCCTTTGAAACTTTTCCATGCATGCTTCCACATTTGCCTAGAACTCTTCTTTCACTCTGCTTGCACGGTTATGTATGAAGAGGTAAACATACTGCACTTAACTAGAAGCCACCAAACATCGACTTTAGGGCAGTCAGAGGCAAGAAGACTATCTCATTAATATTAATTATGCACTAATATTAATGCTGGGCCTAGGGTGGAAGGCCCGCCAGGAACCAGTACCTTTTCTGTTAATAACATACCGTACCCTGTTCACTTCAGCAAACATGTGTAAAATCACAATCTCTCCATCCTAAATGCTAAGTTGCAATTAAGTTATAATTAAAGATAAACACATCAATACATGCTAGTCAACAAGTGGTGCTATGGACAGGATGTAGAGGTGTAGTATTTTCTTAAGCCAACGAGCAACGGAAATTAATTACGAAGTTGTACTATGGACAGGATGTAGAGGCTTAGTATTTTCTTATGCTATTGAGCAACGGAAACTAATTACGAAGTTGTGCTATGGAAAGGATGAAGCTAGAGGCACAGTATTTTCTAATGCCATTGAGCAACGGAAATTTAACAACAAGACTATGAGTCCGCCAAGTTCTAGTTCGCGGTGAGATTCGAGACAGCATTGTTTTGAAATACGCACTTCTCTCACCCTCACGCGGGTGCAGGTTAGACAGATTTACATCTTTTATACTCCACACCAAACATAAACTTCAATGAATTTTGCACTAACAAAAAAAAAAAATAATAATAATAATAATATATAGATGAGATGACAAAGCCCGAAAACTTGCAGAGCGGTGCAACCAGAATTTCTCGAAACTCTGAACCACCTGTATTTCATTGGAATTATAAGTTTCGCAGGGCTTTTCGTAGGCTAAGATGGTAGAAACAACTCATCAGGATGTAGCAGGTGATTTTAGGGAAGTTGTAATATTGTTAGTGTGATATTTCGACCGGTAGCTTCCCGCATTTTAGCGTGAGTGAGCATGGTCGATACTCTGCATCACTTCTAATTTCCCCTATTGTTTTGCTCGGAAGATGCCATAACTCCTATTAATTGTATGCTTGTGGTAGCGCATTACTGTACGCCAAAGCAACACAAGTCGCTTTATTTTCTCTTATTCCTTATGTTCTATCCCATCTGCTGTTAATAGTGTTATTAGTGCTAATTCTGTAAATGGAATGGCAAGTCCAGCGATATATGGCAGCTCGAGGTGCAGTGAGTGTCTCTCCACATGCCTCAATAATCGGTATATAACATGCCAAAAGACGTATTAAAATAGCCAAAAAGCATGGAGGAGATTCCTGTGCATGATTCAAAGATGTAGTACAATGAAAAATACCAGTACAAAAGAAATAATCACTATGGCTGTTTTGAAGCTGCCAGCGTGTCACAAAATGCCCACGAGGCAACGCCACATCTCGTCAGAGTCGTCTGGTCTACGGAAGTGTGAGTGCGTGTGCTGCTTCCTCCTCAAGGGTCTCGTTTTGTGTGGTACAGGAGGGTATGTATTACCTCTTCAGCGATTTATTTTGTGTATTAGGTCGCGGTATTCTCCTGTAAGTAATTTGTGCCCTTAGAATACATATATGGGTTGCAAAAATAACGTACAGGTGAATTTTTACGAACCAAATTCAGGGCACTTGCAAAAGAGGAGAGAGGTCGCCATCATCTAAGCTTAAAGAATATCCGTAGACACGGTTGCCAGTATAGTGTGCGTCCCTATCGTCCTGGGTCAACTTTTAGAGTTTTTACACACACATTATTGCTGAGTGAGGTCAATGGGGGGGGAGAGGGGGGGAAGACCAAGGATGACGAGATGGAGGGTTGGAGTAGAAAGGTATATGAGAGGGAGGGTTAAGTTGGGGTGTTAGGGCAGCGAAGCGGCAGAGGAGTGGGCGACATAGAGGCGATTTAGTGTGGATGGTGATGTTTCTGAAAGTCTGAGAACAGTGTACGTGTAATACACTGCATCCGACGTGCTTTTTGCTGATGCTTGTTGTGTTTATTGTTCTGGCTTCGTATTCAGTTTTATAATAATGTCGTATTCAGTTTTATAATAATGTCGCTGTCAGTTTGATAATTTCCACAACTTAACTGTACAGCATACTCAAGGCATTTAGACTTTCGTGTGACAGTCGTAGTGGAAGTTATTGAGTTAACGAAGGATGCTGTAAGCAAGCCTGTAGCAGAATGAAATTGTCCTGCATAACAAAATCGTCTGGTAGTGGTCGCAGTAAAATAAAATGCACAAGGTGTTTGACTATGCTGAGATAGACCCATTCAGGTCCTTTTCCTCTAGCCGAGTAAAATCGTCTTGCTTTATAAAATCGTTTTGCTATATAATCGTCTGGCAGTAATAAGAAAAAAATGGTAATGCAAGGTTCTGAATGTGATACATTGAGATGAACCATAACCCACTGAGACGCGATTTTCTTACAGCTGAGTAAAATTTTCATGCTTTATAAAAATCGTCTGGCGGTATTCAGCAAAATAATTTGTACACTTGGGTCTGAGTGATATACTGAGGTAGACTATAGACCATTGAGACCCTCGCATTTTCTTGTCGCTGAGTAAAATCGTCTTGAAGGATAAAATCGTCTGGAGTTAGGAGTAAGATAAGACACACATTGATCTTAGTGGAATATGAACCTTGTGCATCTAAGAAAATGAACAGGCGTAATTTTCCAGGAGCGACGTAGTTGGCGAGAACAATGACGGATGCGGCTTGATGTGGTTGCTCTTGGTAAGTGGGTGCCTTATTGTGTTGATAAATTCTTTTCGTTGGTTATATGGTATTAAAAGGTAAACCAGTGTTTATTGATGGAACTGTATATATCAGTCAGTCAGTCAAGGCTCTCTGTGTAGCCTATCTATACAAGTAAATAAGTGATAAATAAATTATGTATACATATAGAGAGAGAGAAAGAGAGAGAGAGAGAGAGAGAGAGATACTGCGATGGTAACAAGGAGAGAACTGGAGGTTAAAAAATTGTCTACACATCTAAAACAGTTGACTCGAGTGGAAAGTTGGTCCCTTGTGATGCAGATGAGAGAGAGAGAGAGAGAGAGAGAGAGAGAGAGAGGGATGTTTAAGACAATGTTGCATGATTAAATAGGCTATTAGAATGTTTGTGTGTGTGTGTGTGTGATCTGTGTATCTGTATAAGTCTATGTAACTCTCCGGCGTAATTTTTTCTTTGCTTTTTCTTATTTTGAATCCTGACGTTTCTCTCTCTCTCTCTCTCTCTCACACACACACACACACACACACACACACACACACACACACACACACACACACACACAATTTTCTAATTCAGTGAGCACATTAAGATGGTGTTTATGGTAACAAAACGTGGAAAACAAGGAGATATAGATAGAGAGAGAGAGAGAGAGAGAGAGAGGATCGTTATTATAAATCTTTGCTCATAGGCGGTACAGTATTTGCTTAAAGTGGCAGAATTATGGTGTGGGGGAGTCGGAGGGGGGGGGGGGATGGAGGGAAGAGGAAAATAAGCGAAGAACATTTAAGAAAACGCGTCATCGGACTGAAAGGTGAAAGGAGTGAGGGTGGTAGGGGAGTGGTGTGAGAGAGTTAAGACAGAGGTAGGGTAGGGTAGGGCAGGGAAGAGTAAAGCAGGGTAGGCTAGGGTAAGATAGGGCAGGCTAGGATAGGGTAGGGAAGGGAAGGCTAGAGCAGGGTACGCTAGGGTAAGATTGGGTAGGGTAAGGTAGGGCAGGACTAAACAGCGCAGGGCAGGACATGGCAGGTCGCTTGCAGGGCAGGGCAAGGCAGTGCATGGCTGGGCAGGGTTGTGTAGGGTAAAGAAAGGCCGGTAGAGTGAAGACTAGAGTAGAGTACAGTAATATAGACCTGTAGGAGTATGTACAGGAGTATCCCCCTAGAGGAAGAGAACAAGTTAGGACCATGGTAAACTACAGTGGACACAACATAGTACCAGTAACTCTATTAAAGGTGAACTCCCTCTGCCTCACTCCCTCTGCCACTCCCTTCCTCGGCTGGCATAGGCTGGGTGGTAGAGGGAGAAGGATGGGGGAAAGGGGTGAGGGATGGGGGTGCTGAGGGAAAGGAGTTAGGGGTGAGAGTAAAGGGTAGGTGGTTGAGGAATGTAGGTTCGGGAGTGGGAGTGGTGGTGGAGGGTGGAGGTTGGGGGTTGGGGGTGTGGGTTGGAGGTGAAAGGTGAGGAATGATAGTGGAGGTTGGGGGTTGGGGGTGTGGGTTGGAGATGAAAGGTGAGGGATGAGAGTGGGGAGTTGGTAGGAGGAGAGGGGATAAGAGGATGATGGGATATCAGGTCCGAGTATGGTAAGATAATGGATGGGGGAGTTGAGGAATGGGGAATGCTGGATGAGGTGTGGGTGATGGGATAGGGATGAGGTTGAGGGAGGAGTGGAGGATGGCGTATGGGTGGCGAGGGGTAGAAGTAAAGGGTGGGGGGGGTGGAGGACAGTGGTGAGGGATAGGCAGGGAGGTGGGGGGGATGAGGGGCGGCCCAGTCATTGCAGGCGGTGAGGCATGAACGAGAACTGCAAGTGAAAAACAAAAACACAAAAACAAAAGTCTGTGCATGCCAATAAAAGGATATCCAACACTGCCAGGAACCATTTAAAATTTTTGTCGCGATTTTGCATCTCTTAATGATGAATTAACTCGTCTGGTGGCAGGAACAGTAGAGAGAAAGAGAGAGAGAGAGAGAGAGAGTCACTATTCTAAAGGGTTATAAAGGGTAATGAAACCAGTGGACTGAATTGCAATCAAACATGACTCACGAATCATTATAGAAAAGTGAGCTCATGCGTGATATTATTCCCTCATTTATTGTTCTGGTATTAGTGTTTGTAGGGTTAGATGAGTGATATTGGTCTCTCTCTCTCTCAACGGTTGGCATGTCTCATCACTCTCACTCACTACATCCGGAGTCATTACCCACTATAATCCCCTTTATATCTGTGCTGAATGAGTGCTGTTGTGTGTGTGTGTGTGTGTGTGTGTGTGTGTGTGTGTGTGTGTGTGTGTGTGAGAGAGAGAGAGAGAGAGAGAGAGAGAGAGAGTTGGGGAGTGTAAAGAGGGTCACTCCACACCAAAAGACTTGCAGAAGCACCGTAGCGATTTTCAGTGGAGCAGGAAAACAACAGGGGGACACCGCTTGCTTGCTTGTCTTCCACCTTCCTAGTGGTCTTGCAAGTTTTTACATTATCTGAGACTTTTTCCCTCATTGTTTTTTTTTTTCTCTCCTCGTTTGGTTGAGTTTTTGGTGTTTTTCTTGCAGTTTTATTTGTTTACCTTAGTATTGTCAGTCCCGCACTCTGTTTTCATGTTTTTTTTGAGCGGACGGATCCACTGTCCGGTTGCGGTACACACACACACACACACACACACACACACACACACACACACACACACACACACACACACACAATCTCAACTCCTTCCCTGTTTTCTGGAAGGGGGAGGATGGTTTGCAAAAGACAAATTCAACCAGCAGTCCACGATGTTCACGTTTCAGATGAAGCGGGGGAAACAGCTACTACTTAATGGTGTTTCCTCATTCTTTTCTGTTTCGCAAATGTTTACTGTTTCTGTACAATTGTAGTGGAGAGAGAGAGAGAGAGAGAGAGAGAGAGAGAGAGAGAGAGAGAGAGGCAGGAATCTCAATTTGTGAAGGAATTGAAGGTGAGGAAAGAATATGAAGCGGGGAAGAGGAATTGTGGGTGTGTAGGCATGAGAGATAGAGAGAGAAAGAGAGAGAGAGAGAGAGAGAGAGAGAGAATTAGTAGATTTTCCAGTAATGCTCTGCTCTGGAAATGTGACGTAAGCGAGATAGAAAATGTAGATAGAGTGAACAGATACGTGGATGTCTCGGCTGATGGAGAATTTATTAGACAATCCAGTGTATTCGTATTGTCACCATCATTAAACTCATATATCACTCCCACTTCACACACACACACACACACACACACATCCAAGCATCTTTCTCTCTCTCTTTCTCTCCAGTTATAGCTTTTATCTGCAGCATAACCAGCATAAAGAATCAGAATATTAATGCAGAAAATATATGTATCTAATCACGCTTCACTTCCACTAGAGCATTAATCATAAAAAGAAAAAAATAATAATGATGAGTTATCCAAGTGGGAAAAAGTTAAAAATGTTGCTTTTTTTTTTAAATAATTATCAAGGCTTGACTACGTTGCCGGTACTGGTGAATAATTTATTTATTTATATTATGTAGATTTATGGTGCCATGTATTATGAAATAGTGTATCGTGAAGTTCATAAAACACACACACACACACACACACACACACACACAATACAGTTGCTTAATCAAATATTACCTAGAAATTTCTGGGTATTAGACTTCAAAAATCTACCGGAGTGTCTGTCTGTCTGTCTGTCTGTCTCTCTCTCTCTCTCTCTCTCTCTCTCTCAGTACCATCAGCTGTTTTAGACAACGGCCCACTTTTCACAACCTTCGCGGCTTCCCCCACCTTTTTCTTCTCTCTCTCTCTCTCTCTCTCTCTGGCAGACGCAAGATGATTTTATTCTGGTTAGAAAAACGTCCTTTGATTTAATGTGTTAAAATAAATCTCGGTTTACCGTTTTATCATTTGTTTTTCAACAATTTTCTCTTCCTGATTTCTTCACCTGCCTCCACCCTTCCTTCCTTCCGTCCATCCAAGTCCTTCCTTCCTTCCTTCCCTCATTCAGTCCTTCCATGCTTCCTTCTTTGCATTCTTAGTTTCATCTACCTCACTCCCTACTTCCAGTCTTCTTTCCTTCCTTCCGTACAGCTCATTCTGTCTTCCCCCTTTTCACTTCTTCCATGTTTTTTCGCATCTTTGTGTTTCCTCTCCTCTCACTTTCCATTTCCACCCTCCTTCCTTTCATCCACTTTATCCTCCCCTCCGTCCACCTCTCCTCCACCAAATCTTCAATAATTGCCCACTCCCCTAATCCCACTCTGCACTTCACCTCCTCTCCCCTCATTTTTCCCACTCCTCCCCATCCCTTGTCCCTGCTTCCCTTTCCCCACCGCCCCTACCCCTTCCCTGTCTCTCCCTTTCCCTTCCACCCTTCTCCCCACCTCCTCTGTCTTTTCCCCTTCCTTTCCTCCCCTCTTCCCCCCGTCCTTCCTCCCTGCCAACCGCCCCTGCCCTCTCCCCTCCAACCCCAGCCCCCTTTCCCTGTTCCTGGCACCTTCTCCTCCACTCCCATCCCCTCTCCTCCATTGGGTAGCCTACATTCTCCCCGTCCGTACCCCTCCGTCCCTCTCCCCCGCCATTCCCCCTCCTCCCTCTCACCTTCCCCCATTCATCCACTTCTTCCTCCTTTCCTTTCCCCTCCCCATCTGTTCCTCCCCCCCTCCCCTCCTCCACTTTCTCCTCCGTGTCTAGCCCCCTCCCCCCCTCCCCTCCTTCCCTTTCTCCTCCGTGCCTAGCCCCCTCCCCCCTCTACCAGCTAACAATATAGCCACTGATGGGCACCATTACCCGGTCTGCTTGTGTTCTCCCCACTTCTTTGAGAGAGAGAGAGAGAGAGAGAGAGAGAGAGAGAGTCTTCCGTGAGATAATAGGGAAAGACTGAAATATCTATCTATCTATCTATATACCTAGGCTGCTTCCCCCAAGGAAAGGGAGGTAGCCGAGACAGGATGACTCACTCTCCATTTACTCATCCATTCAAACACATTCATTCGCATCTTAGCCCCAAAGGGGAGAACGGACAGATCCTCACCGCACCACACCGCACAAGGGTCAACTGGGCAATGCAATCAGTGACATCCGCAGCAGGGCCCGACAGCAGAACTGGTTTACCCCTGCCACATCATAACAGACCCATCCCCTTACCCGCACCTGACCTGACTAGCTGATCAGACCAAATGCGGGAGAATATCCCCTCAGGGCTGCGTCATCACTTATTCATTCACAATTTCTCTCCATTTATTTCTGTCACGCACAGCCACTCTTCCTTGCTCAACAGACATCCCTCTCGCATCCAGCGCTCTCTTCACACTGTCCATCCATCCTATTCGTGGTCTTCCTCTCAGCCTTACACCTCTCACATCAGATCTAGTTATCTTTTTCACCAATCGCTCATAATAATAGGGAAAGATAATAGGGAAAGACTGAAATATGGATGCAATAAATCACTGAACTCAGTGTGATTAGTCCCCATCCCAAGCAACCTTGAGAGAGAGAGAGAGAGAGAGATAGCAACCTTTCCTTTTCTCTCTCTCTCTCTCTCTCTCTCTCTCTCCTTTCCTCTCCTCTCCTTTATGTAGTCTTCCATAGCTCATGTAGGCCAGAGTCTCCTTGCAATCTTTCCTCTTATTTGTAACTTTTTTTTCACTAATTATCTAGCCTGTCATTCACTCCCTAACCATTCATTCATGTGTTTCAACCTCTCCAGTTCCTCACTCACTCTTCTTTCATTTATCTCGCTTTCTCATTCATTTATTCATTTTGCTTGCTTCCTTGCTTGCTTCCTTCCTTCCTTCCTTCCTTCCTTCTTTCCTTCCTTCCTTCCTTCCTTACCTTCCAGTTCCCCTAACTTCACCGGCACTTTATCAATTATTGGATGCATATAAATATATATATACTTTTTACTGCATGATTCCCTGCGACTCTCATGCATTTATTTTTCACCCTACTGACTCTCCCGTCGTTCATTTTTCATCTCATGCATTCATTTCCCCTGCTGTTCTTTCGTTTCACCAGTCATGAATTAATATGTGCATTCATTTCACCCGTCATGCATTCATTCGTGCATTGATTTAACCCATCATGCATTCATTCGTGCATTCGTATCGCCCGTCATGTATTCATTCGTCATGTACAATATTGTCGTCATGCATTCATTTCACTCATCATGCATTTTCCTGTCATGCACTCATTTCACCCGTCATTCATTCATTTCTTGTCATTCACCATTCCCTTCACTACGATGACGTATTGTTGTATTCTGTTCTTGTTATCCATTTGTTTTTTTTCATAACAAAATCGTTTGGAAATTAAAAAGAAATGTTTTGGCGGTGAAAGATTGAATTTCACGTTGTGTGTGTGTGTGTGTGTGTGTGTGTGTGTGTGTGTGTGTGTGTGTGTGTGTGTGTGTGTGTGTGTGTGTGCGTAAGGAGAGAGAGAGAGAGCGAGAGAGAGCACCACCACTCTCACTAATACACTCACTGGAGGAGGCGTAAGGCGTATTAATGGCGCGGGGGGGGGTAATATATGCGCAGTTTGTCACGTTTTGCTCAAACTCCTTGACCAACATGGATTCGTGGTTGAGAAAGCTCCTTAACACCTTTTCCTAGGCGACTTATTTTGGTAATTAACCTTACTCTCTTTTGTGTTACATAAATCCTTTCAATATCGCCATACTCTGCATAAATAACATACCGGTACCAAAGGATATTAACCAGGCATACCTAGAAATAAATCGCTAGGGAAGAGGTGTTAGGGGGCTTCCTTACTTGGCCAGACTACCACCAAACGATTCCATTTAATTGAAGAGAGACCATTCATACTGATTATACATTTTGTATTATCTTGTATTTTTGTACCCCCAGACAGCACTTGTATATTAAGCCTTTCGGGTTTGTAAGCTTCCTAACACCTTTCCCTAAGTGATTTATTTTGCTTATTACACCAGACTGTCCTATTCTCTGTAACCCTTGCATCGCCATACACTGCATAAATAACGTGCAAAAGGATATTAACCAGGCATATCCAGAAATAAATCGTTAAGGAAGAGGTGTTTGGCAGCTTCCGTACTCTGCATACCTACCTTATAAAAAGATATTAACCAGCCATATCCAAAGATAAATCGATGAGGGTGAGATGTTAGGGAGCCTCCATATTCTGCATACGTACCGTACAAAAGGATGTTAACCAGCCATATCCAGAAATAAATCGTTAAGGAAGAGGTGTTAGTGAGCTTCCATACCTGATGAGGCCATGGCTTGAAGAGGTATCGTATCATTTCAGTCTGACGGATCATCCCTGGGCTAGATGACATTTTTTGTACACGATCCATTGCGATAAGTGGGAAGGTTGGGTGGGAGAGAGACACGAGCTAGAGCTTGAATCCTTTATTTCTCTGACGTTTCGGGATACAGAGAACCCATCTGTGGAGCCCGAAATGTTAGAGAATATAAAGAATTCTAGCTCTGACCTGTCTCTCTCCCAGCCTTTCCTAGACGATATTGTTTGGTGTCAGCTTGAGGAAATATAACAGACATTCTCTGCCTGGCGAGATTACCTGAGTCTTCTTTTAGACAACTCAACCAAAGAAGTCTTCCCAGAGATACATAAAATCTTAGCAAAAATGTCGCAGAAAAACGTATTTGGCCTGAAGGGAGTTAAGAGACTGAAATGTCTTTCATTTCCTCTTGCAGTCGTACCATGCCATTTTATATTGATATCCTGAGAGAGTTGAGGCATTTATCAGAAGGCTGTTCCATAAATCTGAGAATTTGTAGGTACACCTCAGTCCAGTGGATGATAATTGCTCGGACTGTTGAGATTAAAAGGTATGGAAGCCTGTGTCCGTTTGTATTGCTATGCATGGAGATTTGAGGCGTTCATTTAAAGGGTACGTGGATAAATCTTTGAGTGTGTTGGGATGGTAGGCTAGTTAATTCCAGTGTGAGATGATAGAGTGTTGATGAAGGTGATTAGGATGTTAGTATCTTTTGTACAAAAAGTGATTAGGATGTTCGTATCTTTTAAGTACCGATAGAAAGTCGAGGCGTCTGTTTAAACTAAAGTGAAGCTGATTAGATAAAACAATGTGTGCGTGTGTAAATGTGGTAGTTAAGCCCAGTGTGAGGTTGTATAATTCGTATCCTTTTGTAATGATGGTCTTAGTGAGTCAAGGCGTTCATCTAAAGGGTAATTACATATATCAGTGGATGTGTAGGCAAGGCAGTTTATTTCAAAGTGGGATGGTGGAGTGTCTTAGGATGTGCCAGGTGTTAAGCAGTGGGTGTGTACTGTAGGTACTTCATTCCGCTGTGATATGAAATGTGCTAAGATTCGACAGGTATTAATCTGTTAGTATGTATGTAGAGTAGTAAATTCCAGTGTGATTTGATGGAGTGTGTTAGGGTGTTTGGTGATAAGCATGATAAACAGCGAGTGTGGCGCGAGAAATAACACACTTAACAGATTTACTGCCTCCCCCACCTAAATTATGGAATGGCTCTCTTCACTCTCTGGCTTTCTCATTACCCCCCCCCTCTCCCTCTCTCTCTCTCTCTCTCTCTTTCTCTATGTATGCACTGTATATATGTATGTATGTATGCATGTATGTATTGTCTAGCTGTCTTAGCTTCTCATTTTCACACACATAAACTGTCATAATTCATGTCCATATGCGTCAGTTTTATTTTATATATATATATATATCTACATCTTGTCTTTTTTACTCCTGCACTGTAACTTTATCTGTTTCTTGTTTGATTCCGATGGCAATTTACATTTTCTTTCTTGCTATCTCCAGACGATATTTATTCAACTTAAGGTAGAGTTTCATGTTAGGGGGGAGGGGTCAATTGCAGCATTCATTAACCCCTTCACGTAGAAAAATTTCCCCAAGACTGAGCAAAGTGACTTGGAAAGAACAAGAATAAAATGTATGCTTTAACTCGATCGTTTCTTTCATATGTAGCCTACCGTCGCGCGCCTAAGTTGTGACATTTCTCTGCTGTCTGTGTTAGTGGAATGTGTCACAGAACCATTTTTGTATGACAACAATATGAAGAACACAGCAAGAGAGAGAGAGGACGAGAAGGAAGGATACTGTATGTCGTTTGGGGAGGAATGAGAAATATGGAGGGCAGGACACATTGCTGGGATGGGAAGGCGTTACAGACTGTTGTAATGTGATATCAGTATGGAACACGCAAGAAAAGAGTTTGAGAAGGAAGGATACTATATGTCGTCTGGGGAGGAACGAGAAATATGGAGGGGAGGACACACTGCTGGCAGGGGACCATCAGGAAATCGTGCTGATCACTATCTTTACCTTCCATACTGATTCTCCTCTGCGTTCACTGCGGTACACTGTATTTACCTCCCTCACCGTCGCAGTTACAGTGCTCCACTTAGTATTATCACATTTCCTTCCCTTTTATACTTACATTATGCGTGTATAGTCATTTTTTTATAAATTTTCATGACCTTGACCTTCACATTGATTCTCTTTACGGTACTCGAGACATATATTCTTTCGCCTCTTCAGTTGGGCATTTCCGGTTATGTTTTCCATTTCAAATTATTTTTAATTCTCACTTTAATCATTTTTTCCCGTAATTTTCATGCTTCTGCCATCCACATTAATTCTTCTCAGCATAACACTAACGGCTTCTTTATACTTCAGTTCAGAGAATAGTGTTACATTCTTACTTTTTCATAGAGATATATTACACTGTATTATTAAATGTGTTCCTCTTGTATTTATCTCACATACTAGTATATTCCCTCCCTCCTCCACCTTCATTCCTACGCCCAGTTCATTACCGCTGTCATCATCCATTCTTCTTGCTACTTAAATATGACTCTTACAGTATCATTCAGTAGATTTTTTTGTCCAGTTTTTATAAATTAGTAAATCCGTTAGATAGTTCCCGTTACTACATAAGCTTTAAATTAAAGAGGTGTATCTATATCTTTATTTATTTACCGGTATTTGTTTACTTATTTATCGTAGCTACATTTTCAAGTCGCCATTATTTAATTTTCAAGTTTGTATCCTGCACACTAAGGTCCGTATTCTCGTTCCCTAACACCTTTTCCTAAGCGACTTATTTTGCTTATTACCTCTTAATGTCCTATTCAGTGTTATACAGATCCTTCGTACATCGCCATACTCTGCATAAATAACGTGCAAATGGATATTAACTAATCTTGTCCAAAAATAAGTCGATAAGGAAGAGGTGTTAGGGAGTCTCCTTAATTGACGAGAATAAGGGCCTACTTCTCTTCTGTCTGATACTAATACATTCCCTCCCTCCCTCCACCGCCGCCATTTCTACGCCCTGCTCAATACCGCTATCATCATCCGTCTCCATAGCCGTCCAGTTTCCCGCCTCCTGTTTCCTTTGTTTCACACACACACACACACACACACACACACACACGAGAGAGAGAGAGTCACAAATAAAGGTATATCAGAGTGAGACACAGATACCACTAAGTACTTCTCCCAATTATCTTTATTAATGAAAAGATTATATACAACATACATAAAGTATACTACTGTAATTTGCAACTCCTTTGGTATCCATCATATGAGGGTGATAGTAGGCTAGTTCAGTTAGAAAAGTAGTAGTAGTAGAAGTTGTAGTAGTAGTAGTAGTAGTAGTAACCCCAGGCCCATCTGAACGTGAATTTGATGCACTGCTGGTTAAAGTTACCCTCCTACTGCAGTTCATTATCCTCCTTTAGGGTATAGGAAGGCATTTAAGGGACGTTTACATAAGCGGGCAGTGGAGCAGGTAGGTTAAATCTGTGCCACCACGTGAAAGTCCCTCTCCAGCAGCTGTCGTAGAGAAAGTTATATATTTCTAACCCTTTTCTCCATTGTCTGATCATTTTTTTTCTCCACTTTTTTCTCCATCTTCTCTTCCATCGCCTTCATCCACTGCTTCCGTCATCATGTCCTTGTAGGAGAGAGTAAAGAGATCATCATCATCATCATCATCATCATCACCACACACACACACACACACACACACACACACACACACACACACACACACACACACACACACACACACACACACACACACACACACACACACTTTCTGACATTTTATATAAACCCTCTGCCTTTTTATCATTAAAAGATAAAGTCTCTGCGTTGGCCATTGCAGCTTAGTTAAATATTCTTAGTGACATTTGAAGAATCTGAAAGTTCCCGAGAATTTCTGTATGTGAATTATATTTTTGTCTTAACTTACGACAGGTGGTGAGAGATTAGACGCTTTACGAGAGAGAGAGAGAGAGAGAGAGAGAGAGAGAGAGAGAGAGAATCATGATGAAAATATTGGTAGAAAACTGACCCTATGGTAATTTTTCTAAAGTTATGGAAAACTGACACCTGGGTCGCTTTTTAATGTCTCGTATAAAACTGTTATCTTTTTCATATTCCCCTTCCCCCTCCTCTGTCCCGGTCCATCCCAGTCTCATATTTCTGTTGACTCTGCATGGCTGAACTCCACTTTGTTCTGGGTCGTTCTGTCTTCCTTCTAACTTTTCATACTCCTACACTCTCCTAGTCAGTCTTTCTCTTGCCATCTCTTCCCAGCCACCTCACTTTCATACATTCTCCTGCTTAGTAATATTCTCCATTATCTCCAGCCACCTCACCCTCATATACTCTCTTAGTCATTCTTCCCATCTCCTCCCAACTAACTCACTCTCACACACACTCCTAGTTAGTCTCTCCGTTCATTCTAGGGTTTTCACTTTTTGCAGAACTGACCGTGGGAATTGTGAGGTCACCGCCACTGTCCCCACACCATCATCATCATCACCACCACCACGACGGCCCGACTCCCAGCACGATCCTCACTGGAGTTGGCTGTGTGCACCGCTGCCGATTCCTCACCTGAAAGAGCCCAGGTAAGGTGAGGAGAGAGAGAGAGAGAGAAGGCTGGAGGCAGGAGAGGAGGAGGGAGGGGGAAGAAGGCGGGAAACAGGAGGGGAGGGAGGAGGGAAGGGTGGGTGGGAGAAAAGGAGTGAGGAGTGAGGGGGAAAAAGAAAAGAGGGCGAGGAATGGAGGGAAGAGAGTGGGGGAGGAATGGACAAGGAGGAAGAAAGAGGGGCAGTAGTGGGAGGAAGGAAAGCTAGGTGGGGTGTAGCGGGAGGAAGGAAAAAAGGTGTACAGGAGGAATGGGAGGGAGGAAGAACGATGGGAAGATGTGAGGGAAAAAGTTGGGGAGGGAAGGAAAGGATGGAGGAAAGAGGGAGTAGGAACGGGGAGGGTAAAGAGTGGGGAGTGAGGGAAGGGAAAGGAGAGGGCAGGAGGGATTGTTGCTATTGATGTTATTGTTGTTGTTGTGGCTGTTGTTGATGTTAGTATTATTGCTGTATACCTACGTTCGTGAAAATTTTAACGATCCCTAACAGATGACGTGCACGGTAGCCAAGGCTGCATACTACTCTCCCATGGTCTGACAACTCTGCCATTCTGCACTAGCTAACACCAGACGATTTTTAAAAACTGAAAGTGAGTCATAAGGGGCTGAGACGGACGTTTCATATTCTATCATCTCATCAAGATATAAGAGAGTTTACCTGTATTATCTATGTATATATTTATTTACTAACTTATTATTATTATTATTATTATTTTACTGGAGGAGGGATACAGCCGTAATCAACCCATCCAATACACAAGAGTACATAGGAAGCACAGATAGCAGGAGACTCTTGTCCCATGATGAGGTTGTCTGTTGGAAAATAAGCTAATTCTACTAAGATATAACCAGCGTGTAAGAGAAAAAGATAGAAAAAAAGAATCGTCTGGCTCAGGAATAAAACGAGAAAAGTGTTAATTGGCTCGAAGGCGAGAAGAACTCCCAGTATCTTACTTTAGTTTCAAATTATCCTCTGCTGTGTCCTTATTACTCCTTACTGTACCTTCAGATCATAACCTAATGCCAAATGATCTCTGCTATCTGGCACTTGGGTTTCTTTCGCTCACTCACCCCCTCCCCACCATCTTCTACCCACCGCTTACGACGTGCACGGTGACGAAGGCAGCGTCGGCGAACTCCGGGGCGCACGTGTAGTTGCCAGAGTCCTTTTTGACGGCGCGGGTCAGGAATAGCTTGGATGTGGTGCGTGTCGGGGTCTTCTCTATCTCTATGCTCACACCACCTCTGAGGTAGACAGGTAGATAGATAAATAGATACATACATGCGTGAAAGATAGTTAGATAGATTTGTAAGTTTGTACATCGATAGTTAGGTAAATGATAGTCATGAACAACTTTGATGTGGTGCGGATGGGAGTCTCCTGTCTCTGTGTTCACACCGCCTCTAAGAGTTACTATAGGTAGGTTAGATAGATAAATAAGTGAATATTTAGGTCTATAGGCAGGTAGGTAGGCAAGCTGCATTCCCCCAAATAAATCCACCTACATTTCTCATTCATATCGTCTGGCACCAACACATAACACCCACCCCTTCTACAACCCCCAGTACATCCATTTACACCCACGTACATCCGTCTGGGAGATTTGTATAGTCCAGTTCTAGTCCACTAGTGAACTCGTTAACTCCCTCCACCGTTACTCATATCCACCTGCATCCATCTCCATTCCCCTCCACTTACACTTCCCCTACTCCCACCTAGGCGTGTCGCAATCCAGTTCTCGTTCATCGGTGAACTAGATAAAATTGCCTACGTAAATTCACTTACCCTCGCCTACACCCATCCACATTCTTCTCTACTTACACTTCTACACCCACTTACACTTCCCCTACACCCACCTAGGCGAATCGTAGTCTAGTTCTCGTCCATCGGTGAACCAGATAACATTGCCCACGTTTTCCGAGTGTGTACTGATAACGCAGGTCAGCTTGATAGTAGAGCCGCTCTGCACGTACACCTCACGCGGTCCTTCTATCACTGCACGTTGCACTGGGGAAGAAAGTGAGCTTAGAGAAGGGGTTTTATCTAATTGTCAGTCTATTCGTGTAACTGTGTGCCTGTTTATCTTCCTACCTGGACACCTACCTTCGTACCTACCCACCTACCTGCATTCCTGCCTACCGATATTTATATCTGCCTATGCAACCACCTACCTACCTACGTACCTGTCTACCTACGTACCTACCAATCTTTATAACGCCCTTTGCAACCACCTACCTACCTGCATTTCTGCTTCCAGTCTTTATACCTGCTTATGCATCTGCTTGCAATCCTTCTCTTCTCTCTCTCTCTCTCTCTCTCTCTTATAATGACACACGGCCATGTAACTTCCCCATCTGTCCGCCTCCGCCTCCAGCCCTCTTCATCTTTTTACTCCTAATGAAAACGAAGAGATGGCTATTGCGCTCTCAGCTGTGTGTGTGTGTGTGTGTGTGTGTGTGTGTGTGTGTGTGTGTGTGTGTGTGTGTGTGTGTGTGTGTGTGTGTGTGAGCGCCATAACCCACTAGACAACCAGGCATGTCTTTTATCAGTTGCTTAAGAGAAAGAGATATCATACTCTAGCCCACTCTAACTTAGGCTCTCTCACTTTCTTCCATTTTCAACTTCTCTCGCTCACTTTTTCCCTCGCCTCTTTCATTTTTAATCTTATGCTTTTTCTCACTCTTGGTTTCTCTCTCACTTTAGCCTTTTCTCTCAGTTTTTAGAATCTCACTTTTTTCTTTTTTTTTTAAGTCTTTCTCACTTTTTTTAACGTCTCAATTTTTAGCTGCTCTCTATCTTTACCTTTCATATTTTTTTTTAGCTTCTTTCTCACTTTAGCTTTTTCTCACTTGCGTTTTCTCTCTCTCTCTTTTTTTTTTTTTTTAGCTGCATCTCACTTTTTTAGCGTTTTCCTTTTTTAGGTTCTCGGATTTTTAGTTTTCTTTTTCTTACCTCTTTAGCTTTTTCTTACTTTTTAGCTTCTCTCTCAGTTTAGCTTTTTCTCACGTTCATCCCTCTAGCTTTTAACATGCTTTCTTATTCGTTATTTTTCATGCATACTTTTTTTTTATTAATATATATCTATCTTTTCCTGTGACAGAAGAGACGACACTCCTATATTTTGCTTTACACGATAAAAACAAAGGCATGAGAGAGAGAGAGAGAGAGAGAGAGAGAGAGGGGGGGGGGTAAGCTCTGAGGGACGCAGTTTAGGAAGCAAGAAAGAATTGGTGAAAAAACCTGTAGAGAACATTATTGTCTAATCCAGGGAAGAGAGGAAATTGGAGGGACATTGGAGAGGAGAGGTGGAGGAGGAGGAGGGAATGGACAGATATATGGGAGGGAGAAAAGAGAAACTGGAGAGGTGGAAGGTAGAAAGAAGGGGAAGGAGGGAGGGGAGTGTGGTGAGAAGTTAGAGGTAAAATGAAAAGGAGAGAGAGAGAGAGAGAGACTATCCCACTCCAATTTCCCCTTACTTTCTCTCTTCTTCTTACGCCAGTCTTTTTATTAATTTTCCTCACATACAAAGTCTCATTCTTTCGCTCGTTCACATGCTGTTTTCCATTTGTTTTGTCCCTGCTTGCCTAGACTCCACAGTTTTTTCATTGCCGTTTTTTATCTTTACTCCTTTTCTCTCATCTTTTTCTTCCACCCCTGCCTTCTCTTCCCTCCTCCTACCCTTCGTATTGTCTCTCCTTTTTTCCTTGCAGTCTTTCTACCCCTCCCCGCACCCCCCTCCCTCTCTCTCTCTCTCCCTCTCCCTCCTTTTCATTTTAACCTCTTATTTCTCACCATACTTCCCTCCTTCCCTCCCCTTCTCTCTTCCTTCTTCCTCTCCAGTTTCTCTTTTCTCCTTCCCCATATCTGTTCATTCCTCCCTCCTCCTCTTTCTCTCCTCTCCATTGTCCCTCCAATTTCCTTTCTTCCCTGGAGGAGACTATAATGTTCTCTGCAGGTTTCTTCACCAATTCTTTCTTGCTTCCTAAACTGCGTCCCTCAGAGCTTACCCCCCCCCTCTCTCTCTCTCTCTCTCTCTCTCTCTCTCTCTTTTCCTTCTCCTCCTCCTCCTCTTTTCCTTTGTTATTTTCCTCTGCCTCTCACATCCTATCCTCTCTTCCAACTCGTATCCATCCCTACCAATATTCTTGCTTCTTCCTTTCTACTAACTTCTCTTTCCTTTTGTGTCCCTCTTCACTTCCCCTTCCCGTCCCCTTAATTTATTCTCTCTCTCTCTCTCTCTCTCTCTCTCTCTCTCTCTCGCCCATTATTCCTTGCTGTTCGCTTTCCTCTCATTCAATCTGTCGTACTCATATTCTCTTTATATATATGTATGTCTATCTGTCTATCTATCTATCTGTCTGTCTATCTATCTATCTATCTATCTATCTATCTATATCTCATTCTGTCTTTCTTTTTTGTCTTTATCTTTAAAATGTTTTATCCTTGTTAGTGCCTTACAAACATGAGGACTTTCGGGCTTTTGGATTGTAAGACTTTAGGACCGTAGGACTTTAAGACCGTAAATTTGGGACTTCAGGGCTCTAGAGGACTACACATTTAAGACTTAGGGCTTTAGGGCTATAATTTTAGGACTTTAGGAATATATAAATGTTGGACTTAGGATCTTGAGACTGTATGACAATAAGACTTTAAGAGAGCATAACTTTAGGACTGTAGGACTTTAAGACTTAATAACTTTAGGACTGTAGGACTTTAAGACTTAAACTTTTGGACTGTAGGACTTTCAGACTTTATAACTTTAGGACTGTAAGACTTTATAACTTTAAGGCTGTTGGACTTTAAGACTTTAGGACATGTCTCACCCTGGACTTGGAGGAGCACTGGCATGAAGACCTTTGGACTGGCAGAGACTTGGCACTCATAGACCCCCGCATCCCTGAAGGTCACAGGACTCACCACCAGGGACCACTGATCGCTGCCTTCAGGGTGGAATACCTGTGAGAGGCGCAGGAGGAGGAGACCGAGATGTTAGATAGATAGATAGATAGGTAGGTAGGTGTAGATAGATAGATAGGTAGGTAGTTAGATCGGTGAATAGATAGATAGATATATATATAGATGGACACACTGTACCTGTGGGAGGTGCAGGAGTGGTGGACTAAGATGTTAATTAATACTCTCTCTCTCTCTCTCTCTCTCTCTCTCTCTCTCTCTCTCAGTGCAACAGGTTTATAGTTCAGCGTCAGCACTATCCAACAACAGGAAAAAGTTGGGTCAGCAATAAACAGGAAACTGAGAGAGAGAGGGAGAGAGAGAGAGAGTAGATTTAGGTGTTGCAGAGTTCGGTAGAGTATGGTAGGATAGGGTAGCGTAGGGTTGTGTAGGGTAGGGCGAGGCAGGGAAGAGAGAAGAGCAGAGCAGAGTGGAGTATTGATGTCTAAACCTCCACTGACCTACCTTAAACCTGTCGTCTGTGGTGTAGGTGAAGATGCCGACGGTGAGGATGTGTAGATCCCTCTGTCTTATCCACGACACCTGGAAGACACAGAGAAAAAAACACACTTAGCCATAGGATGCTTCGTAGCACATCTTCCTTTGCGATTCATTTGCACATTACACATTAGCACTCCATTGCGTGTTATATATATGGCTGGCATGTCGATATAATTTGTTTCAGTTTCGTAGGGGAGGGTATTGAGACGAAGTATCTTGCATGTTGGATCTTAACTTTCTCCTGTATGTTATTTATGTTGCTTTAGTGTCGGCTAAGAATCCATTAATTTATTTACAAGATTATAATGGGGTGTAGTGATCTGGGTGCTAAAGGAGGCATCGTAGCAGCTCTTCCTTAGCGATGGATTGTTCATTTTACACCTTAACATTCTCGTGTGTGTGTGTGTGTAATTCACCGGGTCGGTCAGGATCACTTGATGGTCGTGATCGTCAGCTTTTACCCTCCCGGAAGGGAGCTGAGAGCTCATATAGTCCGATCTAAGGGCAAGGCTGTAACCTTCACACACGCACACACCCGTCCCCTTGCTCAAGGGGGACAGTAACCACCCACTTCGTCAGTGAAACTTTTCGCAACCTGAGCGAGGCTCGAACTCCCGTCCACCAGTTGGCAAGCGAGAACGTTACCACTGCATCAGCGAGCGGTGTGTGTGTGTGTGTGTGTGTGTGTGTGTGTGTGTGTGTGTGTGTGTGTGTGTGTGTGTGTGTGTGTGTGTGTGTGTGTGTGTGTTTTACCGCTTTGATATCTCTATTCATTTATCTGTTTTCTACCAATCTGTCCATCCATCCGTCCATCCATCCATCCATCCATCCATCCATATATGTCTGTGATGCAACAGTATTCACATAAACTTACATCCTTGTGGTCAAGGTTAATAACTCGGCAAGGCAGTAGTGCTCGTTGTCCCACCACGGCCGTCACGTTGGTGGGGGTGTGTGTGTGGAAGTACGCCGTGTTGGTGTTCGGTCGACCCCACGTGATATGTGGACCAGTCTCGCCTTCACCTGGCCTCACCTGTGCCTCACCTGGCCACATTTGCACCCCACCTGGCCTCACCTGTGCAGCACCCGCCCTCTCGCTGCCCCCACCACCACCGCCACTGCCTTCTTCTGCGCCTGTAGGAGAAGGGAAGATGAAAATTAACCTAGTTTCTATCTCCTCACCTCCCCTCGCCCACACCTCACCTCACCTGTGGCACACCTGGTCTCGAATATACCTCACCTCCAGCGTCACCTTCCCCTTCTGCGCCTGGGCAAGAAGGGATGACGAAAATGAACTCTTAGGCGATCACCTGCCGTGAATGTACCTCATCTGCGTTCATCTTTACCCCACGACCCCTCACCTCAACCCCACCTGGCCTCTCACTGCCATCATCACTGCCACTGCCTTCCCCTTCTGCGCCTGTTTGAGAGGCGATGGCGATTATAAACCTTTAGATAGTCACTTACCCTCCTACATCCAACCTGGCTCACTTACCCTCCTGTATCCAACCTGGCTCCTTCCAGGTGGGTATTTATTTTTAGCAGTTTATGATTGTTAACATCCCATTTGCTTCCGTTGTGAAAATTGCCCTTCGGAATCAAACACGCGCAATAATACATACCATATTCCCTCTCTCTCTCTCTCTCTCTCTCTCTCTCTCTCTCTCTCTCTCTCTCTCTCATACATGTAGTCTAATTTATTGTGGTCCGTGACATGGCGAGATATGGCCGGCACTGTCACGCTTTCTCGATTATTGATGGAGAGAGAGAGAGAGAGAGAGAGAGAGAGAGAGAGAGATCCTTGCCTGTATTCTTATTTGTGGGTGTGTATATATATATATATATATATATATATATATGGGTAAGTACTGAAGTGTGTATACGTGTATGACTGCGTTTATGCTGGTGTGTGTGTGTGTGTGTGTGTGTGGGTGGGAGGGAGGGTGGGTGGGTGGGTCGGTGGTGTGCGTGTAAACGCACCATTCACAGCCACAACAACAATAAATTGACCCTTTCGCCCCTTCAAATCCCCCAGGCTACATATTCACGCTAAGACCAGCAGTTTCACGAGAGAAATACTTTATACACTTTCCATCCGGTGACTTATTTCCATACACTCATTACTTTAACTTTGTCAGCAAAATATGTTTTGACGTGAGAAGGTAATATTATTTCATCATTACATTTTCACCTCAGGCATTTCACATCCTCTCCTCTCATTTCATCTCGGCAGGTCCACAGCCATCACCAAAACGCCACAGCCGAGGGCGAACGTATTTGTCTCTTCCTTCTTGCATCGTTTTATTCTCTTGGCATTGTTTTACTCACACACTTTCCCATCATTTTGCCTCCTTTCGTCTCATCTCATCTCAGTTCATCTCACCACACGCGGCGAACGTAATCATCTCCTTTCGAGCTCCCTTTTATTGTCATACTACTATTTCATCGACACATTTTCCATTCACTTCACCTCCTTTCATCTCATCTCATGCCTTCTCATTTCACTTCGCCTCATACACAACCATGGGCAAAATGTCACCACGCGAGGCGACTATATCCATCTCTCTCGCCGGGGAATATTCACGGGTAAAACTTTTGTGAAGATTCTCGCCAATTTTTCGTCTTCTCTTTTCTCGTTTGGCTCTGCCCTTGATCAGTGGACCGCGAGTCTATCAGGACCCCTCCCCCGTACCTTAACCGCCCACACCCACACCCACCCACCCACCCACACACTCACCAGTTGAGAGAATATATATATATATATATATAGTTACATGGAATTTGTGTAACCAGTGATTTCAAGAAATCCTTAGGGAATTCGTTAAATGAGTTTAAGTTAGGATAGGGTAGGTCAATTTAGGAATATATATATATATATATATATATATATATATATATATATATATATATATATACATATATATATATATATATATATTCCCGCGCCTGTTAGGTCAGTCATGGTATGTCGAATCTTTCTGAAATTGCCATAATTATTTACCTTCCAGAGGTACCATTAATTAAAAAAAAAGCCAAATGAAGCCAAAGAAAGGTGAAAAATACATCGTTGCTCGCTCGGGCACTTTTCACACCTGCGATATGGACGCCTATTTTTCAACAGAAAATACATCATAGGGCTGAAATGGTTAACCACTTACCAAAGTTCTTCAAAAATAAGTATTACGTATAAACGCTCAGAAAGATACGTCAACTAAAGGGAAAGGAAGAGTTTGAATTAAGAGACAGCTGCTGGCGGTAGTGGTGGTGGTAACAAAGGCAGTTAAGGCTTATTAGTAACTTACCCGGTACTCCCTGATTATAAAGCAGTTCTGAAGGTCAAGCCGCAGCTGCGTCCCATGCAAGTATGCAGGAATTAGTTGTAAATATTAGAGACTGTTATTATAATATATATAGGCATATTGTGGAGCAATGTTTATGAGCCACTCTGTGTATAACCTTTCGATTTTGAAGTCTCTCCCAGGCTGAATAAAATCGTCTGAGAGTAGAAAGGGTAAATTATGAAATACGTCAAGGGCTTTAAGTAAAGGCTTCCACGCTCGTTATACAGTATACTGTACGTGAGTTTATCATTTTGTCTTGATGACTTAAGTAGAGTGCAGACCGTCACGCTGCCATCATTATATACTCCCCATGTCCCACTCTATTACCGCTGCTTGCTTTACTCGTGTTGGTGGTGGTGTGAGTGATGTGATGGTAGGTGGTGGTAGTAGCTGCCGTGGTGCGCAAAGATGTGGTGAATATGATTGTGGTTGTGATTAGATATAGTGTGATGGTGGTGGTTAGGTGTGGCAGTGATAGTGGTCGTATTAGTGACAGTGGCATGTGGTGACAGTGGTGGTAGTAGCGAGGTTTGGTGTGAGTAGGGTGTGACAGTAATGATGGTGGTTAGATATAGTGTCAGTGTTGATGGTGGTGGTGGTGGTTGGCTGTTGTGGTGATGTGGTGGCACGGGTGTGAGTAGTAGCAACGGTTGTGTGTTGGTAGTGGTATTGTTGGTGGTAGTAGTAGCAGTAGCATTACCTTAGTGGTTATGTGTGGTGTTAATGGTCGTGGTGGCGGTGGTAGCAGCAGTAGTAGTAGTTAGATGTATAAGAGACGGTGTTATTGATGGTAGTAGTGGATATGCGTGGTGTTAGTGGTGGTGGTGTTATTGATGGTGGTGGCTGGTAAGGGTTGTAGTGGTGTGTATACGAAGATAAAAAAAAAAGGATATTGTACTTTGAAAATGATAGAGTACAAGCTAACTATGCATAATCTCTCTCTCTCTCTCTCTCTCTCTCTCTCTCTCTTCCAGATGCAAATTTCCGAGACAGGTGCTTCGTAATTAATTTTGAATATCCCAAGTTGTGGAAAGTTCGGGTTAATTACAGAAAAATGTGGGACCTAGGGAAGCCGGGAGAGAGAGAGAGAGAGAGAGAGAGAGAGAGAGAGAGAGAGAGAGAGAGAGACACACACACACACACACACACACACACACACACACACACACACAAAGAGCATTGGTAAGTATGACGCTGCTGTTTTGATGTCTGTTTTGGTGTCTGGTATCTACTTTTAATCGATGGCGTGGTTTTACTTGTATTTTTACCTATACCGTGTGTGTGTGTGTGTGTGTGTGTGTGTGTGTGTGTGTGTGTGTGTGTGTGTGTGTGTGTGTGAGTGTTTTGTTGTCAGTGAGGCTTTGTTTTCTGTGACTTCTTCTGTGTTTTATATGGGTTTTCCTGCGGTCTGTGTAATGATTTTTTGTACCAACTATTTTTGACTCTTTTCTCCTTGGTTGCCTAAGTGCAGCTGTCTGAGTGTGGTGCTAAGTGTGCTGCTGTTTAAGTGTGCAGCTGTCTGAGTGTGGTGCTAAGTGTGCTGCTGTTTAAGTGTGCAGCTGTCTGAGTGTGGTGCTAAGTGTGCTGCTGTTTAAGTGTGCAGCTGTCTGAGTGTGGTGCTAAGTGTACTGCTGTTTAAGTGTGCAGCTATCTGAGTGTGGTGCTAAGTGTACTGCTGTTTAAGTGTGCAGCTGTCTGAGTGTGGTGCTAAGTGTACTGCTGTTTAAGTGTGCTGCTGTCTGAGTGTGGTGCTAAGTGTACTGCTGTTTAAATGTGCAGCTGTCTGAGTGTGGCGCTAAGTGTACTGCTGTTTAAGTGTGCTGCTGTTTAAGTGTGCAGCTAAGTGGGCGCTGATGTGTAATTTATTTTGTTAGGTTTGTTGTATGCCTTCCTTTTTTTTTTTTATGCTTGTTTTTGACGCGTTTTTTTTTTTTTTTTTTTAATCGAGGTATTGCTTTTAGCTTCCAGAGAGAGGGGGAATGGGCAGGGTAGGGGGAGTTTGAGGGTGTAGGGGAAGATCGCAAGGTAAAAGGGCTAGAAAGGGGAGGGGGAGGACGGGGTGAGGATAGAAAATGCCGAAGGGGGTGGGGTAGGTGGTACGGGAGGTGAGAGAGGGGGCTGAGGTGGAGAGATGGAGGCGCTAGGAAGGGGAGGAGGTGGAGGAGAGAGGGGGGAGGTGAGGCAGGAGGTGGAGGAGGAAGGGGGTAGTTTGGGGGATAGCGTTCCCTTTGTCGGTCCCTGTGATATATGGAACCGCACTTGAGGTTCCGTGACACACACACACACACACACACACACACACACACACACACACACACACACACACACACACACACACACACACTCTGCAAGTATACACGTGCTCATAATGTATTGAAAACTTTCACGCATGCACATATTCAGAGGGCAATAAACGCACATAACAAGTACACAGACACACACAGGTACACATACATGAAAGTACACATGCAGATATATACCCAGAGAATTTCCACGTCCACCTTCCTCAACACACTCATAATGTACACAATCACTATAATTATCGGTCTGTCTATCTATCTGCCTGTCTGATATGAACAATTACACACACACACACACACACACACACACACACACACACACACACACACACACACACACACACACACACACACACACACAGACTAACCCAGTAAACACGCTCGCATACAAACACACACGGGTACATATGAAAGTTTACTCAAATAAACGGGGACATACACATGCTTTCTTATTTGCACAGGCACTTACAGATACATAGGCTACACGTCGCTATAGTGTGTGTGTGTGTGTGTGTGTGTGTGTGTGTGTGTGTGTGTGTGTGTGTGTGTGTGTACGTGTAACCTTGAAATCCTCTTAAGTACATAAATCAAGACCCGAGCACACTTCCTCTTCTAATACACGCTGCCTTAGTGTCATTCCCAATATTATATACCATGTTCAAAATTCCTTCCGTAGTATTGGTGTCATATATATTTTTTATTCTTTTTCGTATTTATGGATCCAGCCCACTCCAAATTTCAGTGAATAGGGTGATGATGATGATGATGGCGATGATGATGATGGTGGTGATGATGATGGTGCTGCTGCTGCTGCTGATAATAATAATAATAATAAATAAACAATAATAATAATAATAATAATTTCCCTCTTGTCGCGAGAAATATGTATCGTAATTCTCGAATCTCACCTGCTTCTCTCTCGCGATCCTCCCTTCTTTTCTTATCTTTCAAAATTTTCACCCTTTGCTCCACCTCTTTTTATCTCCTTATTTCTTCCTTCGTTATCTTATCCTTCAGTATTTCCAACCTCACCTCTCTATGATCGTATTTAGATGGTTTCGGATATTTCGCAACGCTTCTTCGTCCGCGATTTGTTTTGCACATTACGTTTCAATATAATCGTTTGTCTTGATGCACACTTGGTCGAGATACGGACGACGTGATTAATACACAGGAGAATGGTAAGGTACAGTGAATAAATCGCAAAAGAAGATGTGCAGCGAAGCCTTCCATCTTTCCAGCGGCCGCTCCTTCCCTGACATAACCACCCCACCGGCCCAATTTTGCATGATTTTACGGCCTTGCATGACCCCACCGCGGACCCCGAATCTGCATGACCTACAGCGCTTATAACACCCCCTCCCCTCCCCTCGCCCTTGCACTCTTTCTCATTTTCACCGCTGATTTCTAAACCCTTTTCATCTTAACTTGGCCCAGATTTTCATTCCAGCGCCACGTTCACTCATTTTGACCGCTCATCTTCTAGTCTTATACCTCATCTTCCACCCCACCCCTCCCCACCCCACAAAACCCCACCTCACCCCTTCACTGTCACTCATCTTCATCACTCACTTTTCTTTTTCTCTCTTTTTTTTTTCCCCCCTCTAGCGACCTAAAATTGCCATCTCTTCAGTTTGAGAGCTGAGTTGTAACGACTGATAACCACCATGGTATGATGCTAGTCACGAAGAAGTTTTATGGAAAGGATCTAGAGCCGTGGTATTGTATTTTTCTGCCACCGAGCAACGTGAAACAAGCTACAAAAGGACCCAAATCTGGGCTAAATTAAGGTGAATGATGGTTTTATAATGGTGCCAATGATGATGATGATGATGATGATGATGATGATGATAATGATATACTAGCGCTGAAGAATTAATTAGGCTACCACAAATAATAATAATAATAATAATAATAACAACAACAACGGTGATATTAATAATGATGATGATGATAAGTGTGAGGAGTATTTTTCTCCTTAATATTCTTTTCATTTTTTTATCTGCGTAATATACTTTCCTGGCTCGAGAGAAATGCATGAACATCAAAAATTATTCGTTTGAGTGGGTGTTACGTCCTTTCAATTCATCCCCTAATTAATGAATTGCGCTTCGTGTGTGTGTGTGTGTGTGTGTGTGTGTGTGTGTGTGTGTGTGTGTGTGTGTGTGTGTGTGTGTGTTTCAGAGACCGGTTGGCAGCCTATATATCATTTTTTCCCTCCCTCTGTGTAGGAAGTAGTGCATTGGCGTCTTATCCCAGAGGATGTCGGTCATATATAATGTTCCTGCTTCTGCCAGACGATTTTATTCTGCTTAGGAGAGCTTCTGTGTAGTAGTTGTTGTAGTAGTAGTAGTAGTAGTGGTAGTAGTAGTAGTAGTGGTAGTAGTAACAGTCGTAGTTTCAATACCAGGCTAATCATTGTGATTTTTATCCTTGTCCTGCAATCAGTCATCCGCCTTTCAGGGGATAGAGTGGGAGTTGAGAGACGTTTGTAATACAGGGTAGAGGTAAAATCAGTGCGGCCACGAGAAGGTATCCACCCAGCACCACTTAGTGCTGAAGAGGGAAATAAAGGCTTTAGCGAGAGAGTAACTAGGAGAGTGTATGTGGAGGGGAGGAGAGGGAGGGGGAGACTGAGGATGATATGGAGGGATGGAGTAGAGAGGCATATGAGGGAAGGGGGTGTAAGTTGGGAGGAGGGCAGCGAAATGGCAGGGGACAGCTACATGGAGGCGATTTGGTTGTGGCCACTCCTTAGGGGAAGGCATCTGGCTATAGATAGATAGATAGGTAGGTGGGTAGATCCAGCCCTTCCAGCCTGTTAAAGTCTCTCGTAAGCTGAATAAATTATAACAGAAAGAACAGGAATACCGTACGTCCTCGGAGTGAAGAAGTTTATTGTTATGACATGGGACTCGGCTGTCGTTTGTGTGTGTGTGTACAGTGGCCAGGAGTGGCTCTTGTTTTAACTGTTATTGGAAAAGATGGAGGAGGTCAGTGAACGCTGGAATGAGGTCAGGGATGGGTTGGCTGTGTGGACATTGGCACGGCATGGAGTAATCAATCTCTCTATTTTCCATTTTTTTTTTTTTCATCAGGAGTGTACGGGCCAGGTGCTAGGCTATTCTTATTTGACATTTAAGGTGAGGATGACCAGCTTCATTCGCCCCTGAGTTGCATTATGTGAGCAACAAATCCCAACCACCCCTGAGACGGAAACCCTAAAGAACCAAGTCCATCTGTAGCGTCTTAGGCCACTTGACCACCAGACGTCATTCTGTGATACGGTTACCACCCAGCGTATATGGTTTCATGGGTTACGGGAAATCATTTGCCTTACCACTCAATGTAGAGCTATATAAAGGGAATACAACACCAAATGAGTGAATGGTAGACCCCCTCACCAAACGCTTGGGGTTATAAGCTTTTGTCATTTCACTGTAAGCCATTCCTTTCAGCTTCAGGACATCTTTTGTTTATTTTTTGGTGGCTGTAAAAAGATTCCCTGGCATTAATACAGTCTAATACATTGCATACATCAGCCAACACAATTGTAGCTTGTATAATACCTCACCTGCTTCATTCCCAGCCACCATGGCCAGCTAACATACACAACCCTGAGGAAAGACTGGCTACCCTGCCGTCCAGTACAACACCTTAACCTTTTAGAAGCCTTACTTAGTATTTTGTGGTTAGCTAGGTGGTTTTATTGTGTGTGTGTGTGTGTGTGTGTGTGTGTGTGTGTGTGTGTGTGTGTGTGTGTGTGTGTGTGTGTGTGTGTGTGTGTGTGTGTGTGTGTGTGTGTGTGTGTGTGTGTGTGTGTGTGTGTGTGTGTGTGTGTGTGTGTGTGTGTGTGTGTGTGTGTGTGTGTGTGTGTGTGTGTGTGTGTGTGTGTGTGTGTGTGTGTGTGTGTGTGTGTGTGTGTGTGTGTGTGTGTGTGTGTGTGTGTGTGTGTGTGTGTGTGTGTGTGTGTGTGTGTGTGTGTGTGTGTGTGTGTGTGTGTGTGTGTGTGTGTGTGTGTGTGTGTGTGTGTGTGTTATCTTTACAGGGAACGGTCGCACCTATCTAACCTGTGGCTGTTACCTTCCAACGAGTTTATTCACCCAGAGAACACCTGTGACCTTCGAACTGGCTTTACTTCCCAATTTCGGTAAATCCAACAGAGCCGACATTGATGCATGTATCCGGACAGGGGAGTGTTGGAGAGGAATTAAGCAGTAAAGGCAAAATAAACCTCGTGCAAAAGTCACCGTGGACGCCTGCAGTTCTTTACCACGCCTTGCAGGTCATTAAAGGACATGGGGGGTCAAGGGGGTCAGGAGGATGAGGGTGAGAGGGGAAAGAGGGAAAGGGGAGAGGAGGGACAGGGGGATGAGGGGGAGAGAGAGGAAAGATGGAGAGGAGGGGAGAAAAAGGAAAGAGGGATGGAAGGTATAAGGGGAAGGGATCAGGGGAGGCTCAAATGGAGCAAGGGTAGGGATGGGGGGTCAGGAGGAAAGAAGGATTAGGAGGGAATTGGAGAGTCAGGTGCAGATAGCCTAGTGATCGAGGAGAGAAGGAAAAGGGGGGATCAGGGAGTCGGGAGCAGGAGGAGGTCAGGGGGGCAAAAGGGATAGGGAACTGGGATCAGGAGGGCAAAGGGTGCGGGGGGTTGGAGTCAGAGGGGCTGAGAAGAGGTCGTAGGGCCGATGGAGGTGAATGGCAGCAGAGAGGATCAGAGGGTGGCTGAAAGGGGAATCGGAGGAGAGAGTGCGTCAGGGGAGGACAAGGGGACAGAGAGGGGACGGGGACAAAGGGGGAGTCAGGGGGGGCGGGGATGGGTCAGGAGGCAGAGGATGACAAGGGGACTAAGAGGGGGATCAAGGGAGGGGGAAGAGGGCAGGGAGAGTCGGGGGATGTAAAGGGGGTGAAGGGGGCAGAGGAAGTCACGACCTCGCGGACATTTTTGGGAAAGTGCGAAAGAGATGGAAGGTAAAAGTGATAAAATGACGCCATAAAATTCTGTGGTGGTGGCTGCAGGAGGAGGAGGAGGAGGAGGAGGAGAGGAGAGGAGAGGAGAGGAGAGGAGAGGAGAGAAGAGGAAAGGAGAAGAGAAGAGACGAGAAGGAGCTGGATGAAAATACAGTAATAGTTAACAATTATAACAATAAGAAAAATTACATTATATATATATATAAAGTAAGAGGGGAAAGAAGAGGTTGGAAACGATTATGGTGAAGGAGGCTGGGATGAATATTTAGGAGAGAGAAAAAACTAATAATGCTGAAAAGAAGAAAAGAAATAGGAGGAAGTGTGGAAGAGGAGGAGTAAGGAGGAGTAGAATTTAAGGGCGAATTAAGATAGAATTAGGTGAGAGAGAGAGAGAGAGAGAGAGAGAGAGAGAGAGAGAGAGAGAGAGAGAGAGAGAATTTTTAGTATTTCCACTTTTATCGTCTTTTAGTTTTGTTGAAGTTTTGGTCTCGAAGTTGGAGGCCCAGATGAGTAACACAGGAAATTAAAAAAGCTCTTTTGTCTTTTATTTAAATAGGAAGTTTTTTTTTTTCTTGTTTTACACTTATCTGTCTGTCCATCCATCTGTCCATCTGTCTGTGTGTCTGTGTATATTCTTTGAACTTACTGAATTCTTACGTATTTTTTCTCTGTCTTTTGTGCATGTCTATTCATCCTGTGTGCATTTTTATTCATTTTTTTGCATTCTTTACTCACCATTTTTTCATTGTCTGTATGCACCTTTTTTTTTTTTTTCATTCAGGGTTTTTATTCAGCCATTAATGCATTGTTTATTCATATTTTTTGCACTTTTTGAAAATTCGTTTCTTGTTGCTGTCACACGTTACATTGGCCCTTCGGACTAGTGTGATGTCCTGTTTGTGTTCTTATGTATTTATTGGTGCTACTAGATTGCGTTTCTGTGTGTGTGTGTGTGTGTGTGTGTGTGTGTGTGTGTGTGTGTGTGTGTGTGTGTGTGTGTGTGTGTGTGTCCATCAATATGTGTCTGTCTATCCGTATCTGAATTAAAGGGTGCACTCAACTAATTTAACGATTCTCTCTCTTCACAGATACGGAAGAGTACAGCTTTCCCCCTCTTAATTAATGCCAGATTCTCTCCGTTTCTTGAAGATTAAGTAAGGTAAGTTACTACCTGGTTAAGTTAATTGTTCCTTCCCCCTCCCTCCCCTCCTCTGTCTGTCTGTCTGTCTGTCTGTCTCTCTCTCTCTCTCTCTCTCTCTCCCCCCCCTGTGTCTCACTCGCCTTCCATCACCCTCTCCTTCTCCCCACCTTCCTTCCTCACTCACTGCTTGTCTCCCTCCATTTCTTTCCTCTCGCCTCCCATCCTTTCCTCTCTCTCCCTCCTGTTTCCCACTTTTCCTTCCCTTCCTCTCCCACTCTCCCTTCCTCTCTCTCCGTCATTTTTTCATCCTCTTTTCTTGTCCCCTCTCTCTCCCCCGTTGTCACCTTCCATCCCTTCCTCTCCTCCCTCCCATACGTCCCCCCTCCCTCCTTTTTCTACATCCCTCCCTGCCTCATTCCCTCCATCCCATTCTCTCCCTCTGCCTCCCATCCTGCCTCTCTCCCTCTCCTTCTCCCTCCCTCCCCCTCTCCCCCTTCCTCCCTTCCTGCTCCATAACTCCATCCAGTACAAAAACTTGGGTTCCCAGATATCGTTTTTTGACATGACTCTATTTCCTGGCCTCAGCGGCAGATGGCGGGGCCTCCAACCAATCATACTTCCATCGCCACCCCAACCCAACCCCACCCTCCCCTACCCTGCCTCACCCTACCTGTCCCTACGGTACTCTACCCTACCTCTATTCTTTTCTTTTCTTCTCTACTCTTCCCTACCCAACTACCCTACCCTACCCTACCCTACCTTACCTTACCTTACCTTACCTTACCTTACCTTACCATACCCAACCTTAGCCTACCTTACCCTACATTACCATACCATTCCATCCCGTACCATACCATACCGTACCGTAATCTTTCCTGGCCTGCCGCATCCTATAGTACCTTAGCATACCTTGGCCTTTCCCACCGTACCGTACCCTACCATACCGTATTTACCTTACCTACCCAACACCAACCAACTCCACCCTTCACCACTCCTCTCAACACTACATCACCCTACCATTCCTCTCCCCTCTCACCACTGGGCAGATCTGGCGTTGTGTAAATTTTCTCCCTGCATTTTCTGACTGTTAAACGAAAAGCCATCCTCTCAAAAATCTCCCTTTTTTGTAGATTCCTGAATAGGCAGAGTATATTTATAGCTGGTGCAATGGGCGTAACTTTTTCTTTCCAGTTTGGCTGCGAGAACACTGGTAAAGGATGAGTTATTTCGTGACTTCCTAGCAACTGTAGTAGTGGTAGTAGTAGTAGTAGTAGTATAGTTGCAGTCCCGGGGTCGTCTGATTGTGAGCCTTATGGACTGGTAGGTCAGTGTTGTCCTCTTACAGTCCGCCATCTTCCTTTTGTGAGGCAGGGAGGGGATTGAGGGAAGTTTGTATATCCTGGCAGTGGGACCATCCAGTCATATCGGTGCTATCACACGAAGGCGACTCTCTTCATCGTCTGTCATACTAAAACTACCGTACCGTAACAATTCTTTAAGTCCATCATAAACCCTTAACAGTAAAGTGTACCTACTGTCCATTGTCCATAAAACTAAAACCATATATTATTTGATAGATGGTTATGGTAGGTGGGAGAGAGAGGCACAGGTTAGAGCTTGAATTCTTTACTTTCTCTAACGTTTCGGGCTACACAGAACCCATTTTCAGGTTCTATGTAGGCCGAAGCTTTTGAGAAAGTAAAAAATTCACTC